>NC_047088.1:198555166-198890166 GCF_902459505.1 Geotrypetes seraphini | reverse complement strand
TGATTTCATGAGTCTTTGGTTGCACTTTATTCTTCTGACTATGCATCCAATATTTCTTCCCTTCTTTCAGTCTGCTATATACTTCCTCATTCCCTCCGCCAACTTTTTCTTTCTCTCTCCCTGCCCCCTCCCCTTTCTTTCTTTCTCTCTCCATGCCCCCTTTCTTTCTGTCTTCCTGTCCCCCTTTCTTTCTTTCTTTCTTTTTCCCTTCTATCTTTCTGTCTCCCTTCTCCCCCTTCTTTCTGTCTCCCTGCCTGCTCCCAAGCCACTGCCACCGCCATCGAGGAACAGGCCTCCAAACCACCTCCACCACAAGCTCTCCCTGCTTCCCCACACAGAAGCATCAGGCTGACCAGATTTCCTCTCCCCGTCATTTCTGAAGTCGGAGAGGAAGTTCCGGGCCAGCCAGGCAGCGATTGGCTGGCCTGGAACTTCCTCTCCGACGTCAGAATTGACGTCGGGTGGGGGAAGTTGGTCGGCTCAGGTTTTATCTATTCAATAAATTTTTAGATGACAAATAAGAGAAGGTAATAGATGAACTTTCCTGTCCAACTATTGTTCCCTAATATTTTACTTTGAGTAAACTTTTGTTAACCGGTTTGTGTTCCTCTGGGGAATGACCTGGTATATAAGACTAAGGTTTGGATTGGATTGGATCCCTTAAATGTAGTCAACACCAGCAACTCAATCCATTTTGCAGTCAGTCAATATTGTGCCAGTTCTGGTGTTACAGGAAAATTGAAAAGACAGATGAAGTGCTATGATTACATTCATCTATAATAATAAAATGTTAGTCACGCATGCGCACTCTAAAGTCGTGTTCCCTGATCCGTCGCAGACATGAGAGTGTGCATGCGTGCTTATCACGCATCGTGCTTACCACCGCTGCAGCCAGCTGAGGTCTATGACGCAGCTCAGCCTTTTCAGACACCGCCGCTCCTCCTCTTCGGGCTGCAGGCTCCTCTCACGCGCCCAGCGCCACTGCTCGGAGGCCGCCGGGACAGAGCTGCGGCGCCAATCGCCTCCACCAGTTGGGCAGCCAGCCGCCGATCTCCAGCGAGCGGGGTATCGGAGAAGAGGGATCGCGGCCGCTCAGTGCCCCCACCGAGGAGCCCAGCAACTTTCTGCCCGGGCTCTTTAACGGACCCCGCCGCCCGGTTGCGATTCCAGCAGCGTGTGCAACAGTCTTCACACGCTGCTTCGGGCCCTTCTACTGCCCTGATTTGCTCTGCCGCGTCTCTGATGATGTCATCAGAGAAACGGCAGAGCAAATAAGGGCAGTAGAGGGACCTGAAGCAGCGTGTGGAGACTGCTGCACATGCTGCTGGAATCACCAGGTTTATAGTTGGGCCTGCGGGAAGGGAAAGTGGGGTAGAGGAAACACTAATGCTGCTGCACAGGGAACTGGTGTGGAGGGAGGGAAATGGAGGGGGAGGGAATGCTGCTTTGGACAGACAGACAGAGGGAGAAAGGGAGACAGAAAGAAAAGAAGAAAGACACAGGGGCAGGGAGATACACAGAAAGACAGACAGATAAAGGGGGCCAGGGACAGAGACAGAAAGAAAGACAGCGGGAGTCGCGTCAGGGGGGTGCGGGATGTGGCAGAGGGAACTTTTCCAATGGGTGCAACTGGGCGGCTGTCGGGAACCTCTGATTAGGGGCAGAGCAAGGTAAGTGTATCATAGGGATAAGAAGGAGGAGGGGGGAGAAAAAGGAAGGGATGCCTACTGCTGGACAGGGGGAGAAGGAAAGAGGTGCTGATGGACAGGGGGGCGTGACGAAAAAGGAACAGAGGCCTAATGTTGGACAGGGGGAGAAGGAAAGAGGTGCTGCTGGACAGGGAGGAGGTAAAACAAAGGGAGAAGGGCTGCTGCTGCATAAGGAGAGCAATGAAGGGGTAGTGGTGGACACAGGGGAGGTAAAAGGAAGGGAGAATGGACAGGGGGAAAAGGCAAGGGGTGGTGATGGGCAGCCAAGGAAAAAGAAAGATAGAAAGAAAGAAAGAAAGTGGCTAAGGAGAGAGAGAGAAAGAAATAAAGACAGACACACACACATATATATTCTAGCACCCGTTAATGTAACGGGCTATAAGACTAGTAAGAACATAAGAACATAAGCAGTTCTTCTGATGGGTCAGACCAGAGGTCCATCATGCCCAGCAGTCCGCTTACGCAGCGGCCCATCAGGTCCAGAACCTGAAAATACCCTTTTCCTTCATAAGAACATAGAATAAGAACATTCCTTCTTTCTTTTCATACCAAAAGTTTGTAAGTGATAATAAAATCCTTACCTTCGCATTCATGGGCTCTGCTACTGATATCATGGTAAATTCCCACAAAGGATAGAAAATAATTTTAATTCAATCACTTCCTGAAGTTATTTTTATTTTTTAGTGAAATGAATACTGTGGGACCTACTCACAAAAACTTGGCTAATCACATAGTAAAAAGAATTGCAGAAAAAAATAATCAGGTAAAGCTGAGAGACAAAGAGAAATCAGGAAGGCAAAAGCATGGGTGCAAGAAAAGATGGCTAAAGATGTAAAGTGAGGTGATAAAGACTTTTTTGTAGGTATGCTGGGGAAAGTAGGAAGACGAGTAGTAGAACTGTAAGAGTGAAAAGTACTTGAGGACATATAAGCGGAGCTAACCAGAAACAGTACATCTGTGTTTATGGTAGAAACCCTGGAGGAGGACCACAGAGAACTAATAAAAGTACAGTGTTGTTCAAAGCACTTGGTCATAATAAATAAGTAAAAATAAAAATGAATGTATTTTTAATACTTAAATAGAAGTGCAAGATAATACAGTGAAGAACATGTTCAAAAATTATTGCTTAATATAATACTTTTTGAGTAAAAAGTAAGAAGATAAGAATAGCCTTACTGGGTCAGACCAATGGTTCATCAAGCCCAATAGCCCATTCTCACCAATCCAGGTCCCTAGTACCTGGCCAAAACCCAAGCTACCATGCTACTGATCCAGGGCAAGCAGTGGCTTCCCCCATGTTTGTCTCAATAGCAGTGTAAAATTGTCCAAACCTTTCTTAAAACCAGTGACACTATCCGCTCTTACCACAACCTGGCAATGCGTTCCAGAGCTTAACTATTCTCTGAATGAAAATAATTTTCCTCCTATTGGTTTTAAAAGTATTTCCCTCTAACTTCATCAAGTGTCCCCTAGTCTTTGCAATTTTTGACAGTGAAAAATCGATCCACTTCTACCTGTTCTACTCCACTCAGGATTTTCAGGTTTCAGGTTTATTAAAAGTTTGATATACCGCCTTATTAAAAATTCAAAGCGGTTTTACATAATATAAAAACAGAGGATAGTAAAAACATACATTAAAAACAAATTACAAACAGTGTTACAAACAATCAAACTCACTGACGAACATAAACTTACCGATACAAGATGGAGAGGGGCAGAAATACAATTTGTATGAAGAGAAAGAGAGGGGAAGAGGGATCAAAACAATAGGAAGGGGAACAAAGTATAAAAAGTCTAGAATTATGTAAAATAAGCTAAAAAGGTTAAAAGATGGCAAGGAATAGATTTCCATTACCGTCCTTAAAAGGACTATTATACACCAATTGCGTCTTTAAAAAGAAAAGCCTTCAAGTTACTTTTAAATTTATCAAGGGATGTAATTTCTCTTATATAATTTGGTGCTGAATTCCAGATGGTAGGGGCCGTAACAGAAAAGATGCTAGTACGCATAGTGTTAATGTATCTTAAAGAGGGGATTGATAGCAAATTTTGATTAGATGAACGCAAAGTACAATGGGGGGTATGGAGGATTAATAGCCTGTTAATGAAATCAGGTTGGCCTGAAGTTATGGTCTTGTAAGTTAACAACATTATTTTATAGGAAATTCGATGTTCTATAGGAAGCCAGTGAGCATTGATCAAAAAAGGTGTGACATGATCGTATTTATGTGCTTTTGAAATAATTTTAATGGCAGTGTTTTGAATAATTTGAAGACATTTTGTCTCTTTCTTAGTGATTCCTTTGTATAGTGCATTACTGTAATCCAAGCATGAAATAACAAGCAAATAAATAAGAATATTTAATGATGATTGATCTAATAGGGTGGCAAGCGATCTAATCATTCGAAGACGGTAGAAACATTTCTTAACTTCTGTGCTTATTTGTTCATGGAGAGTTTTCTGTCAAAAGTAACACCGAGAAGTTTAATGGAAGTGACTATCTTAACAGAGACTGATTTTATTGTTATGTGGGACCTTACCAATTCTACCACAGTAACAACTTGGACCTACAAGTACCTTACTCTGCATACCTGTCATCTATCTCATCAAACTGCAGTTGCTGCTTTCTTGGACTGTGCAATAAAAATCTTATACCATTTTTCACCTTGTGCTTATTTCTATTGAGTAGCAGCAGGCATTAGTGTTTCCTTAATAAGCACCACTTCAGCTCCTTAGTCACATTGGCCTTTGTCTTATCTAGTGTTCCATGAGGCCCAGGCTGTGAAGGGGGGGGGTGGCAAACAGGGTAGCTGGCATGTCTCCTGCTTCACAGCCTGCAACTAGCATAATATTTGAGAACATGAGATTAGATGAGAGGTGGAGAGGATGAACCAGGTGCCTTAACTTGGTGGCTTCTTTCAGTCAGTTTCCTACCCTGACAGCTTGAGATATGCTGAACTGCAGCCTATTCTGCATTCTTTGGGTGCCCAAAGGATGCCTAAACAGCACAGTATAATCCATTTAGAATTGCTATGATTTTATGGCTGATTCTGTAGCACAGTGGTTAGAATGAAGGTTGGGGTATGAGCCTGGTTGGGTTTGACTCCCTCATGTCCTTCAGCTGACAAAATACTCATTTTAATAAAAATTACAAGCTACAGACCAATCACATCTAATTTTCATCTCAAACAGCACAACATTAGCAATACTAGAAACAATCTATTCCAAAAGTTGAGTTTGCATGTGATACAAAACAGCAGTATTTGAATCCACATCACATTTATTGAACCCAACTTGAGATTCTGGCTTTTGGGACAATGAAAGCAGCACTTTAAGCCATTGAGCTACCAGTCTTTTGTCTCAGCTAACTGTGAGATCATAGCTAAGCAGATTTTATCTTAGCAGATCACTAAACTATGATATGACAGGGGAGTCAGAGAAACTGGAGTGGAAGGTGCTGTAGCTCAATAAGTAAAAGTGCTATACTGATCTTCCAGAATTTGTGAGTTCAACTCCCAGCCTGTCTTTTACTTGTGCAGGTGCACTTTGATGATGTCACAATGAGGTCATCATGGTGCAGCTCCTTACCTCCATTTGCAATGAATTAGAAGCCACATTCAGGTCTGTTCTGTGTTTTATTCTGTTTTTAAGCTTGGCCAATTGAAGTTATGGGCTTTCTGTTTGCTTAAAAGAATGAGCTGATTGTAGCAATATTTCATGATAAAGAGAGTGTTATTTAGAACAGTGTTCTTCAACCACCAGTCCATGGACCGGTGCCGGTCCACAGAAATTTTCTGCCGGTCCACAGGGCCAGCACGTGCATCAGGCCCATAACAGTGTTCTTCAACCACTGGTCCACGGTGTGATCGATGCAGCGTTATCTTCGAGCCAGTTCCCTCTTCCTCACTGATTCAGTGCACAAAGCCATGGGCAGTGGCTCCTACGTGCATCCTGCGCCTGAACTGGAAGCCTTCTCTCTGACGTTGCAACGTCAGAGGGAAGGCTTTCAGATGAGGCACGGGATGCGCAAGGAGCTGCTGCCCGCAGCTTTGTGCACTGCATCAGTGAGGAAGAGGGAGCCGGCCTGAAGATAATACCATGGGCAGCATAAAATGGCCAGGTGGGAGACAACAAAAGTAGGGGGGAATGATTTTATTTTTTAATTTAGTGATTGAATTATGTCAATTCTGAGAATTTACATCTGCTGTCAGTGTGTTTTATATAGTTTAATTTTGTGGTTAACCATAACATGACCATTTATTTTTTTTCATCAAAACGGGACATCTATTAATATTCAGTCTCGCCCCCCAATCCCACCCTATCCCCACCCACAATCCTGCCCTAACCCCGCCCCCAATTTCTTCCGTTCATTTTTCATGTACACACAATATCTTATTTCATAATGGTAACCATAAAATTTAAAAAAATCACAAAGCACCCTATACACAGAGAAAATGTTAATTATCATTTATATTTGGGGGGGTTTCAAAGAAGCCACCTCAGTAACTATAGAAAAATAGACAAATATAGTGTAAAATATAGACAGCAGATATAAATTCTCAAAACTGACACATTTTGATCACTAAATTGAAAATAAAATCATTTTTCCTACCTTTGCTGTCTGGTGATTTCATGAGTCTCTGGTTGTGTTTCCTTCTGACTGTGCATCCTTTTCTTTCATTTTTTTCTGCACTCAGGCCCAACAATTGTCCCTTTCTATTCCCTTCTTCCTTCCTTCCTATGTCCTTAGTGCACCCAGTGCCTCCTTCCTATGTCCTTAGTGCCCCAAGTGCCTCCTTTCTATGTCCTTAGTGTCCCCAGCGCCTCCTTCCTATGTCCTTAGTGCCCCTTTCTATGTCCTTAGTGCCCCAGCGCCTCCTTCCTATGTCCTTAGTGCCCCTTTCTATGTCCTTAGTGCCCCAGTGCCTCCTTCCTATGTCCTTAGTGCCCCCACATCCAGTGTCAGTTCTCTTTTGAACCTTTGTTCCAGGTCTCCCCCTCTCTCCCTCCTCTGTTATGATCTTGCCTCTCTTCTCTTCCTCAGGGGCTCTCCTCCTCTGTCTGCACCTCCCAAAGTCCTGCTTCTGCCTCCTGTCTTTCTCCTTTGGTCCAGGCCTTTATCTCTCTAGTCTTTCTTCTACTTACAATCCTCCTACCTTCTCTGCCTCTTTCTCTCCTTCCTTCATCCCTCCTTCCTATGTCCCCCTTACTGCCTTCCAGCCTTTGTCCCATCCCCTCCCAAAATGCCTGCTGGACTACCTCCCCCAAAGCCACCCTGCCTGCCTACCTTCCCAAAACCAGCCTGCCTCCCCCAGAGCCAGCCTACCTCCCCCAAAGCTAGCCTGCCTGCCTCCCCCAAAGCCTGCCTACCAATCTACCTCCCCCAAAGCCAGCCTGCCTGCCTACCTCCCCCAGAGCCAGCCTGCCTGCCTACCTACCTCCCCCAGAGCCAGCCTGCCTGCCTACCTCCCCCAAAGCTAGCCTGCCTGCCTCCCCCAAAACCTGCCTGTCTGCCTACCTCCCCCAAAGCTAGCCTCCCTGCCTGCCTCCCCCAAAGCCTGCCTACCTACCTACCTCCCCCAGAGCCAGCCTGCCTGCCTACCTCCCCCAAAGCTAGCCTGCCTGCCTGCCTCCCCCAAAGCCTGCCTACCTATCTACCTCCCCCAAAGCCAGCCTGCCTGCCTGCCTCCCCCAAAGCCTGCCTGCCTGCCTACCTGCCTACCTCCCCCAAAGCTAGCCTGCCTGCCTCCCCCAAAGCCTGACTACCTACCTACCTCCCCCAGAGCCAGCCTGCCTGCCTACCTCCCCCAAAGCTAGCCTGCCTGCCTGCCTCCTCCAAAGCCAGCCAGCCAGCCTGCCTGCCTACCTACCTACCTCTCTGCCCCGCAAAAGCCAGCTTGCCTGCCTACCTCCTTCCCCCCTAGCACGGGAAAAAAAAAGCTTCCCTCCAGGCCGGACTTAAATTTCCCTCCGGTCCACCGCCGCTGCTCCTCTGCTTATCTTCCTGCCTAATCGTGTCCAAAAGCCTTCTTCCCAACGTCAATTCTAACGTCGGAGAGGACATTCAGGCCTAAATAACGCTGATTGCCACTTGCGCTACAAGGACATCTATAGCATGCCTAAAGTTAGGCGCACTTTACAGAATCTAGGTCTAAGTGTCTCCGTGAAGAAATGTACAGGAGAATAAATATTTCACTTTTCTACTTGCGAAACATTTCAAAAATTAATCTCTTTTCAACTTTTTGTTTTTTATTTTTTTCTGTTTTTACTTAATTGTTGTAAATTGTGTCGAGCTTCCTTTGGTTGAAGACCCGGTATATAAAATTAAGCTTTTGTTTAGTTTAGTATATAAAATGTTGCTACTCTTTGGGTTTTGGCTACTGCGAGCATGGGCTACAGGACTTGATAGACCACTGGTCTGACCCAGTAAGGCTATTCTTATATTCTTATGTCCTTATGCAATAACAGAGCGGTTCACAGAAATTTTAAAACATACAGTAAAAATAACTATATTCCTAAAAGGAAACTTTAAAATAAAAAAATAAAATAAAATTGTAGGCTACAGTGTTAGTAAATCCTAACCATTAGTTCCTTATTACTTATATCTTTTATTTATCTTTGTTCATCTTTTATTTTCTTTACTAGAATAATTTTTGCAAAATATTACTTATTTCGTTTTTCCATCAGTAATAGAATGCAAGTATAAAAGATATGTAACCAATCTACTTTCCTACCAAGTTGCCAAATGGGAATCTAAAGTTAAAAGGGGATAGATTCCGTACAAACGTATGGAAGTTCTTCTTCACCCAGAGAGTAGTAGAAAACTGGAACGCTCTTCCAGAGGTTGTTATAGGGGAAAACACCCTCCAGGGATTCAAGACAAAGTTAGACAATTACTGCTGAACCTGAACGTATGCAGGTAAGGCTAGTCTCATTTAGGGCACTGGTCTTTGAACTAAGGGCCACCGCGGGAGCGGACTGCTGGGCACGATGGACCACTGGTCTGACCCAACAGCGGTAATTCTTATGTTCTTATAATCCAACCATTAATTTCACAATTATTCTCTTACATGCATTTTAGAAGATTAATGAAAACTTATTTATTTAGTAAATTCAGAAAATGATTATTGTATGGTTTTAATTGATTGTAAATTCAACAGTTAATATGCTGGTTTTATCTTTTTTTAAATCGCATAGGACCACAAGGTATTTGTGATTCATAAAGTTTTATGTTATGTGCTAATGTGGTTAGCATGCGATAAATCACTTATTACCCATTGATGAATTCCCCCCTTAATATTAGAGATTGATGCAGTTTTTTTTCTGAGTCTGGTCTGAGATCTTCTGATGAATGATGAGTGCTGAAGTACTTCATTAGCTTTAATGTGTACTTCTCATATCAGCAATCATTTCTATGGATAAGTTATCTGATTCCTTTTTTGAATCTAATCTAATCTTCTATTTGTGCGTTGCTCATACCTATACAGGCTTAAGGTGACTGTAAAGAGAGGTAAGAGGGAAGAGAGAGAGGAGGTGGATAGGTGGGAGGGAGAGATCCATGTTAATGTCCTAAACTTCCTTTGTTCTACACATCTTAGCAAAATGATTGTTCCTTTCTCATTTATGAAATGATTGCAGGGCAATTTTACTGGGAATGCTTGTTTCTACACCAATCGCATGGCGTTTGTGATCCTTTTTGTTTTGTCTGTGTCTTTCGGATGCTTGAGTTAAGGCTGTGTGTGCATACTTATGCCATGTGCATTATCTGTTACAGTCCTTAACTTTAACTGGGCTTGTTCCACTTTCAGTTCTTGCAATGTCAAGCGCTTCGTTTAGATTAGGGGTGTCCAACTTTCTGGCTTCCCTGGGTCGCATTGGATGAAAAAAAACTTCTGAGGCTGCACACACACTAACACTAGCTGATGAGCAAAAAAAAGGTTGAGCAGGTCCCAAATTTGCAATCACTAATATAGAAGATGTACATATCTAATAATAAACCTTCATTAAAGGGACACTGTGGAGAAGAACCCAAAAAAGCAGCAATTCTTAACCTGACTGAGTGATCCTCCACATGCACCGCTGACAGTGGGAGCAGCCACAGGCTTCCGCATCCCCACTCTGATGAGCAGGGATGCCTGCTCCTGGTTCTTTCATTCACTTCTATTACAGCTATGGTGAGCCTCATCAGAGCAGGGATGCTAAATCAGCTGTCAGCAGCACACGTGGAGGATCGTTCAGTCAAGGTAAATATTACAGCTTTTTTGGGCCTCCCACTTTGAGCTTAGGCTCCCTCAAAATGAACATCTCCCCTGCTGTAGCTAGTAGGGATCCCAAAGTCTCACCAACTGACGGACACTTCCTCCCTCTCCAACTTCCCAAATTCTGCAGCTGGCAGCAATATTGCAGAGCTGCTGCCTTTCCTTAAGTTTTTTTTTTTAAGTTTATTAGGTTTTTATATACCGCCTATCAAGATTATCTAAGCGGTTTTACAATCAGGTACTTAAGCGTTTTCCCTGTCTGTCCCGGTGGGCTCACAATCTATCTAACGTACCTGGGGCTATGGAGGATTAAGTGACTTGACCAGGGTCACAAGGAGCAGCGCGGGGTTTGAACCCACAACCCCAGGGTGCTGAGGCTGTAGCTTCAACCACCGCGCCACACACTCCTCCTCCCTGCCCCCCTCAGCTTTGATTTTGAGTTGCCAGACTGGAGGAAGATGTCTTCAGTTGACAGGGCTTGGGAATCCCCACTAGCTCAAGTATTTATAAATTGTACTCAGGCAAGGAGAAACTTTGGTGCCCATCCATTAATTTTGGGCTCCAGGCCCTCCCCCAAATCAGCTGTATATGACTATGCTACTGAATACAAAAATAATTGTGATGCACATATTCCAAAGCTAACATATTCCAGTTAATAAATTTAAAATAAAACAATTTTTTCTACCTTGTTGTCTGAATGTTTTGTTTTTCCATCATCTTGGTCCCAGTTTCTCTTCCTGCTTTTTTATCTATCTTCAACTAATTCTCTTTCCAGTGTCTGCTATCCATTTTTTTCTCCTCTTCTCTCATTCCATTTCCTTCTTATGCCTGTCTCCAACATATTGATTTTTCCTTTCCATCTTTCTTAACTTTTTCTTTTCTTTTATGCCTCTGTCCACTCAAATCTTGCCTTCTTTCTCACCCTTCTATTTAAATGTTCAGCTACCTCTCAATTCTCCATCTTCTCTCAGTCCCTAGCTTTCCCATTTCCCATCTCACTCCTTTCTCAGCTTCCTATTTCCTGCTATCTACTCCCCATTACCATATTTCTACCACTGTACTCACTGCTCTCTCACTCACTCATCTTGTCACCACTTTCAGAATCCCCTTCCCTCTCTCCTCTGGTAAGGCTATAACTCCCTGGCCCTTTCTTTCCATCTCCTAGCATCTTCTTATTCCAGCTCTCTTCCCTCCTGCCCTCCCATGAGTCCATCTCTGCTTGTCTATCCCCATGATCCAACATTTTGCTCCCTCTCTTTTCTGTTTTTGTTCTTCCCTCCCCCCTTGATGCTGAACAATGAAATGGAGGGGGAAAAAAGAGAGATGCTGCATCTCTCTGTCTTCCATCTACAGGCCTAACATTTCTCCCTCCCTCCCTTCCATCCCCAGATCCAACTTCTCTCCCTTTCTTTTCCCAACTGCCCCCATCCCATCTCTCCCCCGCCTGCCTGCCTGCCTCCCTTCCCCATGTCCACCATTTCTCCCTTTCTCTTCCCAACAGTTCTCCCTTTAAGTATCTCTTTCCCTCTTCCTCCACACCACCCCAGGTTCAGCTTCTCTCCCTTCAGACTATTGCCCACCATCTCTCTTTATCCTCTGTTTCTGGCCCCATAATCTTCCCCCCCCCTCAATCTAGCAGTTCTTTTAATAGCCTCCCCATCTGTACTTTTAAAAAAAAAAGTCCAGGAGGCTTCCTCGACCCAGTATGTTCTCCCCCTTCTCTCCGTGCCCATGCATCTCTATCTCACTCCTCTCCCACCACCATGTCCAATAATTCTCTCTCTCCCTCCTCTCTCTGCCTGACAGTTCTCTTTTTTCATCTCCCCATGTGCATCATCTCTTTTCCTAGTCAGACACTCAATTCTCCCCTTCTATTCTCTCCCTCACTTCAGCATCTCTTTCCCTCACTCCCTCCATTCTTCCATCTTATGGCATATGCTCCCCTCCCTCTTTCACTTCATTCAGAGTCCAAAGTTCATGCCCCTCCTTGCTTCCTTCATTTGTCCTATTTGTGCTCCCTCCCTCTCACGTCCCAACACGTCCTTCCCCCTCCCTTCTATGCCACTGATGTTTACCTTCTTGCCAGCTCCCTCCTCTGTCTTGCTGCAGCGTTCGCTCATAGCTGCAGGCAGCGGCTCCTACATATCTCCTGTGGCTGATCTGGAAGCCTTCTATCGTCACCGGCAAGAAGGTAAACACCCAGAGGCGGCAGAGAAGAACGCTGCATCGCCCTCGAGCAGGGTCGCACGAAATACCTCACGGGGCTGCATGCGGGGCCGCGGGTTAGACACCCCTGCTCTAGAGGATGATAATGGTTAATGTAAATTCTTGATCAACAGTGTTCTGAAAGCTACCAATACATTATTTTCTGTCGTTGTAAAATTAAATTTGCAAGTGGTGTAAGAGCTTTGCTGGATGGCTATTCTCTGATGGTTAATTTTCACACACAATATAATTTTATCCTTCCATGTGGTATAGCCCTGTAGTTTTTTACTCTTGGAATACATGAATCTATTAGATGCATAAATTTATGTCTTAAATTAGGAGAGGGGGAAGCCTACGGGGTAAATATTGGTAAACCAAGGAGGAGAAACTTAACAACCCTTCTATTTCTGAAATACACATCTAATATATGCTTACACAGGATGTAGATGGAGAACACAGAGGTAGGGTAGTCTTATATTCAAGGAGACCCCTTTCAATCAAACGCAGAAAGGTCCAAGAAATATATGCAAAGCAATTTTGAGCCATGTTTTCTGGCCTAAAACAGAAGAATCTGCCTTCTGGCACTTGTTTCTCCAGACAATTTTCATAACCACCTACAAGAGGGTATTGTAACAGTGTTCAGTGAAAAAATACAAGCATGCTTTACCATTGTTAATTGTCCCAGGAAGAGACACCTGTACAGATCTGGACCTGTTTTTTTCTGTGAGCATTTATTCTGTAGAAAACAGCTTGTGTAGTTTTGAAATGGCAGAACTACATACCTTCTTGCTATTCAACTTCATTCCAGTAGAGTCTCAGCCAACAGACTTTGTGTTAATTTGCATGAAAATGGAGAAGAGTTGCAATCTATAAGATATGTGGGTATACGCATAAATTTACACCTTCTTTGAGGCAAGTGTAAATTTGTGTAAGAAAATTTTTGTTCTACTGGGGCTGTCTCTGGGTGCCTATGTTATAAAAGCACACAGATGCCTACGTTAACCTTTATAAAATAGCCAGGAGCATTTTTAGACATTCCACATAGGTGCACTTTAATAAAATTCCTGCCGTCTATATATCTAACTTTCAGACAAGAGATGCTGAAAGATTTAGAATGTCAATTTGTAAAAGCAATTTCTCAAGCAGGTAAAACAGAAATAACAGTTATCTATGGCATTAGAACAATGGTTCTCAGGACCTGATGATCCAACAGCCAACTGGATTTTCAGAATAGCCACAATGAATTAGCATCAGATAATTTTTCATATATTCGTTTATATCATGCAGGCAAGCCAGTACGTCAGTAGCAACTGCTGTGCACTGCCATGTGGAAATGTTGCATTCAGTTCTCAGGCCAGACTACCCAGTGCTGCAAATGTTATGGAAGTAGCATTCATAGCTCATGTGGGGAGAGAGTTTCATCCATTTCTCAATAGCAATACCTAGTAGGCAGACCTTGGATCCACAAGAGGGAGCTGTAGTTTGTAGATCCTGGTCAAGAACAAACTATCATGGCTTGGCTGAGCTAGAAGTGGAACACGAAAAGAGGCTCATGGCACCAAAGCCCAATAGAGACTGGTCTCAAATAAGAAGTCCAACAAAGCCACTGGGACAAAAATAAATAAATGTTTATGCATATTCGTAGTGGATTTCTTGAAAACCCAATTGCTTGTGGGGGTCACTAAGGGAGAATGCAAACTTTCCTGCACTCAATCAGATTTCTTGAGACTGCCTACCTCTATGATTAACTGAGTAAACAACTAAAGATCTAAAGAAAAGTACCACCTGATGAGAAAAAAGCAATGAAAACATTTCTGCAGCACAGAAAAATATCTACCAACTAGTGTCATGAAACAACTCCTACTGTAGCTAAGTGAATGAGATCTATAAGATTAACGTGACAGAAAATGACATTTCAACAAAAGATAACCAATGCACACTTACAGTGTGGCATAATGAGGTCTTTTTCTTCATTCACATATTCAGGCATGGCTGTAGGGGGGCTCATAAGGAGAGGCACAGTAACTGTGTCTCAAGAAAGGTGCCAAAGATTGAACAGATGATGGGGTGTATGAGGTTTGAGTGGTGAATGATGATTATGTGTGAGGGGAACAATGTATATGTATGTGTCTATAGGGAAACTGTAGGTGTGGGTCAGCGATGTATGCAGGATGTGTGGGGAAATAATGAGTGAGGTGAAAGGGAAGATGTAGGAATGATATAGAGGGTGGAATTATGTTCTGGAGGGGCTAAATGATATAGGGGCATAAACTGAGTGTATACAATAAAAACAAAGACAGAAATAGAAAAAAAACAATCGCACACTTTCTCTCTCACTATATTAAGACAAGGAAAGCAGATGATAATTACCTGATTCCACTGATGACCAGCATCAGGGGTTTTGTCAGTTCTCATCCTCAGTGACTCTCCCTAGTATATCCAAGTGATCAGTCACAGAAGTGTCATTTAATTAGTTCAGATTAGAATGTTCCATCTTTGAGGCAGCCAAACTAGAAGCTGAGGACTGAACAGTATTGTCTTGTTCAAGGGTACGCCCTTCTGTTCTCCATTTCTTCTTTGTCTCAGAACAGAGAAAATTTTCCTTCTTTTCAACTAAGCTTCTCACCGGGATGTATAGGCTTCCTAGACTGGAGAATCTATACTGCCTCTGTAGGAAATCACCCTTACTGTTTTTAAACTATCCTTAAATATGAAATATAATAATCTTTCTGGTGATATTCAATTCGTAAGGCAAAAGGAAGCTGCCACTTATATCTAATCCGGTTAGACTGCAGCCAGGTAGTAAAGACACAAAAGCAGCTTCTCCTTTCCAGAGTGATTACTACTACTACTACAGTGGTCTCAAACTAAAACCCTTTGCAGGGCCACATTTTGGATTTGTAGGCATTTGGAGGGCCGCAGAAAAAATGGTTAATGTCTTATTAAAGAAATGATGATTTTGCATGATGTAAACTCTTTATAGTTTATAAATCTTTCCTTTAACTGTTAAAGGAAAGATTTATAAACTATAAAGAGTTTTACCTCATGCAAAATTGTCATTTCTTTAATAAGACAGTAACTATTTTTTCTGTGGCCTTCCAAGTACCCTATTTCATCTGCAGCCCTCACAATTAAAGTTTAACATCTTTCCTTTCTCAAAACTGGCACATTTCAATCACTATAATAAAACTCTTAGCGTGCATGCACACTTCAAACTCCGTGATCCCTGCCTCCGTGCCACACATGCGCAGTAGAGGTTTGCGACACGTGTGGCGCTGGAGCATGTGGTGGTTTGCGGCGGTTTCCTCTAGCTTCCTCCAGCTGCCTAAGGTGCCTTCAGCGGTTTGCTTGTAGCGGTTTCCCTATTGATACAAGGTGCCCACTTCGTACCCTGCCGGAGCTGCTTCATTTTTACAAGGTAGGTGGGAGAAGAGGGCTGGAGCTGAAGCGTCTCAGCGCACAAGAAACAAAGACAGACAGACAGACAAACAGGCAGGAGGCAGGGAGAGAGAGACAGAAAGAAAAAAGACAGACAGCGGCCAAGGACAGAGAGAGACAGAAAGAAAGAAAGAAAGAAAGACAGACAGAAAGTGGCCAAGGAGAGAGTTAGCTTTGTTTCACAGATGGTAAGCCAGGAGCACTGGTAACAGTGCACCATAGCTTTTACTACAGCCCCACATTAATTATATACTGTATTATATTTATTGACATTGATTACTTTTCAGTTTTTGTAAAGTGGTATGTTCATTTGCAGTGCTGTCCATATTTCTGGGTTTCTATTAGAGGATTTTTGTACTTAGATTGCATCCATCTTTGGCATTAATTTAACATTCAATTTTTTCATTTTTCTGCTTTCTTCTCAAAATCTACATTTCCATGTCTTCCCTTCCTATCTCTCTCTCCTTCCCTCTCTATTTCTATGGTCATCTCTCTCCTTTCCTCCTTCTCCCCCCCCCCCCAGTGTAACATTTCTCTTTCCCTTCCTCCTTTCTGCCCCCTGCAGTCCATCTCCCTTCCCTTCCTCCTTTCTGGCTCCCCTCCCAGTCCAACATTTCTCCCTCCTTTCCACCAGTCCAACATTTTTTTTCTCTCTTCCTCCTGCATGTTTCTCCTCTGGTCCTCCTTCCCTCCCCCAACCAACATCTCTCTCTCTCTCTCCCTCCATGAGTCCAACTTTTCACTCTCTGCCCTCTCCCCCTTCCCCAGTGTAACACTTCTCCTTCCCTCCTTTCTGTCCTCCCCATCCATCTCGCCCGCTCCATGAGTCCAACACTTTCTGCCTCCTGCACGCTTTTTCTCTCTGTCCTTGCCTCTTCCCTCTCCCCATGCACCATCTCACCCTCCCCTCCAGTGTGTAGCACCTTTACTTTCCATCCCTTTCTGCCAGCAGCACCTCTTTTCCCTTCCTTTTACCTCCCCCCTGTCCAGCAGTACCCCTTCTTCCTTCCCTGCTCCCCCTGTCCAGCAGTACCCCTTCTCCCTCCCCCCATCCAGCAGTACACCTTCTCCCTTTCCTGCTCCCCCTGTCCAGCAGTATCCCTTCTCCCTTCCCTGCTCCCCTTGTCCAGCAATATCCCTTTCCCTTCCTCCCCGCCTCCCCTGTTCAGCAATATCTTTATTTTGCAGCCGCTGTCTGTACGCAAGCTTGTATACTGGGCAGGAAGAGAGGCTCTGGCGCCAGCGTCAGCTGACTTACAACTTCCTGCAGCTGTCGCATATGCCGGGACTCCTGCCTTTGCGTATCTGCTGGATATGCAACAGCAGCAGGAAGTTGCAAGTCAGCTGACCGCGGGCCACAAAATAGCACTTGGGGGGTTAAGTTTGAGACCGCTTTGCTACTACAACTACTATTTATCACTTATATAGCACTGAAAGGCGTACGCAGCGCTGTACATTTTGACATTTAATAGACGGTCCAGAAAAATCTTAACAGGCACACCTTTGTATTTACAAGATGGTTTACTTTCAACTTTGGTAAGAAGCAGCTGTTTACCTTGAAAGGAATGAAAACAAACCACAATTAGTCAAGGCTCATTAGGCATAGAGGATCTTTTGCTGGCACTGGGTATATTCTTTCTGGTCTTATATTTTGGGGCCTCTTTTGCATCTACCCCACAAAAAAATCTCTCTCACAGTCCTAGCTACATTCTCTGAGTCCCCTTTTTCTGGCACTCAAAATATTCTAAGATTAGATCTGTGTTAGTAGTTTTCTATATCTTCTTCCTTATGTCCCAGGCCTTCTATCTTATGCTACAAAGTCTGTCTTAGTGTAGAAATGTGCAGTGCTGTCAATTTGCTCTCCAGTGTGTATTTCAACTTGCTCAGCTCTGTCATGCAATATTTGTAATTCATGTTGGAAGTTGGACGTAGCCCTCACACCTCTGTCTGGAAAAAAAGTCTCTAACTCAGCTTTCAGAGCATGTCCATCCAAATCTAGTAGCAATGGCACATGCTCAAATATAAATTGTTTTTATCTGTATCTGTATCTGTTTTCTTGTTCTCAATCACCAACAAACTGCTCCTTGAGGCACCCCAGCCAATCAGGTTTTCAGGATATCCACAATTAATGTTCATGAGAGAGATCTGCATGTGGTGGAGGCAGTGCATGCAAATTTGTGTGTTTTCAGATATTCTCATTGGTGAATTGTTCTTATATTTTGCCAGTTGCAGATATAGCCAATTCAGACTGAATTTGGTGCTTATCATTTCCTTATGGAGATGGATATCATGGATCATCTGAGGGGACCTAAAAAAAGAATTGCAGCAGAGTAAAGCAAGCACAGAATGGTGCATTCTTGAACAGACCCAAGTGCTGTCACAGAGATGTCTCAGCAACTCCATCGGTATTAAGAGAGGATCTCCAGCAATAACAGCAACAAGAGTTTCACCAGAGCATCCTCACACTTCAAATAAGAATCAACCAGACCTAATAAATCTTCATGGGAGCAAATGAGAAGATTAAATAGGACGTCCAAGTGAAGAGCAACAGAGTCAAGCAGCCATCTTGTCTGGGCTCACTAGTGCCTCCAGTAAAGGGTTTTATTTAATATGATGACAAACTACGAAGTGGTGTTGCAAAGTTCTCAGCTTCACCAACTTCCTAAATTCAGAATATTATTGTGCCACTGTACCTGAAAAGAGTATTATTTTATTTTGCAAAGTGCCAATTTGAAAAATTGTAATGCTATGCTTTGACATTATTTCAGATCATCAACTGAACCATGTCAATGAAAAGTGTGGAATTTTCAAGCATGGAACTCCAAGCCATCATGAAGTTCCTATTCCTGCAGAAGAAAACTCCAAAGGAAATCCATGAATGTATGTTGCAAACACTGAGTGACAAATACCCATCATACTCCACAGTGAAGAAGTGATGTGCAAACTTTCAGCGTGGAGATTTTGAGACTGAAGATGCAGCAAGGTCTGGGAGGCCTCAAACTGTATCAACTCCTGAAATTGTTGATCGTGTCTATGACCTGATTTTGGAAGCTCAGTGAATATTGGCTAAAACAATTGCTGAGATACTACAGATATCCAGGGTGTATAATCCACAAGCAGCTGGGTAAGCAGAAGCTGTCAGCCAAATTTTTGAATGCTGATGAGGAACAACATCAAGTAGATATTTCCAAGTTGATTTTGAAGCATTTTCAGCAAGCTGGTGCCAATGTTTTGGAATGACTAGTTACAGTTGATGAAACATGGTTATACCACTATGATTCTGAGACAAAACAACAGTTCATGCAATGGCAGCGCTCAGGTTCTCTAAGGCAAAGAAATTCAAGACCCATACGTCAGCAAGAAAGGTCAACACCTTCCTCCATCCCAAAGTGCACCAGTCGCTGATTGCCACTCACATGGGCGAGCTCTGCTCATCCTCCAATCAAGGAGACAGAGCTGGAGCTCGATGGTCAATCAGGAGCACTTCTACAAGGAAGTGCTATGCTGCTTCGGGAATGGAGGGATGGAGGAGGTTATCAGGACTGGCTCTACTGCTTTGGGAATGGAGGGAGGGAGGGGGGTTGTTAGGACTGGCTCTGCTGCTCCGGGAGCTGGAGGGAGAGAGATTGGTGGCTACCGCAATGCTTCGAGAGTTGGAGGGAGGGAGATTGGTAGCTGCCGAGATGCTTCAGGAGCTGGAGGGAGGGAGATTGGTAGCTGCTAAGATGCTTTGGGAGTTGGAGGGAGTTTGGTAGCTGCCGAGATGCTTCGGGAGCTGGAGGGAGGAAGGGATATTTGTGGCTGCTGCTGGGGCGGGAGGGAGGGAGGGGAGCTTGTTGGGTCAGAAGCACCACTTTGGATGTTGTCCTAGAAGCGCAGGAGACAATTTATTTTTTTGCCGACAGTTTTTTTTTTTTTGCCTGTTGGTTGAAAGTGCCAGTTAATTGAATTGTTTATTGTTTATTTAATTATTTGATTAAACGCCTTATCGATTCTACAAAGCGTTGTACAGAGTAAAAAAAAATTTTTCCTTTAGACAAACAATATTACAATTAATATATACTTTTTTTAAAGAAAAAAAGGAAAACTACAGACGAACTATAATACATACAAAGTTGTTGTGGACGAACGAACAAAAGACACACAAGGTAAAGAGGGGAGAAATACAATAGTTATAGTAAATGGAAGAGACATTAATGGAAAGAACAAAAGGGCAGGGAAATTAATTTAAAAAAGTAAAAAAGAGATTAAAATTAAGACGTCAGTTAAAATTAAATTTAAGATAAAGTAAAACTTCAGTTAAAAGCATCTTTAAATAGGAAGCATTTTAATTTGCTTTTGAATGATGTTAGATTATTTTCCATTTTTAAATACAACGGAAGAGAATTCCAAATCGTTGGGGCTGTTACCGAAAAAATGGTAGTACGACGTGTGCCAATCATCTTCAATGAAGGGATATTAAGGTTAGATTGGGTTATGGATCTCAAAGATCTTGGTGGGTCATAAGGGATCAATAATCTATCGATGAAAGCTGGAGAATTAGTTTGCATGGTTTTAAATGTTAAAAGAGCTATTTTATAAGTTATCCTATGTGAAATTGGTAACCAGTGGGCATCTTTTAACAGAGGGGTAACATGATCGTACTTTGATGCCTTTGAAATTAACTTAATGGCCGTATTTTGAATTAACTGTAAACGTTTCAAATCCTTATGATATATTCCTTTTAAAAGTGAATTGCAATAGTCTATTTTTGAGATTACAAGTGAATGAATCAGTACGTTAAGGGAACTGGTGTCGAGAAGAGGAGCCAGTGTTCGAATCATTCTTAGTTTGTAAAAGCAGTTTTTGACTAAGGCGCTTATTTGCGGACGGAAAGTAAGCCTGTATTTTCTACAGTTTATTTTAAATTTACTACTTAATAGCTTCATTGCTTGCCTTCTGGTCCTAATATTTTTGAAATGGGTAAACAAATAATTCACATCTACCCATTCCACTTCACTCAGTATTTTATAGGCCTCTATCAATCTCCCCTCAGTCATCTCTTCCCCAAGCTGAAGAGCCCAAGGGAAGTCATCCCATCCATCCCCTTTATCATTTTTGTCACCCTTCTCTGCACCTTTTCTAATTTTGCTATACTATATCTTTTTTTTAGATGTGGCAATCAGAATTGCACACAGTATTCGAGGTGTGGTCACACCATGGAGCAATACAAAGGCATTATAACCTTCTCATTTAAATTTTCCATTTTTTCCCTAATAATTCCTAACATTCTATTTGCTTTCTTAGCCACTGCTACACACTGAGTAGAGGGTTTCAACATATCGTGAACAATGACACCTAGATCCTTTTTCTGGGTAGTGGCTGCTAATGTGGAATCTTGTGTCATGTAGCTATAATTTGGGTGCCTCTTTCCCATCTGCATCACTTTGCACTTGTTCACATGAAACCTCATTTGCCATTTTGATGCCCAGTCTTATAAGGTTCTCTTGCAATTTTTCACAATCCTCATGCAATTTAACAACTTTGAATAACTTTGTGTCATCAGCAAATGTAATTATCTCACTAGTCATTCCCATCTCTAGACCATTGATAAATATGTTAAAAAGCAGCTGCCCCAACACAGACTCCTGGGGAACCCCAATATTTATACAAAATCAACCCACAAGCTGTGAACCTGTTAGTGAAAATAAAATAGCAGTATATATCACTTACATCAGGGGTTTCAAAGTCCCTCCTTGAGGGCCACAATCCAGTCGGGTTTTCAGGATTTCCACAATGAATATGCATGAGATCAATTTGAATGCACTGTTTTCATTGTATGCTAATAGATCTCATGCACATTCATTGGGGAAATCCTGAAAACTCAACTGGATTGTGGCCCTCAAGGAAGGACTTTGACACCCCTAACTTACATTAAAGTAGGAAAAGCCTCGGAACCCCGGTAGGGAAGGAATCTTCCTCTAACTAGAGAGGGTAAGTTACATCATCGGCACAAAAACCTCATATAGCTTGTGTTATAGCTGATATTTTAATTGTCCAGTCAACACAATTAGTACTGTTAGTAGCAATAGCAGTAGAAATGTTCACAATTAGTTCAACAAATAAACTTAATTAGTAGCAGTAAAGTTATTAGCAGCTACAAATAACAGCTCTCAACAAACTTACCGTATATACTTGAATATGTCGATCCGAATATAAGTCGAGACCCCCATATTTCCCCCCAAAAAGGAGGAAAAATGGTTGATTCAAATATAAGTTGAGTAGCTTAATATTCAAGTGTCCTGCCCTGCCAGGTTCTGCTCCCAGCCCCCTTCCCTCCCTGCCCTGCACTCAGGCTGTGTGTCCCTACCAGGCTGTGATCCAAGCCCCCCTCCCTACCAGGCTCTGAACACTGTCCCACCTTCCTTCCCTGTACCCTCTTCCCCCCTAAAAAGAGCCAACCTCATCAGTGATGTCACAATGTCTTGATTATCCCGTATTCCCCTCTGCCCTCTAACCCAGCCAGCAGATTAACCATTCCCCTTAACTTAAACCACCTAGTGGTAGGCCGGGACAGGAGGGATCCCTCCCGTCTCCTGCCCCCGCTGACACTAATAATTACCACCCTCCCTCCTTCCCTCCCTCACGTACCTGTTTCCTGGTGGTCCAGCATGTATCCTGCGCTGAAATCTTGAAGATTGTAAAGGTAGTACCCAGCGGTGCACCCGGGCCGGCACGCAGGAGCAAGCTTTTCATGCTCCCGACCAGCCCTGCACCGCTCCTTGATAGGTTGCCGCGAGAAATGTGAATTCTACGAGAACTTGCGGCAGCCTATCAAGGAGCAGTGCAGGGCTGTCCGGGAGCACGAAAAGCTCGCTCTTGTGTGCCGGTCTGGGTGCACCGCTGGCTACTACCTTTACAATCTTCAGGATTTCAACGCAGGATACACACTGGACCACCAGGGAACAGATACGCGAGGGAGGGTGGTACTTATTAGTGTCGGCTGGGGCAGGAGACAGGAGGGATCCCTCCTGTCCCGGCCTAAGGCAGGGCTGCAGGAAGTCCGGGAGGATTTCAGGTGGTCACTGGGGGATGACCTGAATATAAACTGGGACCCCCATTTTTGGGACAATTTTTTGGCCCCAAAATCCCAGTTTATATTCGAGTATATATAGTATCTTTCAGCGTGTACAGTCATGGACTTCCACCCCAACTTATGATAGCCAAAGCATTTCGCCTTATAGCTGCCTCAGGAATAGGGAAGTTAGAACCTGGAAGAAAGAAGCCCCATTATTCACTTGCCCAATATCCACAGGAGGAGGGTTCCTTCCCTAATGGTGTTCCAAGGCTTTTCCTTCTTTAATGTAAGTGATATATGATGCTGTTTATTTTCACTAACAGGTTCACAGCTTTTGGGTTGATTTTGTATAAATATTCTAGCTGTGTAAGGGTTGTATAAAGTGATTGTTGAACCCCAATATTTACCCTTCTCCATTGAGAATACTGACCATTTAACCCTACTCTGTTTTCTATCTTTTAACCAATTCTTAATCCACAACAGAACTTTGCCTCCTATCCCATGACTTTCTAATTTCTTCAGGAGTTTTTCAAGAGGTACTTTGTCAAATGCTTTTTGAAAATCCAGATACACAATATCAACTGGCTCACCTTTATCCACATGTTTATTCATCCACTCAAAGAAATGCAGTAGATTGGTGAGGCAAGATTTCTCTTGACTAAAGGGGGAATTCAACAAAGGGCGTTAAACGCGTTAGCGTTCACAAATACATTAGCACGCGCTAATTGCTAAAGATGTCCATAGGAATATAATGGGCATCTATAGTGGTTAGTGCACGCTAATGCGCTTAGCGCCCTTTGTTGAATTCCCCCCTAAATCCATGTTGGCTTTGTCTCATCAATCCATGCTTATGCACATATATGCTCTTGGGAGTCTTTTCATGAGAATGTGTCTGTCCATTCTAAATTAAAAAGAAGATTAACATTTAACATTTAGTATAAAATAAGGGGGCCATTGGCAAAATATTGTAGTGAATAGTCATCACTTCTTCTTTTCTCCTTTTCGTTTTCTTTTTTAGCACACCAATTTGGGGTGGGAGTTGGAAATAATGTTACTTATTATGTTATACTATGATATATAATATGTGTATATTTTTATTGAAAATATGATGAAGGGAGGATGGTAGGGGGGGTTATTGATTTTACTAGAAGTCTATGTGGCAGATATCAAAGTGCTATTCTGGAATAATTTGTTTGTAATATACTCTTTTGTGCACTTGTTGTTTAATTTGAAAATGAATAAAGAATTATTTTTTTTTAAAAACCCCAACATTTAACATCAATTCCATTCAAAATTCCTTTTCAAGCCAACATTAATGGAGAGACATACTACAATTTCAAATCAAAAGTTATAAGTAATTAAACCCCTACCCTTCTCGTTCCATCCCTTCCCCTCTATCTCATTTCTTCTAAATCATGCAACTTTTCCCATCCCCCCCATTTTATCCTCACTTTCCAGTATGTCTGTATATGTCATTTACATGTAATTTATTCACTTTCGTGCACATACTATTATCTCTTTCTAGTTTCTACTTTTTTTTATTTTTTTTTTTTAATTCTACTGTTAACCGGTCAGATATTTGTTTTATGATCGGGATATTAAAAACTAATAAACTTGGAAACTTGGAAACTTAAAAGGAATAAATTCAAAATCCACCCTTATGGATCTCGATGTATTCCTAACTTGATAGGGATTATTCATTTGTTCCTCTTATCTCAGTAGTGAAATAAAACTCATCAATGTTAAATGTTAATGAATGCCTTTTTTTTCCTTTTTTGTTCATTATGATAATGTAATGATTGAAAAGTATAAAAATAAAAAAAGGAAGATGCTCAAGCATCAAGATTTAGAATGTAATATTCCTGAACACAGTTTAGCTGCATGCATAGTTTTTGTTTGGAGTCATTATTTTTTTCACCAATGTGTGCATACAAACAGTGAACTATTTTTGTGTTTTACTCTCAGTTTAATGTATTTATAAAATAAGAATAAAAAGAAGGGGGGTGGATTTTGTTAATGCCTGTTCTGGAGTACCTGAGCTACATTTAAATCCAGGAAGAACTTTTCTGCACATGACGCAGTAGAGTGTTAGATGACCTGCCTTGGCGAAGAAGCGAGAGGAATCAAAGATCACAAGAAACAAATCACAAGAAACAAAAGTAAGATCTTAACCCTGGTTTCTTGCCAGGATGTATGGACTTCCTAATCCAGAGAATAATCACTGCTTCTGTAAGAAATCACCCTTAATGTTTCCAAATGGTCCTTTAAAGATGAAATCTAATAATCTTTCCGATGATGTTCCAGTGCTCTAACCAGTGGCATGCAGTCAGGGCTTTCAGCGGATTCAGTGAATCCTCAATTCTACAGCCCTGCTTTTTTTGTTTATTTTTTGCTTGATGCAGTATGATTTGTTAAGCAGACCAGTCAGCAAAAGCAGGGCTCTAGGACTGGGGATTCACCCAACAGGCCCTGATAGTACTGATCTGCATTTGATTGCTTGAGGAGCTCTGCCTGTGCAACCAAATTCAGAGCAGTGCCATCAGGGCCTTCAGGGGGTTGAATGAATTCCCTGAAGGCCCTGACTACACGCCACTGGCTCTAACCATTAGGCTAATCCTCTACTCTGAGACATTTTTGGTGCTCTATTCTAAAATTATTCCATTAACCCACATTTACACTGCATTTCTTTTTTTTTTTTTTTTTTTTTTTTTTTTTAGAATTTCTAAATTGTTACAAATACTAGTAACAAGATAAAGGAATACATCTCATATGGAAACACATTATTTCCTACAAGTGGCGTAGCAAGGATAGGAGGTGCCTACCCGTGCCCTCCTCTTCGCCCCCTGACACTCTCCTGCAACTTCTGCATCCAAGGAGATGCTGCAGGGTCCAGCTACTTTCTGTGTTGCCCCCTCTCCTTTTCTTCTTCTTCTTCCTGAAGTATACTGCCCTGCAATGGAAGAAGGAAGAATGTCCATTTTGGCTGATTTGTGGGAAACTGGGGAAAAAAACACCATATTTTGTTTGGTTTCTCTGCAATGAACTTACTGGCTTTTGCTCTGAAATTTCTCCACATATTGTAGTTCCAGCCCCCTTTCCCGCTTGTCTCTGTTCGTTAATTTTTTTGTTAGTTTATTAGTCCTTAAAAGCTAGTATTTGTCCTAATGTTGTTGTGTGTTTCTTAAACTGTATTTTAGTCAGTAGATGGTTTTTAACATTTTTGTACACCGCCTAGAAGGTTTGATTGAAACATACTTCCTAGATTACACTAAGCACTTAACTTAATTTTGAGCCTAAGTGAACTTACTTCCTTCTGCCATCGCAGGGCAGTATAGTTCAAGCAGAGCACAGTGAAGTTTAGACCCAGACTGACTGATCCTAAGACCACACCATGCTTGGGTTTCTGCCTAGAGATAGCTTTTATTTTTGTTTCTCTTTTATTTATTTTTTTTCCTTTGTCTAATGTTGAAATTTCACTTTTGTCTAGTTTAATATAAGATTGCTCCCCTTGTTTCTCTGAGTCATGGGGTACAGAAACCCTCTGAGAACAGGATTTAGCCATTCTTGTTCACTAAACCCCATGAATAGTTTCCATCCATAAGTTTCTCTAAGTACTATATTTGGGTGAATGGAACCCTGTGTGAGGAATAATAGATTTCTGGACATCAAAGATTTTAGCATATCCAGGTGGTTCATAATATATAAATATTGCATAATGAACATTAATTTCACATTTTTGTACACTGTAGCAACGACTGTATCCCTTTCAGAACTTAGCATGTTTAAAAATGATGCTGTGACCATTTTACATTCTCCTTTCATTACTTTCCATATCAAAAGGAAACTGTCCTACAATCATATGTATACTATTGTGGCTTATTAGGGATGTTTAATCTTTTTATAAAAATCCACATTGTAGAATTCTTGATTCTCACCTTGTAGTTATGCACACCACCTTTTGTTCCTTAGATATAAATTCAGTTTTGCTCTTGACATTAGCAAAGTGATGTATTTGAGGTTATTCATTTGTCGAAAAATATTGCTTTCTTTCAGTGGCCCAGTTGGCATGCCTCCTTTGAACCGTATTTCTACTGCAGGTCTTCTTCGTGTACAAAGGCAGGATACCCAAATAAATTATGAACCATGCAGCATGAGTCTTTAATTCTAATTTATTTTCCCTATCCTTGTTCCTCATCTGTTCTTCCACTGCTCTCTGATCTGTACCACATACCACTGTCTAGCCTTCCCTGATGGCAGGTAACCCTTAATTATGGAGGCCCAAGAGCACAGATCTCTTCTTAAAACTTAAGACACTGAAAGTGCCACTCTCACATGCCATAAATTTGCAATTATCTTTATCCATTTGGAGGTTCATAAAATCATAGCAAAGTCCATAGGCATCTTTACCTTAGCCATTTCTTTTAAGGATATTCTGCATCAAATCGAAAGATTATTTCATTTTTGAATCGGATTCTGAACTCACGCTGTTTAATCTAAAAGATATATAATATACTTTGTGAAGCAGGGCTCCTTACGTTCCAACAAATAGTGATCCCTAGGGACTATTCCATAACCTTTCCTCACCAGCCATTCATTAAAAGTGTCACATCTCATAAATCATGAAACACATCATTTTAAAGCATGGTTTTACTTCCTGTAAATTTACCTAAAATTTAATAAGACTGAAACTATACCATGCTGACTGGTACTAGGAATAGGACACCAAGAGACATAAAACATTTAAAATCTATATTTGATCTGACAGCCTAAGCTCTGTGTTTGAATTAGAAAGATCTCAGGCATAATTGAAGATAAAGAGGCTACAGGCCTCACTCTCTTGTTGCTGAAGTGGGCTTTAAATTATCAGATTTGTCCAGAATACATTACTAGGAAGCACTGAATTGTTATCTTTTTTCTAACAGTTTACAATTTCTCAGCTCAGTGAAGCTTACCTCCAGCTTGTTATTGGAACAAAAAGAGAAAAATCATCCGGTTCAGAGCACAGAACTGATCTTACCTCAAAAAGTACATATTTTTTTCCTGATAACAGACACTTCACTGGACTGTAGAGATGCCACTTCATGCTGTACAGTGAAAGCAATTTTTCTAAGGTCTGTCCACTTTTCTGGCAATTCCTAATAATGGTACAAATGGATATTACCCAGTAATGCATACCACTATGAACTTATGTTCAAATCTGTTTTTATTGTGAATGAAGGCAAAAGATACAGCCAACACATTTCATAACAAGCAAGATTCAACAGTTCACAACTTTCAAATAAAATGCCTCCCATCCAAACCCCCCCCCAAACCCGTACCAATCAACCAAAAACCAGGCAACACCCCCCCCTCATAGAACAGTAGAGAAGGCAACCAAAAGGTTTCAAATACTCCAGAGGCCCAGACTCTTGTGGCCCCTGGGCTATCTCAATAGGCTTTGCTCAAAAAAAAAAAGAGAGAGAGAGAGAGAGATTGCAGTATCTGATCCTGAGCAAGAGCTCAGTGCCCAGCAGACTCCTTAAGAGCGAGTGTTTAAAATAAGGCTACGACCTCGAGGGGATAAAGAGGCCAAGTAAGCACCCCAAACAAGCAAAAAAAGACTACGTCTGTGCAGGCGGCCTACTGCCTCACAGGCCTCCCACGAGGCCAAATTATGCACCAAAGAGCGCCATCCCCAAAAGGACGGAGGTTCGGATACAGTCCAAGATTGTAAGATACATTTGCGAGCGAGAAGACACACATTACGACACCATAGGGGACCCCCTTTAGGTAGACCTCTGAAAGCTCCCGGCAGGTCCAGGACCAATTGCTCCACTGTCCTCAAGAGGGCACATTGGAATAGGCATTGTATATACTGCATTATAGACACCCAAAAGGAGCGAATAGTCCAACAATCCTAGAAAGAGTGAGCAAAGGTATTAGGTTCCCTGCCACACTTCAGACACAGACGAGAGATAACGCCCCCAATTTTATGTAACTGCACTTGAGTATAATAGGCCCGATAAAGCACGTGAGCATAGCACTCCCGAAATACCGCTCCCATTATCAACTGAGGGATCTTGTTCATGGCACCCAAAATGTTCTACCACTATGAACGTAAAGAAATTGGTTTAAACTCTATGGTCTTAAAATGGTTTATATCATATTTTTCCAATCGTTCATGTACAGTGTATTGGAAAAAATGAGTTTTCTTCTAAAGGGCTGCTGAAGTCGGGTGTACCCCAAGGATCTTTACTATCACCAATTCTATTTAACTTATATCATGTACCTCTGACCAGTGGCATACCAAAGGGGGGGGGGGGGGGGGTGGTCCGCCCCAGGTGCAGCCTTAGGGAGGGTGCACAGCCGGACAGGTCCGGAAAATTCCTGGGCTGCGATGGCACTCAGCGGCATCGGCGCCCCCCCTGCCCCGCAACAGCACTCAAGTTCAGCCTCCTTCTCCCAGCATCAGCAGAACTTCAGATTGGCAACAGGTGCTCAGACAAAAGCTTCCCCTGACTCAGCTTCCTGTTTCCGCCCAGGCAGTTCAGTCAGGGGAAGCTTTTGACTGAGCACCTGTTGCCAATCTGAAGTTCTGCTGATGCCAGGAGAAGGAGGCCGAACTTGAGTGCTGTCGCGGGGCAGGGGGGGCGCTGATGTCACTGAGTGCCGTCGCAGCCCAGGAATTTTCCAGACTTGGCAGCACCCGGTGTGGACACCCCCCCCCTTGGTACGCCACTGCCTGTGACTAGAGTTATTAACACCTGGGACGTGGACTTCCACTTTGAGGATGACACTGAGCTACTCTTTTTTGTAGGAGATAATCAAGAATCTGCTATTATCTGATCTCAATGATAAGTTGAGATTGTTAGTAAATTGGCTTACTGATAACCATCAAATATTGACTGCTGATAAATCCTCCCTAATGTGGATTTCATGTGGTCACAGGAAGTTAAGGGTTTGGCTGAAGATTGAAGGTATACAATTGCCTCCTGTTACACAGACTGGTTGTAAGATACGACTTGGATTTAAGTTTTAAACCACAAATTAGTCATGTGGTGAAATTATGTTTCTATTACTTGTGGATGCTGCGTCAACTAAAGCATGTACTATCTAGGCAGGAAAACTTGATTAAGTTGATTCATGCGATCATTATAAGCTGTCTGGATTATTGCAACACTTTGTTTCTTGGTTCTACCAAAGCAAACGTGTGTCATTTGCAATTAATACAAAACACAGCTGCCAGGCTCCTGACACATGTTAAGAGAACAGATCATATTAGTTGCCTGTTACAAAGTGTATGGAGTTTAGATTGTTGTGATTCGTCTTTAAGGCCTTCCTTTGAAATCACCTGAATATTTGTCCAAGAAACTGGTTAAATATTCTCTAGGGAGGTCCCTATGATCTTCTCAAAAGGATCTCTTTAGAATACCTGATCTTAAAGAAATCAGTTTGGAAGTCACCAGAAATAGAGCTTTTTCATACTTTGGTCCAGCTTTGTGGAATTCTTTGTTAAGTTGTTTCATGAAGATTTGTCTTATCGAATTTTCTGCAAGTTGATTAAGACTATTATTTTTCAACAATACTATATATAGTTCAGCAAACTTTTGATTAGTAGATCTTGGATTAAATCTTGTTCAGTTACACCTTATTTAGATTAATTGTTTATGATATCATCTTTAACTGACGCTATTGTTTTCCCCATTGTGTAATTTATGTAGATCACTGAATTGTAGCATTGTAAACCGTTTAATATGTCATAGCGGTATATCAAGAACAATAAATCAAATCATTGCACACAAGTGGAATCTATAACTTTCTCCTCCCTCTCCATGTTAGCAAAAGTCCTCTTTACCTTCCCAGGAAGCGATATACAATCAGAGTTACTGTTAAGGCTGCATAGCTCTCGAATTTAGAAAGGATACAAATGGCATTTCTACTACTACTAATCATTTCTATAGTGCTGCCAGATGTATGCAGCATTGTACATTAAACATGTATAAAGACCATCCTTGCTCGATAATTCTATAAGTGGCAGCTTCTTTGTAGATGCCTTGATGCCACACAGGAAGTACCTAGTCTATAATGGCATCTGGACATCCAGATTACACAATAGAATGCTAGCACAAGTCAGCATCATTAAATTTGGCACCTGTACCAATCATAGAGCTGGCATATGAGCGTACACCAAAATGTGACAATAATAATACAATTTTATTTTTTATTTAATTCTTATATACCGCTAATAACCATGAGGTTTCTAAGCGGTTTACAAAAATGATGCATTAAAAGATACAATAAATAAAAATAATATACAATACACTAGAAGAAGGCAGCATTGCTAGTTGGTCAATGGAGGAACAAAAGCCTGTTTAGTTCTAGAAAGCATGAAGCTCTGTATCTTTCTTTCTCTCTCACTGCCCCCCCAAGCCACTGTCTTTCTTTCTCTCTCCCTGCCCCCCCCCCAAGTCACCGTCTTTCTTTCTCTCTCCCTGCCCCCCCAAGCCACCTTCTTTCTGTCTCTCTCCCTGTCCCCCCAAGCCACCGCCGCCGATTTCTTCCTGTTTCCCCAATGTGCAAAAGCCAGGCCCGTGCAGCCATAACACAAGCGTTCCCCTCCCCCACATCGTCAATTATGACATTGGAGAGGAAGTTCCGGGCCAGCCAGGCAGTGATTGACTGGCCCAGAACTTCCTCTCCGACATCAGAATTGACGTCGGGGTGGGTGGGTGGGGGGGGAACGCTTGTGTAGTGGCTGCACAGGCCTGGCTTTTGTGCGTCGGGGAAGCAGGAAGAACGCAAAGGCAATGCGAGTCTATTGCGGAGCCGGGGATGGGCTCTGCAAACGACTCACGTTGCCCTTGTGATCTACTGGTCGATCGCGATCGACCTTTTGGGCACCCCTGTTCTAGTCATTCTTCATATTCACATAATATAATCTGCTATGCACAAAATTAAACTACACAAAGCACACAGAAACATCTGCATTCCTTACTACTACTATTTATCATTTATATAGTGCTGAAAGGCATAAGCAGCGCTGTACATATTAACATTTAATAGACGGTCCTTGCTAAGAAGAGCTTACTATCTAACTTGGACAGACAGACATGACGTATAGGGTTGGGGATGCAGAACCAAAGCTGAGAGGAGTTAGGAGTTGAAAGCAGTCTCAAAGAAGTGGGCTTTTAACGGGGCCTTGAACACTGCCAAAGATGGAGCCCGCAGTAGGGATTCGGCAGCTTGTTTCAAGCATACTGTGCAGCAAGGTAGAAGGGACGGAGTCTGGAGTTGGCGGAGGAGGAGAAGGGCACAGATAGGAGGGACTTACCAGCTGAGCTGAGCTTGGGGGGGGAGATAAGTGAAGAGCAATAGTGAGGGGCAGTCGAGTGAGTGCATTTAAAGGTCAGTAAGAGTAGTTTGAATTGTGTTCAGAAGTGGATGGGGAGCCAATTAAATGACTTTAACAGAAGGGTAACATGACTATAGCGGCTCCACAGAATAGGAGTTGTGCAGCCAAATTCTGGATGGATTGGAGGGGAGCAAGATGACTAAGAGGAAGGCCTGAGAGTAGTGAGTTGCAGTAGTCTAAGCATGAGGTGATGAGGGCATGGATAAGGGTTTTGGTAGTGTGCTCAGAGAGATAGGGTCGGATTTTGGTAATATTATAGAGAAAGAAGTGGCAGGTTTTAGTGATGTGCTGTATCTGGGCAGCGAAGGAGAGAGAAGAGTCAAAGATGACGCCGAGATTACGAGCAGACAAGACTAGGAGGATGAGAGTGTTGTCCACAGAGATAGAGAATGGGGGAAGCAGTGAGATGGATTTAAGTGGGAAGATGAGCAGTTCCATTTTAGCCATATTCCATTTTAGATGGCAGTGAGACATCCAAGCAACAATGTCTACCCCTCTCTCTCTCCTCCCTTCCATCCAGTGCCTGACCCCTCTATATCCTCCCCTTCCATCCAGTGGCTGACCCCACTCTCCTACCTCCCCTTCCATCCAGCGCCTGATCTCCTCTCTCCCTTTCCATCCAGTATCTTCCCCCTCTCCTCCCTTTTATTCAGCATCTGCTTCTTTTCGCCTTCTATCCAGCATTTGCCCCTTCTCTCCACCTTCCATCCAGTATCTGCACTCTCTCTCCCCCCCACACCTTTTCATCCATTACCTGATCCCCTCCCTCCACTTTTCATCCAGCATGTCTCTCCCCCTCTCTGGCAACTGCCAAACAAAGATAAAGGCATTGCAGGGCCACTCTATTTATCCTCGTAGCTGCAGGCCCCACCCCCTTCTGACCTCACTTTCAGTTCCAGGCTGAGCCGGCAGCCATGAAGATAAATAGAGCAGCCCCATAACACCTTTATCTTTTTTTCTGATGCTACTGAAACAGCAGCAGTGGTAGCAGGGTGTGGGAAGATTTTTGGGGAGTGCCCCCCGTTCTGAAGCCCATGTGGAATTACATCAGCAGTGAAGCTCACAACCTTTATCTGGTGTCATACTCAGAATGCATTAGATAGTTCTTCCCATTCTTTTCTAACATTGATGGTGTGATGAGTAACTTGGATGGCTGGTTGCTTCCAACTGTTCATTGATCTCCTCTGGCAGTTGCTGCTTTTAAGCCCTAAGAAGCTCAGCAGTGGATTTTAGAAATTTCAGATTCTCATATGTGCTTGCCTGTCATGTATGACCATCAGATTTCCCATTATTTCAACCAGTCCAGCACAGTCTGCGCTTTTTACTTTCTTGCCTAAGCCTTTCAGCCTCATGGATAAATTCCTCTAGCTCATTTACACTAATATAATAGAAGGAAGGGAGCACAGCTATTCAAAAATATTTAAACACTTTAGTGAGCAGATCAAACCAAAATAATTTTGTAATGTTTTTCAAATTCAAATAGATAGTGTTGAGTATGTAATAAAGAAGCAATGTGGCATTCCATAGCCACTACAAAAAATCTGAGGCACTCCGGGTTTTGACCTTTCCGGCTTGCTTCTGAACCATGTCAGTTATTATTACAACATCTGTCATCAGTTTTACTTCATACTCTCTTGCAACTTTGTTCATCCAAGGTGCCTTGTTATTATGATTTTTTGGTTATCCAATTTTTCAGAATTTAAGTGTTTTTGTCTTTCTCAGTACTTGCAGTGTTTCATTGTTTGTTAACCAGCATCAAGGTTTTTTTTAGAGCTGTTGTTGATTTGTTCTAAACTGGTAATTTTGTCTGTGCTGGCTTAAATCTGTTCCTGTTGCTGAATTTTCTGTGCTACTGCTACAATTCTTTGCTTTGATAAGTCTAATATTTCTAAGATGATTTTGGTCCCAGTGTTGTACTTTTGAAGGGGCCCTTTTAGTAAGCTGCATTAAGTAGACATTCGGTAGACATTAGCACCGGCCTATGCTAATGTCACCTGCACTAAAATCAGCAGGGCTTGGTAAAATTTTCATATTAGCTGCTTAACACAAGAGTGGGCAGGAGTTGAGCAAGACATGGGTAAACAGGCATGTGGTCAGCTGTCACTCTAGCTGTTATGACTGCCAATAGTGCAACAGAACACCCCAAACCTTTCTCATCCTCCAATCCACTCCTGGACATTCCTGTGGGTGTCCATGATGGGTTCATGGTGGCTGGATAATAACTAAGCCCATGTGCCCGTATCCAAAATGGCTGTCATGATCCTTAGCAGTCATCTCATGTTAATACTAGGGGGAACAGAGGGTATGGACATTATCAAAAGAGGAATTGGGTGAAATGGGCATGATTAGGAGGGAGATCAGGAGACTGAAAATTGTTAAGAAGGGGATAGAGGGTATGGACAAAGGCAATGACATTATTTTTTCTGGTCCTGCACCATGTACATGTGGTACCTGATAACGCAAGTGCTCTGCCACTGAATGCAACAGAATACCTTTGTGGTAACTCTCTACCATGCAAGCTAATCGTATGGCAGAAGTTAAGCGCACCCCCAGCATGTACCACAAAGGCTTTGCACTTACTGCACTCTAGGTTTTGCTTCAAACATGAGTAGTGTGACCATATGGCTCCAGAAAAAAGGGGACGGATTGAGACATCCGGGTTTTACATCCATTGAAAGCAACCAGGATGTCTCAATCTGTTCTCCTTACTTCCGTTGCTTTCAATGGAAGTAAAACCCGGATGTCTCAATCCGTCCCCTTTTTTCTGGAGCCATATGGTCACAGTAAACATGAGGTAAGTGCAAACTTTGCAGCACTTTAGTAAAAGGGCCCCTGTTTTGCTCTATTGTTTTAAACTCAACTTTCTTTCAGATTTATTTACTTTTAAAACTTCTATTCTGCCTATAATTCTAAGCAGATTACATCATCAATAGACATACTACATTAAAACCAAGGACTTATCAAAACAGTCATTCATTTTGCTGCCAGCTGCCATAAATGTCATGCTTAAAAAAAGGCTTTTTAAACATACCCAAATTATTGCACAGAGTAAGAATGTCTGGCAAAGAGTTCAAAAGTTATGGTATAAATTAATATATGGATTTCTAAATAAAAAAAAGAAAACTGGACTTAGGGATATTTGGAGCATTGAGATTGGACAGACAATTTCTGCATCTCAATGGCCAAGATTCTGGTCCTGGAGATTAAGATTAACAAAGTCAGCATCTATGAGTCAAACATGGATATTTTTATTACATAGAGTGTTATGGACCCCGACGCGCTTGCAAAAAATAGATAATACTAGATCTAATAGATGCTGGCATTGTAAAATAGAAGTAGGGACATTAGATCATTTAATTTTTTTTTGTCCTTGCATAAAAGCCTTTTGGAATTTAATTTGGCCCCAAATTAACATATTACTAGAAAATCATATTGGTCTCTCATATGATACCATATTATTTGGTACTGCAATGAGAACACAAAGTCCAATATCAGCAAACAATAACAAATTGCTTTTAATATTGACAGGAGTTGCCATGCAGCAAATCACACAAAATTGGAAGGATTATACCAAGCTAAATTATACATTCTGGTGGAACTCGGTGTGTCACATTTACAAAATGGAGAAAATATTGGCATTACAACAAGGAAATATAAAAAATTTTAAGAAAATATGGGATCCATTGACAAAATATTCTAAAGATCAGATATCTTAACACATTGATAATAATAATATAGGGTTAGGGAGGGAAATATAGAAATTAATATGAGGAAAAATGAAAAAACAAATAACAGGGGAAAGGGATTCAATATATATGATATGATATTGTACATACAACTATAATTATTATAAACTAAATATTATGCTATTCATTTATTGTAAGAATGAAAATTTTATAAATAAAAATTTAAAAAAAAAAAAAAAAAAAAAAGTTATGGTCCAACAATTTAAACTGCAGAAAACAAAGTAGCAACATAGGGCCAGATTCTACAAACAGTGCCAGTATCAGACGCCAATCGCCTGTCAATCGCACAATGGCACCAATTGTAGAATCACAGCTGCCTCAAACATAAGTGCTGGAAATGTAGGCCAGGGTTTTCGAGGCCTACATTTTCGGCGCCTATGTTTGATGTGAATCGCATCTATAGCAGCACCTAAAGATATCGAAGGTCATTTCCAGCATTAGCCACGCCTATTTTAACCTTAGGCACCACTGTAAACACGATCTAGGTGCTTCTTGCACCTACAATTTTTGTTTTAAACTATTTCAAGGAGGGTTTTAAATGGCTTTGCCGCTTAAATTAGACACCAATAGGGCACCTACCACTTCCTTTGGCCAAAGCCCAGAATGTTGACCTTTCAAGCCCCTCAAATTACAGACCTAAAGCTGGAATCCTAATACTAACCAAACTTCTCAAAATGCACGTTAGCAAACAACTCTCTGCATACATTGAAGAACATTCCTCCATCCCACTCAATGTGGATTCTGCTCAAATCTTAGCACAGAGGTCCTTTTATTGACCTACACCAAAATTAAGCAGTACAGTGTTCCCCCGGTCGTTCGCGGTCCCGGTCATTCACGGTATTTTCTGACCGCGAACCACCTATAAGGAGGAGGCAGGAGAGAGCAGCCGGAGCACCGCGAGGGCAGGAAATCACTCGCAGAATGCTCCGATCGCCTCCTCCTGCACTAAGTCAGGCCTTATCCAATCAGGAGCTGCTTTGACACGCAGCTCCTGATTGGATAAGGCCCGACTTAGTGCAGAAAGAGATGGTCGGGCATACTGCGAGTGATTTCCTGCACTCGCGGTGTTCCGGCTGCTCTCCCGCTGTCCTCTTCAGTCTCCCCCATGAAAAACCATATTCGCGGTTTTTCAAGTGGGGGTTCCTGGAACGGAACCCCCGTGAATATCGGGGGAGTACTGTATCAAGAAATCCCCCTTTAAGGCAGCTGGAGCGATGTCTCCCGCGCTTCCAACTTGGCTGCCTTAAAAGGGGATTCCTTGATACAGCCATCTTGCGAAACATAGTTCTATGTCGGAATATGTACCCCCAAGTTGCGTTTCTTGCACATTAAGATGAGTACTTATATTTACTAAATATATTTATAAAGATTGCACTTTAAGCACTTTCTAAAAAAAACTCTGGACCGATGACGATTCTTGGTGTATAATATACTGTGTGCACTGAAACTTGATTTTCACACGGTAAAACCACTGAGGTCTATGAATTGTTATAATAGGCTACTCTAAGGTTTTCTTTGGAAGAAATATGTTTGTTTATTGACCTTAGTAAAGATATCATTAACCTACTTACTGTTGTACATAACAAAAAAGTTATGGGGAACATGTCATGAGTTGTGGAAGGTGTTTTGAATGATATTCACACTTCAAAAGTGGTTGTGAATCAGTGGAAGACGTCAAAGTGATGTTAAAAGGTTATCGTTTTTTGTAGCCACGGCATTGTTCACTATGAGTTTATGCTACAAGGACAAACTGTCAACCAAAATTACTATCTGAAAGTGTTGAAACAACTCCATGAGAGAATCAGGAGGAAGCGGCCTGCATCATGACAACATACCCGCTCATGTTGCTGTCAAAATGTGTGAATTGTGCACAAAAAACACAATGACAGTTCTTCCCTAGCCACCTTACTCTCCTGACTTGGTCCCTGCTGACTTCTTCTTGTTTCCTAAACTTAAATCCACGCTGAAAGAAAAGCGATTCAGCACCATTGAAGTCATAAAGCAAAATTTGAGGCAGCAACTTTTGGCGATTCCTGAAGATGTGTTTAAGTACTGTTTCCAGAAGTGGAAACGACGTTAGGAAAAGTGTATACATAGGGAAGGGGGGGAGTACTTTGAAGGGGACCCAATGGAATAAGTTGTAAGATTGTTCAATAAATTTTTATAAAATCAGTCCTATATATACATACACACACACACTCATATACATATATTCTGGAAGAACACATTATATGCATGAGGCAGAGTTGCATATATTAGAGGTGACAGGCATACAAATCTGCCTCATGCATATTCATTAGGGATATATTGAAAACCAGACTGGCTGATGTTCCCCCAGGACAGGTTTAAGAACCACTGCTTTAAAGTTTAACAACTGTGGTGGGCATTTTTTAAGTTCATAGTTTCTATATAGCTCTATTTCTCCTGCAGTATGAAGCCATCCATAGAGAAGGAACTGCTTCATTAATTTCAGTTTCATCTTCTAGCCACAAATCGGCATACTTCTTGAATTTGCTTTGATACGTTTCTACTTTTGCAATGACCAGTTTCACCCTCTTTGTAATTTCCTGCCCATTTCCTTCAACATAACCATCTCAACTATATCTTACTGAAAGAATAACAGAAAAGTAAGTGAAGGTAAACGCTTTAACCAAGTAGCCAGGTTTTGATGTCAGGGGCAGCAGACTTTTTTGTAAAATCAGCACCAATTGGTATCAGCTAGGCAGCAGAGCTGATACCAATTGTGCGTGTGATCACACCTTAAATGTAAGTGCCTGCCTTTCTATATAGAAAAGGGTTGAAAGAAATAGGATGCCTAGGAGAAGAAGGCAAGCTAAAGCCTGTTACAGAATTAACCCCATACCATATATTTTTGTGTTTATTCTGCAGCAAATACACATATATGCCAAATTATACACATATAGGACTGAATTCTATATATTGTGCCTAAAAAATCTGGGGATATATGCATGAGGAGGGCAGTGAACTGCTATATACATGCTGGCAGATTTTACATTCGTAAATTCCTAAACCCCCTAGACCCGCCCCAGGCCTGCCCATCCCCACCCCATTATGCACCAGTCCTGTCTCTAATCCCATCCTAGCCCCGCCCCCACTGCTCACTCTGGTCATGCAAGAGGGCATCCGCGCATGTGCGCATGCAATGTAATGACATCACGCGCATGTGCGTGTGACCTCATTGCGTGGCATCCGCGCATGCCTTCTTGCCCGACACAATTTGGGGGGAAGCTTTTCAAAACCCGGAAAAGTGCCAGGTTTTGAAAAGCCGTCCGGACTCGCGGACATGTCCTCAAAAGGAGGACATGTCCGGGGAAATCCGGATGCCTGGTAACCCTACACCATAGCCACCGGTCACACATGAGCCAGTAGGGTTGTAGGGTTACCAGACATGGTAGGGGCTAGTAGGGTGTAGGGTTACCAGACATGTCCAGGGAAATCCGGATGCCTGGTAACCCCTACACCATAGCCACCTGTCAGACATGGGCCAGTAAGTGTGCTTAGCCAGTGGAGAGACTAGACTTTACTCAGTATTCAGGGAGCCAGAGTGCAGCGGACTAGAGTGGGCAGCAACTAGTATGCCCCCTGCAGCATAGGGAAAGAATATGTGGCCATCTGTGAGCACCTCAACCCAGTTCACCATAAGAGCTAGGACATCAAGAACTGTAAGAAGAAAAATAGTGTAACCTGGGGATGCAGCAGCCCACAGCCCCCTACCTAGTTTTTTTTGGGGGGGCCCTGCTCTGCTAAACAGAAGGAATGGAAGGAGCCACAGATCTGAGTCCACAGCTTCCCTTGTGTCCCCTGTCCAGCAGCCAGGTCCTGCAATAGAGCAAGGAGTCCATTGTTAGCACAGAGCAGGACCAGCTCCTCCCTCAAGCATAGGGGGACTGGTCAGATCAGAGGTGGTAGCTTACCTGAAGACAGGAACTGCAAGGGGAGGTCCAGCAGCCTCAAGGTTTCCTTAGCATCAGGCAGCTGCCATGTGGAAACAGATAGATGTCTTATGCCACTGAGTTGGCTACCAACCCCTGGCAACACACAGTGAGGAATCCACACTGTGATATTTCACTGCAGAATACAGGAGTGGTTTGCCATTGCCTTCTCCCAATACAGTGTGTGGCTCCACTATGTTGCTGCTGTCCAACATAGGATCCTTCAGCTTACAGGATCTGGTATTCCTAAGCAGTCTCCCATCCAGGTACTAGCCAGGTCTGACCTGGCTTTAGTTCCAATAGCAAGAGCAGGCCTACCAAGGGCAGCCAGGCCATAGATGGAGAAACAGAACGGAGAGTTAAACAGTTTGTGTTCCAGGTATGGCAGATTGCAAACTGTGAAGGTCCCTCTCAGGGTGTGAATGTTCAGGCGAAGGGAAAATTCGAAAATAGCGACCAAGAGGCAGGATCTCTACTACACGTTTTACCAATTGGGCCATAATCAAAATTTGAGACGTCCATCTCTCAAACTTCCAAATACCTGCAGCTGAGATATTCAGAAAAGGCTAGATAAATGCCCTGTAGGGGATTTTCAAACCTTCCCGGACTTCATTGGAGATGGCCCCCCAAAAAGCAGGCCCCGGATCCCAGCCAAAAGATCAACTTATCTGACTTAGAAATTGAGATGCTGGTGCTGTGCGCCCAGAATGAAAAGGGGCATTTTTGGAGTGGTTAGGACAGGAGCTAGGCGGGATGTGGGCCGACCTAGACTTAGTTGTCCTGCAGTGATTATCGAAAGTTTAACGAGACTGCCTAGAGTCCTAGACGGAACTTATATGTGGTGATTTAGGCAATCTAAAAACAGGTATAAGTGCCCAGAAGGTATCCAAAGTGACCAGATAACCACTGCAGGGACAAGTTACAGATGACAACAAACTCCCCCAGGGATCACTGACCTCCCCCCCCTTCAACCGCCATAAAATTCAGAATAAAAACGTAAACACCTGCCTCCAAACATTAGCACCTGGCATAGGTAAACCTAGTAGAGCTGCACAGAGGTGGTTTAAGTAGTCTGGGATGGGTAAACCATAGAGAAGAGGACCCAGGCCCATAAGACACTAACCACTGTACTCATGGTGAAAAATGTGAGTCCACCAAAACCCCCCCAAACCCTACCGTAATGCCATATACAGTAGGTGGCACCTGCAGCCATAAGAGCTATTGGGGTGGTAGACAGGTAGGTACAGTAGGTTTTGGGGATATTTTGGAGGGCTCACCATGAACTGCAAGGGAGATGTTTATATGGCATCCTTTTTGTGAAGTTCATAGCAGTGCCCTGTAAGGTGCCCTACTACTCTGTTGCCATGTCTGAGTGGCCATCACTTTGCTGGTTCCTCCCATGTCCAAAATGTGTTATTCTAGGCGTTTTGGACTTGGATGATTTTTTGGACAAGAATGCGGTATAAAGATAAACGTACTAATCTGGATGATTAAACGGCTGGACATATAATTAGATGATTCTCAAAAAAAAAATTTTTTTTTGAATGTATTTTTCGAGAATGGACTTTAGATGTTGCCAACTTTGGACGACTAGCACCCTAGGCCCAAAATGGACTTAGAAGCTTTTTTTATTATTATTATGCCACTCTATGTCTAGGCAACTGCTAGGCTCCTGTACCTGCCGGTGGTCAATACTTCTCCTCTTCCCCCTCCCTAAACAGTGTGCACACCTTCATCCTACATCTTTCTATGTTCCAATAAGTCCTACCACATTCCTTTGTCTGTCCTTACCTTGTTGTGTTTCTGTCAGGCACCTTGGCATCTGAGGACACAGTTCACCTTCACAATTGGCTCTGGCAGGCATAATTGTAGGGGCAAACATCTTTGGGTTGCATGACATTGGCACTGCTTATCAGCCGAGCACTGGAAAAGCAAGGACAGGAATGCTGATGAGCGGTGACAGAATGGAGAGATGATCAACAACATTAAAAAGGGTTTAGATAATTTCCTAAAAGAGAAGTCTATAGGTCATTATTGAGATGGCTTGTGAAAATCCACTGCTTATTCCTAAGATAAGCAGCATAAAATCTGTTTTACTACTTGGGATCTAGCTAAATAGTTGGAACCTGGGTGGGCCACTGTTGGAAACAGGATACTGGGTTTGATGGACCTTTGGCCTGCCCCAGTATGGCAATTATTATGTTCTTATCTCTTCCCCTTTACCTATGCAGATGATGACAAATCATTTTATCATAGTCAAGTCGCCCTTTCAAAAATTGAACGTCTGCCTCTACAGTAGATTTCTTTTGCGACGTCACTCTCGGTATCAGCTCAAATTTGATCACGTTATAATCACTGTTTCCCAGTGGACCCAACACAGTTAACTCCTGAACTATGCCTTGCAATCAACTAAGGACCAAATCTAAAACAGCTCCACCCTCATGTCAGTTCCCGGACCTGTTGCTCCAAGAAGCAGAAATTTATGGCGTCTAGGAATTTTACCTCTCTAGCACTGCCTAATGTAACATAGAACCAGTCAAAGTTGGGGTAATTGAAATCTTTGATATTGACTATCCTCCCTGGTGAACATTATGGGCTCCTTTTACGAAGGCACGTTAGGACCTTAAGGCACAGAATAGCGCGCGCTAAAATGCTGCCCATGGTAGCTGCTACCGCCACCTCTTGAGCAGGCGGTAGCTTTTCGGCTAGTGCGCACTAATCCAGTGCGTGCGCTAAAAACGCTAGTGCACCTTCGTAAAGGAGCCCTATATATATAGGTAATTGAAATGACCCATTATTATACTGTCGCCCAATTCTCCAGCTTTCCTAATCTCTGAAAACATTTCTTCATCTGTCTGTTCATTTTGTCCCAAGGGACGGTAGTATAATCCTACCTTTATATTCTTTCCCTTCACACATGGCATTTCTATCCATATGGATTCCACACTGCTATGTCATGCAGAATGTTTATTTGATTTGATTCAATTTCCTCTTTAACATATAGCGCAACCCCCTCCCCCCTTCAATTTGATCTATACGATCCTTGCGATATAATTTGTACCCAGGTAATACAGTGTCCCATTGATTGTCCTCCTTCCACCAGGTCTCTGAGAGGCCTATTATATCTACCTCAAAATTCAGTACTATATACTCTAACTCTCCTATTTTATTTTTTAAAATTTCTAGCATTTGTAGATAGACCCTTCAAATTGTGGGTTTTTCCTTGGAACTACAGGCTGCTGAAAAGAGAAGGGAAATTTGGGTCTTTTATTCTGCCTTCCTGGCTGTCTTTCACTATTATTGGAACCTCTCTACTGGGACTCCCTAAATATCCTGTTTCAATAGTATCCTACAAGGATACCTCACAGCGAACCATCCGCTCCTGGGCAACTTTCAGCTTTTTCCCGCATCTCAATTTAAAAGCTCCTCCTTTTTAAACATTAGTGCCAGCAGCCTGGTTCCATCCCCATTAAGATGGAATCCATCCTTTCAGAACAAGCTCCCCCTTTCCCAGAAGGTTACCCAGTTCCTAACAAATCGAAATCCCTCATCCCTACACCATCATCTCAACCATGCATTGAGACTTCAGAGCTCTGCCTGCTTCTTGGGTCCTGTGCGTGAAACTGGGAGCATTTCTGAAAATGCTACCTTGGAAGATCTGGATTTCAGCTTTCTACCTAAGAGCCTAAATTTGGCTTCCAGAACCTCCCTCCTACATTTTTCTATGTTGTTGGTACCTATGTGTACCAAGACTGCTGGCTCCTCCCCAGCACTATCTAAAATCCTGTCCATGTGACTGACGCATGAGGTATGCCACCTTTGCACCAGGCAACTCAAATACAGGGCTGAGTGACAGCTTCTGAAATCCCACAGGTAGTGCTGCAGAAAAAGGGCAGCAATAGGGGAATTCGGAATTTGCAGGTTCTCACAGGCTGCAGAGGGAGTAGATAAGGAGCAGCAGTGCAGGAGGATTCCCTGCTGGAGTCAGACAGACCCTCCTCCCTAACACTAATTTGCTTTTTTTTCTTTTTTTGTAAGTGCAGGGCAGGCAGCAGAAGCAGAACTGGCAGGTAGGCAGCAGAATGGTGCACCTGGGTCCCAGCTGACCAGCCTCTCATTTTCTCCTCACCTTGACAGCTGCTGGCTGCATGCAGTGCATGAGGCGGGAGGGAGGAGGTTCTTGCTTGCCGAAAGAACATGCGCTAGTAGAGATCTAGTAGAGCTGACCTCTATTGGTGTGTGATGTGTGTATCTCTACCAGTGCTGCTGACCACTGCAGGGATGACTCCAGGATGATTTTTTTTACAGACTGCTGCTACCTGCCCTGATAACAAAACTAGACAAAAGGCAACAATTAAAAAAGCTATCCAAATGCCCAACGGAGTGCTGGAAAGGACATGTCCGGGAAAACTCAGGCATATGGTAGGTAACCCTACCTTTTGCTATAGAATAAGATGATGCATCGCAAGACATTTCAGTGAGGCTGTGATGAGACCTTCTGGTGGGAGCTTTTGTTTTGGGAGTACCAGAGTACATTCTTGGTCATGGCTTTTTAAGTGCTTTACTGCATTTCCCATGTGAAAGGAAATAAATGTTTAAAAAGAGGGGGAAGACAGTGTGACCTCTCCTCATGCAGGCTATGATGGATAAGACTATGCTAGCCCCAATCAGAAGCTTTGTGCTCTGTAAGTAAAAAACAAAACAAAACAAAAAAGCTGTAGCAACCTCACAGACAGGGAGTTGGAAGGATATAATTTTTTGGGGGAAGAGGGCATTGCTTCCCCTCAAACGCAGAATCGTACCCTAACTCAATTCACCATGCTGAAACAGCCATGCTGAACTAGCTGCGAAGAACTGATCACAATGAATCATCCTAGATCCCTTTGGCTACAATCTGGGTAGGCCTGAAGCCTCATTTAGGCTAACTTTCAGGTTAGGCCTGGTATAGTACAATGTCATGCTGACATCTCCCACACACATATACAGTGTATTTATAGTCTGGTGAACACATTTGTTGACAGCTGCTGGGATTCCACACAGATATGCAGGACTTCACCTCCAACACTGCAGCAGCTATCCTGGGCCAGTGCCATGCCAGTCATCAGCAGTGGCCATCAGTTGGCCTAATTTCATCAGGACAGCCCACCCTGCAGCAGCGGCATCTACCACCTCTTGGACCAGTGATAGCAGCACAGGAAATGAAGGGGACTCAAGTCAATGGCTCTGAAGGAGAGACAGTCTCTTCAGCTTCTGCTGCAACATTTAGGGAGGGGGGGATAACCAGAGGGGATGTGGGACAGAGAAGGGCTAAGGCAAGGGAAGGGAGGCTGTGTGTGTTAAGGGGAGGGAAAGTAGGTGAGTATGCTGGGGGGGTTTAAGAGGTGTAATGCACAATTAAAACTGTTCACTCATATCTTTATAAAGATGGTCTATATCAGTGATTCCCTACCCTGTCATGTGGGAACCCCAGGCAGCCAGCTTTTCAGGACTAGACTATGAAGGAGAGAAACTTGCATGCAACGGAGGCAGTGTATGCAAATATATCTCAATCGTATTCATTATGGATATCTTGCAAATCAAACTGGGTGGGGCTCTCCCAGGACTGGTTTGAGAATCCCTGGTCTATATCAAGCGTTACCTGGTGCACACCAACTACCAAAATGCACCCTAGTCAGCTTTGTGGGCAGGGATGGTGGGGGGGGCTCCTCATCTTCAGGATCTGGTAGCTGCTGCTGCTGCTGCTGTTGTTGCTGGGGGGGGTTTAGCAGGGGCTGTCTTCTTCACCGGGCCATACTGTGCAGCATGCAATGAAGATTTGGGACACCATCTTAGGTCTGTAGAAGAGCACCCCCCTCCCTCCCCTGAAGCGGTCCAGACATCGAAATCGGTTCTTCAACTGGCCAAAGATGCTCTTGATGATGGCTCTAGTGCTCCTGTGTCTGTGATTTACTCCACCCCTACCACATTTTTGGGGTGTGCGATGGTGGTCATTAGCCAGACTCGCTCAGGACCTAGAGGAGAACCAGAATGAGAGACAAGGGATATTATCAGCTGTGGTTACCTTGGGGAGGGGGAGGTTGGGCCCATCTGGCAGGAGGAGAATGGGTTGGGGGAAGTAAGAAGGACAGGGATCTGGGTATTTACTTAGCAGCCAACTGCCAGTGATCTCCCCTCAGTTTAGTGTCCTGTACATTCCTGAGTGCTAGAATATACAGTATAGTTATTAGGGGCGGAGCCTGGGTATCAGACACCATATCCACTATCTCCCCCTGGGCATCAAACACAACCTGCATATTCACAGAGTGAAATGCTTTCCTGTTGCGATTGGTGGCCTCTTCTGCCCTGGGGGAGGGTCTGTGTACCAGATTTGTTGCAGAAAAAGAGGACACGTGGCCCCACCCCATTCCACCCCAGCTCTACCCCCACATAAACCCCAAGACTTCCAAACCCCAGACAAACTGCCGGGTTTTGGAAATCCGTCTGGACACCCAAACAGTCCTCTAAAAAGAGGACATTTCTGGGTTTACTCAGACATCTGGTACCCTACCTAAGGCCAAGGAAAAGTGGGCTATGGCGTAGAACTGTGCCATGGTGTCCTGGAGGGTGCTGAGGAAGGTGATGTAGTCCAGGGTGTGGGTGAGGAAGGCTTGGAGGAACTGGGTGAGGCAGTTGGATATGGCAGTCTAGGTGAGGCCTGTGTTAGCTGCTAGGACAGACTAGAGGCTCCCAGTACCCAAGAATGCAAGGGAAGCGGTGGCCTTGAGGTGGACAAGTATGAGATTGTTCCTAAGGGTGTGGACCTAGAGGAGGGGTTTGAACTGCTCACAGAAGTCCTGTATGGCAGCCCTGTCAAAGCAGAGTCTGTGGTCTGTGAGGTCCAGGAAGCAGGAGTGGGGCCTGAACATTCATCTGGGGGTATCTCCTGCAGGGACTTCCCTGACCATTCTCTTATGCCTGCAGCATAGCTTCCATTGCCACCAGTACATTAAGTACATCCATCATCCACCACCGCAGGTGCACCCCGCTATCCCCATTGTGTGCGCTTGCCCCTGCCAACTGTAATGCTCCCTACCCCAGACATTCCCTCTCCCACCCACAGTACATTGTCCTCAGAGACACAGTGCATTTCCCGCACGGCACTCACTTCTGCGGTTTGATAAAAGAGAGCCTCAGAGTGGCAGCTTGCTGCTCTAACCATGTCCACTCTTCTGTACTGTCTGTTTCTCTGCTCTACGGTACATGCAGGCATCAGGTTGTTAGCAAGACACTTATTATTTTCTAGAAGTGCATACAAAGTATTCTAACTTCTTTGAATGTTAGACAGTATTAAAAAAAAAAAAAAAAAAACTTTTGTGATTCTGAATGAGTACTCTGAGTAGTGCATAATTATAACATTATGTAGAGACACTTATATTGATTTTTGTTATGCTAATCTACTTTGATTATTTCTTCTGTCTTTCTCTCTGTCACACACATTAATTTGCCTATTTTCAGAGACAGCAGTTTGGTTTTCAGGAATTTAATTCTTTCGTTATGTCATTTATAATCATCTGCTCAAAGGAGAGATTTGTACTATCAACCAATATTTTTGCAACATATCACTTATTCAAAATTGAAGGGATGCATATTTCTTAGCATGCACTTTATTCATTTGCATGCCTAAAAAAAAATTAGTGCATAGAAAATCAATTTGATACACACAAACCTATGACTTAATGCATATGCAATCAATTTTTACACATGAGCACCCAAATTCTATTAATTTATATGTACTGAAATTTCAAATATAACATCATCAAGCAAAAAACAACCAGTTATATGGAAAAGTATAATAGTAAGAAATAAACAGAAAGAAAAAAGGAAATAATCTTTTACAATTGCATTAAAGTCCACCAAAATAAAGAGAAACCGTCAAGAAGATTAGCAGGAGCATGAAATTATCAAATAATTTCAAAGAACAAAAAGGGCAAAAGAGATTTACTATTATACAGGTATCACTAATTTCAGACCTTCCACAGCAGCAATCGGAGGGTTAGAAGACTTGGATACTACAGGACAGTTATCAGCCAGAAATGAAGTGCACAGGATTAAAGACAACATACAGATTACAGGGAGAAGTTTTATTATTTTAATATTTATATACCACTTATAGCCTAAGAGGGGTATAATCGAAAGAAAAGTCTAAGTCCATTTTCACCTAAGTCGCAAGTCGTCCAAAGTCAGACACAGCTTAGGACACATTTTCGAAAAATACGCTCAAAAAAAATTTTTTTTTCCCAAAAATCGTCTAACTATACATCCAGCCGTCTGATCGTCCAAGCTGCTAAATCGTCCATCTTTATACATTTCCATTCAAATATTCATCCAAGTCAAAAACGCCTAGAATAAGCCCTGTTGACGTGGGAGGGGTCAGCAAAGTGATGGACTGGACACCCAGACATGGCACCTAAATAGTGGGGTACCTTACAGGGCACTGTTGTGAACTTCACAAAAAGGGTGCCTCATAAACATCTCACTACAGCTCCCTTATAGGTCATGGTGAGCCCCCCAAAACATACTATACCCACCTGTCTACAACCCCAATAGCCCTTATGGCTGCAGGAGCCACTTATATGGCAGTACAAAAGGTTTTTGGGGGAGTGCACATGTTTCACCATGAATGCAGTGATTAGAGTGGCTTATGGGCCTGGGTCCTCATCTCCATGGTTCACTAACCCACCCTCAAGACCGCCGTCTCCAGGCGGGTCCGTCCACATACATTAATTTGTAATTAGAAATAAATATTTTCAATTATTAGATGCAGTGGCTGAGATCTCTGTTGCTGAAGGCCCACTCATGTCCCTTTGGAATAATTCTAAAATTCAAAATAAGGGTAGATCCCTTTCATGGAAGAGGTGGCAGCGGGCGGGTGTGTGGTTTGTTCATCAATTGATCTCCTCCTCTTCATTTGTCCCATTTGATACTTTTTGTTCTGTAAACTCACTCCCATCCTCTGTATATCCTCAATGGCTTACGCTTACTAGAATACTATCTAATGTGCAAATGCGCCCTGACTTTATGACCTCTCATCAAACTATTCGTCACTGGTCTACCTTGGCTTTACTGAAAGGTAGGGCGATATCTCTTTTTTATAGTATCTTAAGAGATCACACCTTCACTTTTACGCCTCAATCCATGAACCACTGGGGCTCTATCTTAAAGACCAAGCTTTCTGAAATAGATTGGGAACTCTTCTGGTCATCTACAAATCGTCCTCTATTATCCTCAAGAGTCTCGCAATCAATGTTCTTTGTTATGTGGAATGCAGTATGGACTCCGTTTCGAATGTGGAAAGCGAAACTGAAACAAGATCCTACCTGTTGGAACTGTTTGAAAGAGCCTGGAACTCTTGATCACATGCTTCTTCACTGTACTATGGTTCATTCCTTTTGGATTCGTATCTGGGACACCATAAAGCACAGTTACTTACCGTAACAGGTGTTATCCAGGGACAGCAGGCAGATATTCTTGACTGATGGGTGACGGCACCGACGGAGCCCCGGTACGGACACTTTTAGAGTGATTGCACTCTAAGAACTTGGAAAGTTCTAGAGACCGCACCGCGCATGCGCGAGTGCCTTCCCGCCCGACCCCGACGCGCGGTCCCTCAGTTAAGATAAGCCAGCTAAGAAGCCAACCCGGGGAGGTGGGTGGGACGCAAGAATATCTGCCTGCTGTCCCTGGATAACACCTGTTACGGTAAGTAACTGTGCTTTATCCCAGGACAAGCAGGCAGCATATTGTTGACTGATGGGTGACCTCTAAGCTAAGAAAAAGAGGGATGGAGGGAAGGTTGGCCATTAGGAAAACAAATTTTGCAAAACAGATTGGCCGAAATGTCCATCCCGTCTGGAGAAAGTATCCAGACAATAATGAGATGTAAAAGTATGGACTGAGGACCACGTAGCAGCTTTGCAGATTTCCTCAATGGGTGTGGAACGGAGGAAAGCTACAGATGCTGCCATAGCTCTAATTCTATGTGCCGTGACAGAACCTTCCAGTGTCAGTCCGGACTGAGCATAGCAGAATGAAATGCACGCAGCAAGCCAATTAGATAGCGTACGCTTAGAAACAGGACGTCCCAACTTATTAGGATCAAAGGACAGAAAAAGTTGGGGGGATGATCTGTGGGGCTTAGTACGGTCTAAATAGTAAGCTAAAGCCCGCTTACAGTCCAAAGTATGAAGAGCCTGTTCCCCGGAATGAGAGTGAGGTTTAGGGAAAAAAACAGGTAGTACAATAGATTGGTTGAGATGGAACTCAGAAACAACCTTAGGGAGAAACTTTGGATGTGTACGTAGAACCACCTTGTCGTGATGAAAGACAGTGAAAGGTGGATCAGAAACTAGTGCATGGAGCTCACTGACCCTCCTGGCAGAGGTGAGAGCAATAAGAAAAAGTACCTTCCAAGTGAGAAACTTGAAAGAGGCAGTAGCCAAGGGTTCAAATGGAGGCTTCATCAAGACGGAAAGAACCACGTTCAGATCCCAGATCACCGGAGGTGCTTTGAGAGGTGGTTTCAGATTGAAAAGACCTCGCATGAATCTGGAGACCAGGGGATGAGCTGAAAGGAGTTTCCCCTGGACCGGCTCATGAAAGGCCGTAATGGCACTGAGATGAACTCTGATGGAAGTAGACTTGAGACCAGAAGTAGACAGAGAAAGCAGATAATCCAATAGAGGTTCCACTGCAAGAGACTTGGGGTCATGATGATGTAGGAGGCACCAAGAAGAAAACCTCGTCCACTTTTGATGGTAACATTGTAGAGTGGCTGGTTTCCTGGAGGCGTCCAGGATGGAGCGAACAGGCTGAGATAACAAAAGATCAGCTGAAGTCAGCCCGAGAGATACCAAGCTGTCAGGTGTAGAGACTGCAGGTTGGGATGGAGGAGGGTGTCCTGATCCTGTGTAAGCAGAGATGGAAACAGTGGAAGTAGAAATGGATCCCTGGAACTGAGTTGAAGTAGAAGGGAGAACCAATGCTGTCTGGGCCACCGTGGAGCAATCAGGATCATGGTGGCTCGTTCCCTCTTTAGTTTGAACAAGGTCCGAAGCATGAGAGGCAGAGGAGGGAAAGCATAAAGGAATAGATTGGACCAATCCAGAAGAAACGCATCCGCTGCCAGACGGTGAGGAGAGTAAAGTCTGGAGCAGAATTGGGGCAACTGATGATTGTGAGGAGCTGCAAAAAGGTCCACCTGAGGAGTGCCCCATTGTGCAAAGATGGACTGTAGAGTCGATGAGTCGAGAGTCCATTCGTGGGGTTGGAGAACTCTGCTGAGCTTGTCCGCTAAGAAGTTCTGTTCTCCCTGAATATAAATCGCTTTCAGGAATAAGTGGCGCGAGGACGCCCAAGACCAGATTCTCTGGGCTTCCTGGCATAAGAGGCGAGAGCCCGTTCCCCCTTGCTTGTTGATGTAGTACATAGCCACCTGGTTGTCTGTGCAAATTAGAAGGACTTGAGGAAATAGAAGGTGTTGGAAGGCCTTGAGGGCATAGAACATTGCCCTGAGTTCCAGGAAATTGATGTGATGCTTCTTTTCCTGAGGAGTCCAAAGGCCCTGAGTTTGGAACTCGTTCAGATGAGCTCCCCATGCATAAGGGGAGGCGTCGGTGGTGATGACCAGATGATGAGGAGGCAGATGGAACAGAAGGCCCCTGGAGAGATTTGAGGATATCAACCACCATTGCAGAGACTGACGAAGAGACGATGTCACAGATATGTGTCGTGAGCAAGAGTCTGTCGCTTGAGACCACTGGAGAGCCAGGGTCCATTGAGGAGTGTGCAGGTGAAGCCGTGCCAGGGGTGTGACATGAACTGTGGAGGCCATGTGACCCAAGAGAATCATCATCTGCTTTGCAGAAATGGAATGCTGGGACAGCACCTGCTGACAGAGCGATTGGAGGTTGTGAAGACGGTTGTCCAGCAAGAAGGCTCTCATCTGGACCGTGTCCAGTACCGCTCCAATGAATTGAAGTCTCTGCGTAGGCAGAAGGTGAGACTTGGGTATATTGATTTCGAACCCCAGTAGTTGTAGAAAAAAGATGGTCTGGTTGGTGGCCAGAAGAACAGTTTGAGATGAAATGGCCTTGATTAACCAATCGTCCAGGTAGGGAAAAACCTGAAGGTGGTGGGAGCGTAGAAACGCTGCCACCACTACCAGACATTTTGTGAACACTCTTGGAGAGGAGGCAAGACCAAAGGGGAGCACTCTGTATTGGTAATGACAGTGATTGATCATGAAACGAAGGTACTGTCTGGAGGCCGGATGAATTGGAATGTGAGTGTAGGCCTCTTTGAGATCGAGAGAGCATAGCCAGTCGTTGTGATCGAGGAGAGGATAAAGCGTAGCTAGAGATAGCATCTTGAATTTTTCTTTGACCAAACATTTGTTGAGATCTCGCAGATCTAGAATAGGTCTGAGGTCTCCTGTTTTCTTGGGTACTAGAAAATACCGGGAGTAGAATCCTTGCCCTCTTTGGTCCAGAGGAACTTCCTCTATGGCGTTCAGAAGCAGGAGGGACTGAACCTCCTGACAAAGGAGGGCAGATTGAGGAGTGTGCAAAGCAGACTCTTTTGGTAGACTTTGGCCCGGAAGGGTGTGAAAGTTGAGAGAGTAGCCGTGGCGGATGATGTTGAGGACCCACTGGTCCGAAGTGATAACTTCCCACCGGCTGAGAAAGAAAGACAGTCGTCCTCCTATCGGTTGAGGGAGGAGAGGAGATGGTTGAACGCTGGCTATGCCCTCGAGTATCAAGTCAAAAGGGCTGAGTCGATTTTTGTGGAGGAGGCTGCTTAGCTGGTTGTTGCTGCTGAGGCCTAGGTGTTTGCCGCTGCTGTTGCCGCTGCCTCCTAGGTTGCTGAGTGGAAGGCTGCAAGGGGCGAGCCACAAAACGCCGCTGATAGGCCGTTTGCTGTCTGAATGGTCGTGAAGGTGGAGGTTTCTTCTTAGTCTTAAGAAGGGTATCCCAGCGGGTTTCATGAGCCGAGAGCTTCTGGGTCGTTGAGTCCATAGAATCTCCGAACAGCTCATCCCCTAAACATGGGGCATTAGCCAACCGGTCTTGATGATTAACATCAAGCTCAGAGACTCTGAGCCAAGCCAAACGGCGCATGGCTACAGATATGGCTGTTGCTCTAGAGGTAAGCTCAAAAGTGTCATATATAGACCTTACCATGAATTTTCTGAGCTGGAAAAGAGCTGAAGAGCACTGATGGAAAGCCTCACGATTTCCCACAGGAAGGTACTGCTCAAAGGAAGCCATGGTGGTAAGGAGATGCTTTAAATAAAACGAAAAATGAAAAGCATAGTTACCAGAACGATTAGCAAGCATCGCATTCTGGTAAAGTCGCTTACCGAATTTGTCCATGGCTTTACCCTCTCTGCCAGGAGGGACAGAGGCATAGACACTAGCTCCCAAGGACTTCTTGAGGGTGGATTCTACAAGAAGAGACTCATGAGAGAGCTGTGGTTTATCAAAACCAGGAATGGGGATTACTTTATAAAGGGAATCCAATTTGCGAGGAGCTCCCGGGATAGTAAGAGGAGTCTCCAGATTCTTGTAAAAGGTCTCCCTCAGGATGTCATGTAAAGGGAGTTTCAAGAATTCCTTTGGAGGCTGGTCAAAATCAAGAGCGTCCAAAAAAGCTTTGGACTTTTTAGACTCAGCCTCCAAAGGAATGGAAAGAGATTCACACATATCTCTTAAAAAAGAAGAGAAAGAGGTGGAATCAGGTTTGGAGGAAATATCCTGCAGAACAGGCTCGTCTTCCTCTGATGAACACTCACCTTCTGACTGAAGAGGTTCTTCAGAGTCGCCCCACAGATCAGGGTCTCGAACATGGGGACCACGGTCCCGAGACTCAGGGGTGGATGGTTCTCGGTGTCGGGACTTCTGTACCGACTTACCCGACCTCACCGACGCGGTACCGGGCGATGTTATCGGTCGCACCGGAGCCGATGTCTGAACCGATTGGTGATGAGACCTGGGCTCCGGTGCGAGGACAGGCATCGATGCCGATGAGGCCAAGTGTACCGGTACCGAAGGAGTGGATGGTGACAATACAGACTGTTCCACGATCGGTACCGGTTGCTCAGTGGGGACCGATACCGGAGGGCTCGGTGTCAGGAGAGCTGGAAGGAGTTGTTTGAGCTGTTCCTTCAGCTGTACCTGCAAGATGGCCGCAATGCGATCATCAAGGGAGGGCACCAGTACCGCTTTTTTCTTCTGCGGTACCTGCGGTGCCGCTCGACGCCCCGGAGATGAGGAGCCCGATGTCGAGGGACTCACCTCAATAGGGGCGGAGCGCTTCCGCTGGCGCCTCACGGTCGGCAGGATTGGACTCTCTGCAATGGAGACCGGAGGACGTTCCAGCGGGGAAGGCTTCTTAGCCGGCTTACCTGCATGCTGCGACGCCGACGCGGTATCGCGTGGCGTCGATGAGGTGGGTGCCGACGAAACAGGTACCGAGACCGGCGCCGAAGACGCGGGATCGGACATGTCGGTGCCGAAAAGCAGTCTCTGCTGTATCTCTCGATTTTTGAGAGTCCGCTTTTTCAAAGTGGCACAGCGGGTGCAGGTAGAGGCCTGATGTTCCGGACCCAGACACTGAAGGCACCAGTTGTGCGGGTCTGTTAGGGAAATAGGCCGTGCACACCGCTGGCACTTCTTGAACCCGGGCTGAGGGGGCATGAACGGAAAAACGGCTTCTGCCAAATCGAAGGCCGAGGCCTCGATAATGGCAGTAGGCCCCGCCGGGTCAAATCAAGAAAACTCGACAAAATAAGAGAAAAATTTTTTTTTTTTTTTTTTTTTTAAAAAGAAAAATGGAAGGGCAAAAAGAACCCGAAAAAGTTTACGCGAGCGGGAAGGCGAATGAAAAAATTTTTCAACAGCCGTTGAAAATGCGACTTCTTAGCTCCGCGGAAACTAAGAAACTGAGGGACCGCGCGTCGGGGTCGGGCGGGAAGGCACTCGCGCATGCGCGGTGCGGTCTCTAGAACTTTCCAAGTTCTTAGAGTGCAATCACTCTAAAAGTGTCCGTACCGGGGCTCCGTCGGTGCCGTCACCCATCAGTCAAGAATATGCTGCCTGCTTGTCCTGGGATAAAATCTATTACCAAATGTTCAGAACCTATTTCCATGGACATTATAATCCTTCGTTCTCAACACCCTTGCTTCGCACTATCAAACTGTCCTCCCAAACTCATTGACACCATGTTTGTGACAGCTCTTATGCACATTTTAAAAAATTGGAAATCATCTACATTACTAGACTACACCTTTTGGTGGAACTCTTTAAGCATGTACCATAAATTCGAATCATATGCATATGAAAAAAACATGATATCTCGTTTCTCTACAAAATTGATGCGAAATAAATCACCTTGGTCGTTCTTGGATTCATATGTTCATTCTGCCTCGTAGACACTTCTACCTCTCTCTTTTTCTCCCTCTTTCTCTTTCTCCTTCTTTACCTTTCTTTTTTCTTTTACTTCATCCTCACTTTCTTTTTTCTTTTACTTCATCCTCTCTGCTTATCTACCCTTTCTATTTCTTTTCTTAGCAGTTTCAAATACTCTGAATGCTTCTTAATAATTTGTTATATGCAAATGAATGCAATTACGGTTTCTTTTGTTTCTACATCAATATTTCTTATTCAATTTTCATGTACTTGAACTGCTTTCTGTATATTATTTATAATATTCAATAAAATTATTGAACTAAAAAAAAAAGAAATAAATATTTCACAATATATAATTACATATTGATTTTGTGATTAATCACTATGCTTTATGCTCAATTTGTAACAATGAAAATACAACCTGCATATCAGATATTTACATTACGATTCATAACAGTAGCAAAATTACAGTTATGAAGTAGCAACAAAAATAATTTTATGGTTGGGGGTCACCATAACATTGGGAACTGTATTAAAGGGTCGCGGCATTAGGAAGGTTGTAAAACTTTCGGTTATACATTCAGTATGAGTAAGTCTAGCATGGCCCACGGCCCGCCCAAATCCTGCCCATGACACATCTCCTGAAACGCCCTGTTTAGATCTGGTCATTCAGTGGCACTGGGAAGGCCTAAGTCGTTTGTATGATCATCCAAGTGCTGACTTAGGCTGGGTTTTGGACATTTTTCTCTTTTGATTATGAGCCCCTAAGTGCTTTACATGCAGGTACTCAAGCATTTTCCCCTATCTATCCTGCTCACACTCTATCTAATGTATCTTAGGTAGTGGGGGATTAAGTGACTTGCCCAAGGTCACAAGGAGCAGTATGAGATTTGAACCCACAACCTCATGGTGCTGAGGCTGTAGCTCTAACCACTGTACCACATACTCCAGTCCTTCAAAGTAGGCTACTATTAAGATGGGTTTATTTTACCACAACTTGTGCTACTGTAGCATAAGGGCTCATTGCATAAACTAGGATTCTATGCTACAATGACGCATGACTGCAGTTTATGGCGAGTCTGCCTCATCCTCCTACAAAGTAAAAATTTTGGAGCAAGCAGTTTAAAGTAGGGTAGAGAGTCCATTGAAGATGACCTTCACACTGGATGGCCTGTGGAAGCAACTTCCACAGAAATGTGCAAGAAAGTCGAGAATTTAATTTTGTCTGACACACAAATTAAGGTTTCCGAAATAGCTGAAGAAATGGGCATCTTGGCATGTATAGTTTGGAAAATAATTCATGAAAAATTGGGCATGTCCAAGGTTAGTGCAAGATGGGTTTCAAGTATGCTGACGCCATGTCAGAAGGCCACAAGGCTTCAGTGGTGTCAGGAGAACTTGGAGATGCTCCGTGAAGACCAAGTAAATTTTTTTCATCATTTGGTGACTGGAGATGAGACTTGGGTTTATTACAGAGCACCTGAGTCTAAAATGGAGTCAATGCAGTGGAAGCACAAGTTATTCTCCACCCCCAAAAAGTTCAAGTTCAGAAAAATCTGCAGACAAAGTTTTGGCAACTGTCTCCTGGGATGATAAAAGACTTTTGTTTCAGGAGTTCATGTCACACAAGACAACCAATGATCGCTTTGCGGGAGCCAATCAAGGAGAAAAGATGAGGAAAACTCACAGCAGGCGTGCTGCTTCTTCACAATGCACTGGTACACACGTCACAACAATCACAGGCTGCCATCCAAGAATGTGGGTTTCAGCAGCTGAACCATCCACCCTGACCTGGCTCCCTCAGATTATTTCCTGTCCTTAGTTTTGAAGAAATCTCTCCATGGACAGCAGTTTTCAAGTGATGAAGACATCAAGAAAGCTGTGATGTCCTGGTTTGAAAGTCAAACAGAATTCTTTTCAAAGTGTATGGAGCTATCAGGGGACTATATTGAAAAATACAACATAATTTTTTTGGAAAACTCTTTTCTTTCCTACTGAGGTAGATAAATTATTAAACGCCCCTTGTAAAATAGTACAGTTTGAGGTAAAATAACTCATCTTAACAGCAGCACACACTGAGAATTCCCCCTTAGTTATTACTAACCCAGGATAACAGTAAAATAACCCATCTTAATGGTAGCTCACTTTGATAAATTCCCCCTTTGGGGGCATTCAGTGGCGTAGTAAAGGGGGTGGTCTACCCCGGGCATCATGTTGGTGGGGGTGTGGCACCTCGCCTCCTTTCCACCCCCTGCCTCTTCCCACTCCTCCCCTCACCATACGCCTGCCCCTTCCCTTTCCCCAAACCTCTAGTTGTTCATCACCATGAGCAACAACTTCAATGCGCTCCTCGCAACTGCATCATCTCTCCCACTGATGTCACTTCCGGGTGCCGCGCAAAGGAAGTGATGTCAGAGGGAGAGCCGATGGGGTCACGAGGAGCACATTTAAGTTCTTGTTGTTCATGACGGTGAATAACTAGATGCACGGGGGGAGGTAAGGGGGAACATGTGCAGCAGGGGGCGATCAGGGAAGCAGCGGGGAAGGGACACCACTGTCCTAGGCGCCTCTTACCCTCGCTATGCCACTGGGGGCATAGTTATTAACATAGGCTATTGTTAAGTCATGCTATTATATCACTAGCTCATGCTATTTTAGCACAAGTCCAATTACATGTATATGCAATGAGACCTAGCTATTAATAAATAGGATTTACTGTAAAATAACAACTTAGTGGTAGCCCATATTAAGAGTTTTTTCCCCTTAGGGACGTAGTTATCAGTGTGGGTTACTATTAAGACATGTAATTTTACCACTAACTTGTGCTATTTTAGCACATGTCCCATTTTATGTAATATTCACTCTATGATGGTCAACTTTATGATATCATCTATACTCATAGCTATATAGTGCTCAAAATTCATATAGTCTTGCTGCGAGTAGTATAAGTTTCTTATATAGCTTAACTAAATGTCAGTTATGGCCTCAGTTACATCCCCTCCTCTGCAAAGCCATTTTGTTTTAAAGCAGGGAACTATGGGTGAAGAATCATTACCAGCCTTTTTTAATAGTTTATCATAATTTATACTTTTTTATATATAATTTTCAGGATCAAATGCTTTAAACCTGTAGAAATATATAGTTTTCAACTTAGCTTAGTTTGTCGCTTCATAAGTTACGACCTGGGAAACATGAAGTCCAACATGTTTTGCCAATGCTTTTTCAAGGAACTCCTTGTCATCAGCCTCTCACCATCTTCAATTTTTGCACGTTAATTCTAGTGTATATTAAAAAGTTTATTTTAAAATGAAAGACTGAAACAAACTGGAAAGCTCCCAATCAGGAAAGGTAAAAAAAATCTGAAAATAAAGTTTTTGTTGTGTAAACCCTACAAAACAGTGATTTTTGCCTCTTCATTAGTCATTAATTAACCACTTGCAGGATAATGTCTCATCCATTACTGAAACAAATAGTTGACAGATTTCTTGTGAATAATTTTTAGATCCACTGGTGGATTACTCTTAATGGGAATCCTTATTTGAACACCGTGATTCCACTGAAAGCATTATCAGGACTTTAGACTTAGTGCTCCTTTTATCAAGGTGTGCTACGGGGGTTACCGCCTCGGACATTTCATCACGCGCTAACCCCCGTGGCAGCCTAAAATCCTAACGCGTCAATAGAGGCATTAGGTACTAGTGCGGCAGGCAGTTTAACGCACGGTCATTCCACACGTTAAACCGCTACCGCGCCTTTGTAAAAGGACCCCTTAGTCTAGACCCTAGTCTAGAAGCCTTATTGATCTCCTTGGCTGATGACTTACACTATATTACCTATTATGGAAAGAAAGAGCCCTACAGCCTTATTGATTCAACACAATAGGTCACAGATTATCCAAAGATAGAATTAAGAGGAAAGTCTGCAGTTGGTTCTTTTCAATTTGGTCTCGCCTACTCCACAAAAGTTAGAGTACAACAAATAAACTGTTCAGGATGGATACCATGTCCTGCAGGGCACCTACCACCTCCTCCTGAATGCTATCGGCAGTCATGACAGCTAGCATATGGTAACGACCCGCACACTACATGTGACACTAGGTTCTGTGACAGCTTGAGCCAAAATGAATGTTGATGTGGATAAATTAGTTAAGCAAAGCAAATCAAAGGGAAGCAGTAACACAATCTAAATGTGGAACAAAAAACAGTGAAGTAAGCCACGGGATGAACAAGGTGGAGCTGTGCATCTTGCAGCATGCTCTTCAGATGTTGTAACACTGAGATTGTTGAATTTACATAGGAAGCTTTGTATTGTATTACTGTGATGACTGTTTTTGACCCCTGATACAGGAATATGTTGACACAAGGGCTATGTCAGATGTCTGAATAAATTTTGCTTCCTCTTATTCCACAGCTTCATTTTGTTGATTCATCTTCTGTGGCCCACTTTACTGCTATTGTGCTAAATTAGCTGCCAATATCTTTATGTACTGACATATGAATGCCTTTGTGCCTGTTCTTCCCCATGAATTTCAGTGTCAGTGTTTATTTTAAACATTATACACAGTCGAGTCACATTATTATGACCACCACTTACCACTGATGTCAGGGGCGCACAGCCAATGAACAAATGCACATGCCCCATGCAGATTTCATGGGTATATAAGGTGGGATGTTAGCAAGTTGCCAATATAGCAACCGTGGCTGTCATGGGGAAAATGCACAATTTATCAGACATTGAAAAAGGAATGACCATCGGCTACCAGGCCAAAGGTGGCAGCATTTTGGCAATGGTGGAGTTTGTGAACTGTTCATGGGTTGCTGTGGTTAAAGTGTACCATGAATGGAACCTTTTCAACGATCTGATATGGTAACTGTGGGGAAGCATGAGCCATTGTTGCGAGAGGTGAACGTTGGTTGCACAGGTTGGTGCGGGCCAATCGGCATGCTACTGTCCAAAAGAACCAGGGAGCTTCCAGATATGTGTCTAAAACGACTGTGCAGTGAACCCTGTTGCAAATGGGGCTCTGAAGCAGAAGGCTGGTGACTGCACCCATGCTCACAAGGGTTTATTGCAAAAAATGGATGCAATTTGCACAGGAGTACCAACATTGGACTTGCACTGACTAGCAGAGGGTTGCCTTTTCCGATAAGTCACATTTTGTGCTCCATCGAACAGAAGATGGACATTGGCATGTCTGGCGTGAAACTACCAAGGACAAATACCCAGCAACCATTGCTGGATGTACCAAGCTGGTGGCGGCAGCTTTAGGGAATATTTTATTGGTATGGTCTAGGTCCCTTGATATCTCTGGAAGGCACGTTCAACCAATATGGGTATCTCTCCATCCTTACCAATCAAGTACACCCATATATGTTGATGGTTTTTCCCTATGGCTGATGGGGTCTTTCAGAAGGACAATGTGACATGTCAAACTATCAGAATTGTTTGCGAGTGGTTTGCAGGACAAGATCATGACTTCCAGCTACTTCCCTGGCCTCTGAATTCCCCAGACCTTAACCTAATCGAGCACATTTGGGACCACCTTGATTGACATGTTCAATGACTGGAACCACCACCACATACCTGTCAGCAACTTGTCATATGCACTGCAGTCTGCATGGTTCCAGATACCTCTAGCAACCATTCAGTATCTTACTGAGTCACTGCCACGGCATCTGGCTGTTCATGCTGCCAGAGGTGTTTATCCTGGATATTAGCAGGTGGTCATAATAAAGTGACTCGATCATGTAAATATATATAATGTTTCGCTATGTACAATAATGATGTTTCTCATCACTTATTGTCTTGCCAATTAAGCAATGGAAGAGCTGAGGGGCACCATGGTTGGGCTGTATTTAAGGCATCAGTTGGCCTGAATCTGGTTCTGTGAATAACAGCTACTTAAGAGCTACTTAAGAAACAGTGGGTATATTGTTTCAAGTTTATTGGGTTTTTTATATACCACCTATCAAGGTTATCTAAGCGGTTTTACAATCAGGTACTCAAGCATTTTCCCTATCTATTCTGGCGGGCTCACAATCTATCTAACGTATCGTTTTAATGAAGAAATTATTTAGTAGGGGAGGCCAGATGTTACTTTTACAATTAATATTGTAGCAGCATTTGATACTGTTGATCATTTTGATGCTTTAAGTTGGCTGAATTAGGAATCACACTGTATTTCAATGATTTTTGAAGAAAGCGATGAAATTGAGTAACTAAGAACAGTGAATTATCTCTCCCATGGTAGCAGTGAATTATCTCTCCCATGGTAGGCACCCAGTGATGTTCCTCAATGCTCTCCTATTTTCCCCTACTATCATACTATCTCTATGAGTTCCTTAGGTTCTTTACCTTTTGGAGAAGGAAAATTTATATACTCTTAAGTGAATGATATCTTTATCTTATTACCTAGTTCTTCAGAGTTTCAAGGTTCATATCTTTGACTATAAGTGTGTATTAATAGGATCAGAGATTGGACTTTATCATGTCTTTTAAAGTTAAATACAGATAGGACTATAATTCTTTGGTTTAGTTCTGTTCTATACAAGTTTCAAAATTTTATTCCCCCTCTTGTTTGAGAAAATCTCCAGAGTTTTGGGAGTAATACTAGACTCCACTACATCTATGGTATCTTAGGTACATACTTTGCTGAACCTGAATTTGCCCATTTGCTATATGCTTTCGTGCTGTCTCATATGGACTACAATGCTTTACTAGTAGGCCTATCTGCCAAAAACCTATCCCACTTCCAATGCATCTAAAATGCTGCAGTCCGCCTACTAAAAAACTTAAGCATCCGTGGCCACATCACCGCAGCGCTAGCATCGGTTCATTGGTTTAAAGGATTTCTTACATTATGCTCTTATGTGGTAAACTTTGAAGGTAAGACATCTGCTGCATGGCTGCCAGATTGTGGTGTCCTTCAGGGCTCTTCGTTGTCTCCGATTCTTTTCAACATTTATAATGACCACATTAAAACATTATAAATTAAGTTCCATCGAGACAATGTTCACTTAAGCTGATGATATCTTCATACTGTTAGAAGTTGATCCTAATTTGAGCAACTTTACAGCTAATATAAACTCTTGTATATCTAAATTGCAACTGTGGTCACTTCAGGCTCATATGAAGCTGAACGCAACAAAGACAAAATTATTATGGTTTGGCCTAGAAATTGGTAATTTGACATCTTCAGTGATTCTTAATTCCTGTGATATTTTACATATTGAATCATCTTCTAGAGTATTTGGAGGTTGTTTTGGATTCTTTTCTCTCTTTTCAATGCCAGGTAAATAATCTTACCAAAAAATGTTTCTTTAGTCTTCGCCTGCTGATAAAAGTTCATCAAATTATATTTCCCCTTGTATCTAAAAGTTGCTGAGAAGATGATAGGGATAATTTGAGTCCTTTACTGTACCTTACTCTTAAACACTCCACAATCCATCCCTAACCATGCCTACCTTTAGGTAGGTGCTTTGGACAACATGCCTAACTTTTAGAGTATCAAAATTAGCTACCAAATTAGCTCCCTTTCAATGCCAGTTATGAGGTATTAATCTCAAAAAGTCAGACCATATCAGCCCTTACTACAGAAAACTTCACTGGTTGCCAATAGAAGCAAAAGTCATCTTCAAATTCGCCTGCCTCTGCTTCAAAACCTTAACTGGCTTGACCCCGATATATCTGTCTCACCACTTTGTGTTCCCTGGAACCACTCGCACGCGTAATGCCTATCTGTTTACCTACCCTTCCCCAAAGGGATGCACCTACAAAAGATTCCTCAATAGAACTTTCTCGTTCCAAGCTGAGATAGACAGACTGCCTGACCACCCTCATCTTATTTGCCCCATCTTACTCATCCTTCAGGAAATCTCTCAAATCTTTCCTCTATGACAAATTTCTCAACCCCCCCCCCCTCACCAAATTCTACCCCTCAATCTAATATTTCCATCCTTCTTACTAACCCCTCCCCATCTTGGCACCCTCCTGTAACTGATACTGGTTGCATTTTTTCCTGTCATTCATCACCATGTATCCTCGCTATATATGTAACTATCATTGCATAGTAAACCGCTTCAACCGCATTATACTGTCCCTTGCATTGTATCTTGCTCTATAAGTCTCTCGCACTGTATTTTCACTGTATAAATACCTCTGCTGTATATGTACAGTCTCTTGCATTGTAAATCAGCATTATTCTTCACTGTATAAACACCTATACTGAATATGTACAGTCCCCTGTATTGTAAACTGCTCCCAACTGCATAGTACATTCCCTTGCATTGTATCTTCGCTGTGTATGTATAGTCTCTTACATTGTAAACCGCTCTGAACTGTTTGTGGTATTGCGGTATACAAAAATAAAGTTATTATTATTAAGTGCCAATTATCAGCACTGATAAAGCTTATTAATCAATTAAGTTAGGCCCCCTACATCGTCTAGGTGTGCCAATGTAGGCACCTAACTTTAGGCGGACTTTATAGAATTCCCCAGAAAGAGAACAATTAGAAAATTTGTGACAAGGGCCCACACATGTCATGTGGGTCAGTCACAGACAAAGTGCTGACACAGTTTGTACACCATTTAAATCTACTGATAGTTTTTTGGGCCATCACAGGAAAAATAGCTGCAGCAAAATCAAACAGCTTAATGGTTTAAAAGATTTTTATTTTTTTAAGAAGTCCTGGCTAGGTGGTCAGGCCTAAAGCAGCTATGAGACACGAGCCAAAAAAAAAGAAAGAAAGAAACTGAAAATCTATGAAAAATCAGGAACCAAACTAAAGGGGAATAAAAGTGAGTTCTGTGCTACTCACAGTGAAAAAAGAGAGGAAGGCAAAAATATCTCCGAGAAGAAAACCTTCACAGCCCTGTGGGAAAAAGTGAAACTGTGAGTCCTGTGCAAGTTGGCAGGCAGGAAGGCACTTGCACATGGGTGGTGGGAACCTGCCAAAGGCTTCTATAATCTGCAGAACACTGGGCAGCGTCTGTAGTGGGGCTCCGTCAGTGACAGACATGTGAGAAGACTGCCCTGCTTGTTCTTGGAGAAAGTCAGTTAAATTGATCAAGTCACACTGGAGCGCCAATCGTCCCTCTCCATTAAATTTTAATGACAACACATAACCAATGAGGCAAACTGTGGACTCTGCACTTATGTTTCAGGTAAACTGAGTTAGAGTCCCTAGTTCCAGAAAAGACTGCTGTTTGAGACCCAAGTGGCAGTTGATAGGAAAATGTCTTTTACATGAAAATGCCTTTTTGCATTTTGTGCAGAGTGGGAATTGCACACTTAAATTTAATCTGTTGCAATTTAGAAAGATTGCATACTTATAGAAAAGCTATTATAAACGGCTGAGAAAAGCTCCAACTTGATCAATTGCCTAAGCATTTCTAGTTTCAGTATGCTGGGGCCACTTTTCCATAGTACGACAGTCAAATACATTGGTAATTCCTTAAGTTCTTTTTTACATTGTAGCATTGTGACACAAACATATTCTGAGCTTAATAAATGGCTGGCAGATTCTCACAGGGAAACCAGTGTATCAAATGCAGTCCCTGCTGCTTTTGACATGGGATGTGATCTGGCAGAGTTGAGGACCGGGCAGGCAAGAGATGAGTTAATATGCAGTAGTTCATCTCCAGAAGACAACCAGAAGCACAGCTGTGGATGCTGGGGCTTTACCTTGTTAGCTGTAATAATTTGAATTATAATTAAGATTCATTTTTATTGACCTGATTTAGTATGTAATTAACTGGATTGTTTTACATCTCTATCCTTTTGATATTATTTTAAATGTATAACAGAGATTTTTTTTCCCCCCCCATTGAGCTTCATTAGAGAGTTTCTGACTCTAAAATGTCTAATCTTCTGCCATATACACAGCATTAATTATGGTAAGCAAATTGCTAAAGAAACATTTTAAAAAAGAATGTAAGTTTCAAAAACTTTCCATGAAATGATTATATGTATATTACTCAGCAAGGCTAAATAGAAAGCAATGGTAGGTTAAGTGGGCAAACAGTAATTAGCAAGAAAAGTGAAATTATAAAAAGAAATTTTAAAACTGAGCAATGGTTAATCTTAGGCATATAATTATAAAAATGCAATTATGCAAGAATGACATCATAGGCTCCTCCCCTTCATTACTGTATTGCACTCTGAAAATACAGTACTATTTTATTTCTCTATTAAGAAATTCAGATTATCTAAAATATTTTTAAAAAAACATTAAGTATATCCAAGTTATTTTTGCACTAGTTTGAGGCCGCTACAATGAAATACATTCTAAAAATATTTACCCCCCCCTCCTTTAAAAAGCCACACTAGCGTTTTTAGCGTCGGCCGCTGTGGTAACAGCTCCGACACTTGGAGAATTCCTATGAGTGTCTGAGCTGTTATTGCCGCTAAAAATGCTAGCATGGCTTTGTAAAGGAGGGGAATAACGTATACTTTAAAATATCATATTATATGTAACTAGTGTTTAAGCCCGTTACATTAACGGGTGCTAGAAAGCAGCCCCCTTTCCCTCTCCCCCTCCAGTTCCTCCCTGTCTCTCCGTGGCCCCCCTTCTGTCTTCCCCCCTAAGCAAAATGATCCGCCTCCCAGCACACCCCTTCCCCCGAAGCAACCCTTTCCCTCTACCCCTCCAATTCCTCCCTGACAGTGTCTCCGTGGCCCCCCCTTCTGTCTCCCTTCCCAAGCAAAGCTGTCTGCCTCCCAGCACACCCCTCCCCCAAAGCAGACCCCTTTCCCTCTACCCCTCCAATTCCTCCCTGACAGTGTCTCCATGGCCCTTCTGTCTCCCCTCCCAAGCAAAGCTGTCTGCCTCCCAGCACACCCCTCTCCCAAAGCAGACCTCTTTCCCTCTACCCCTCCAATTCCTCCCTGACAGTGTCTCCGTGGCCCCCCTTGTCTCCCCTCCCAAGCAAAGCTGTCTGACTCCCAGCACACCCCTCCCCCAAAGCAGACCCCTTTCCCTCTACCCCTCCAATTCCTCCCTGACTGTCTCTCCGTGGCCCCCCATTTTGTCTCCCCCCCAAGCAAAGCTATCTACCTCCCAGCACACCCCTCCCCCAAAGCAGACCCCTTTCCCTCTGACCCTCCAGTTCCTCCCTGACTGTCTCTCCTTGGCCCCCCCTTCTGTCTCCCCCCCCAAGCAAAGCTGTCTGCCTCCAAGCACACCCCTCCCCCAAAGCAGACCCCTTTCCCTCTCCCACTCCAGTTCCTCCCTGTCTCTCCGTGGCCCCCCTTCTGTCTTCCCCCCCTAAGCAAAACGATCTGCCTCCCAGCACACCCCTCCCCCCGAAGCAGCCCCCTTTCCCCTCCTGTGAGAATGTTTACCTGTATGGGCCACCTGCAGCACCCTCCAGCTGGTTCCTCTGAGCTGAAACTCCTTCACTCACCTCCCGCCTACACTTTTTTGAAGATGCGCGCCATCCCCGCGGTCTGGCCAGCTCCCCTAGTTCCTTGCCGCCGCCACCCTCTTCCCTTCCCGCGGTCGACAAACCTCTTGGCTCCAGCAGCGGCCGCAGCACTGTAAACACGCTGCTTCGCGGCTTCTATTGCCCCGATTTGCTCTACCGCGTCTCTGATGATGTCATCAGGGACACGGAAGAGCAAATCAAGGCAGTAGAGGCCGCGAAGCAGCGTGTTTACAGTGCTGCGGCCGCTGCTGGAGCCAAGAGGTTTGTCGACCGCGGGAAGGGAAGAGGGTGGCGGCGGCAAGGGACTAGGGGAGCTGGCCAGACCGCGGGAATGGCGCACATCGCTGCTGGAGCCAAGAGGTTTGTCGACTGCGGGAAGGGAAAGGGGTGGCGGCAGCAAGGGACTAAGGGAGCCGGCCAAACCGTGAGAAGGGAAAATCGGGTGGGAGGCTCAACGGGGATTGGGGGGGAGGGGCGAAGACGACGACGAAGACGAACTGAAAAGAACCCTAGGCGCGCATGCGCACTCCTGCAATGCCACGGACCTACATCTCACAGATCAGGGAAAACAGAAGCACGCAGTTGAGTGCACATGCGCGGCTAGCGTTTTATTATATAGGATGTGTCTTCATAAAATATGAGTACAAATCCTGCAGAAATTATGCCTAAAATAAAGCCCCATACATCTATGCCAGTGGTCTCAAACTCAAACCCTTTCAGGGCCACATTTTGGATTTGGAGGGCATCAGAAAAAAAAAGTTAATGTCTTATTAAAGAAATGACAATTTTGCATGAGGTAAAACTCTTTATTTTATTTAATTCAATTTCTATCCCATCCTCCCAGTAGCTCAGAATGGGTTATAAGGTTTATAGTTTATAAATCTTTCCTTTTGGCTAAGTCCTAATAATAATATTGTAATTTATAGCTAGAGACATAGGATCAAGAAACTTTTATTTTGCTTTTGTGATTATGATAAACATACTGAGAACCTCAGAATAGTACCTGGTGGGCCGCGAGTTTGAGACCACTGATCTATGCCTTCTGGAAACAGGTGTAAATGTTCATGTGTAAAGTGAAGACATATATACATATTTTACAACGCATGTATATAAACCTTGACTTTGCACAATTCTGCCATAGAACACATATACACACTTTTTTCTGCCCTGGGACTACTTATAGAAATATAGAAAACTAGTCTTTAAGCCTGTTACATTAACGGGTGCTAGAATAGATGTGTCTGTCTGTCTGTCTTTCTTTCTTTCTCTCTCTCTCTCTATCTCCTTGGACGCTGTCTGTCTCTCTCTCCTCGACTGTCCACCACCACCCCTTGCCTGCTCCCCCTGTCCAGCAGTAGCGCTTTCTTTGTCTCTCTCTCTCTCTCTCTCTCCTAAGCTTCTGTCAGTCTTTGTTTCTTTGTTTCTGTCTTTCTTTCTGTCTCTCTCTCCTTGGCTACTTTCTTTCTGTCTGTCTTTCTTCTGTCTGTCTCTCTCTTTCCTTCTTTCTTTCTCTCTCTCTCTCCTTGGCCACTGTCGGTCTCTCTTTTTTTCTTTGTCTCTCTCTCTCTTTGGCCCCCTGTCTTGTCATTCTTTCTGTGTCTCTCCCTGGCCCCTTGTCAGTCTTTCTTTGTTTATCTGTCTCTCTCCCTGGCCCCCTGCCTGCCTGTGTCTCTCTGTTGCACCATGCCTGCCTGTCTCTCCGTGGCCCCCTTCCGTCTCCCCTCCCAGAGCAAACCAAGATTGCTGCCTGCCCCCCAGCACACCCCTCCCCCCAAAGCAGCCCCCTTTCCCTCTCCACTTCCCTGTGCAGCAGTAGCACCCGGACGCCTCGCAGCACCTGCACCCTGTCCGTCTTGTCCATGCCGAAGGACACCCTCCTGCCATTGCTCTCGGTGGTGAACCCTCTTTCTGTTGCTCTCGCTGCCACCTATTACTGCCACTGCTCAAACCACTGCACGCGCCACAAATAGAACACGGCCACGGAGGCAGGGATCCCGCCGTTGTAAGTGTGCATGCTCGCTTAGGGTTTTATTATAGAGGATGAGGGCAGATAAAGACTGTATGGCCTATCCAGTCTGTCTGTCCAAGACATCTACTATTCCTTCCTCTCCATCCCACATTATGATTAATGTGAGTGAACTGGTTAATGCAGAAATAATGCAGGAGCACTTACTGCCTTCTAAATAGAAAATGGTAAGGGCTTCTGCATTAACATTTTACAGGTACCATGTGAGAATGAAAACATTACCGCATGAGCTGACATTCAAAAAAAGGAAAAGGCCCTATAAAAGCAGGGCTGTGGAGTTGGTAGATAAATGTTCTGACTCCGACTCCGACTCCTCAGTTTTTTGTACTTCAGACTCCGACTCCGACTCCAGGTACCCGAAATTTCCTCCGACTCAGACTCCTCGATTCCGACTCCACAGCACTGATTAATTTTCAGATCGTTAAAATGGAATGTCAAGTTGAGAGAAATGAGCATTTTCGACACCACCACCTTCTTTTTGCTTTTAATCAAGGTTCTAAGGCCGCAGAAGCTGCTCGCAACATTTGTGCTGTGTATATAGTGGGTGCTATAGCTGAAAGAATCGCTCGTGATTGGTATGCCAAGTTCAAAAATGGAGTCGGTAGATAAATGTTCCGACTCCGACTCCTCAGTTTTTTGTACTTCTGACTCCGACTCCGACTCCAGGTACCCAAAATTTCCTCCGCCTCCGACTCCTCGACTCCGACTCCACATGTTAAGCTTAGTGTGTAGGAAAGTCCAGTGTTAAGCCCAGATTTCAGCAAACCTTTCTAAAAGAGCCCCTTAATTTGACAATAAAACTTATCTTGGAACCAAAAATTATTTTGCACAGAGCAATGTTAGCCAACTTAGCAAACATGAAGAGGGAATCCAACAAGGATGAGGTTGCATTTCCAGTAGCTGGGAAATGATTTCCAAAACTTGCTTTTAAGGGTCATTGGTGTACAGTGATTCAATATCATGTTACTAAAAATAACTTCATAGAGGTGATAGTGAAACTTTTCAGTATTGTAATGACATGAACTGAATCTCAAATATATGAATCAGCTTTTTGAACATATCATTTAAAAAAAAAAAAGGTTCCACAAATCTTGACTATGGGGCTCATTTTCAAAAATGATGTCCAAAAACCAGCATAAACCAGCACTTGGACGTCTTACTAGTTATAACACCCAAGTGGGCATTCTCAAAACAGTCTTTCATATATCTTTCTGATCATTTTGTCTCCAGCGTCTAAATTTTAAGGGGGCGTGTTTTGGGTAGGCTTAGGACTTGGATGCTCGACAGGGATAATCAAACCTCCAGGGCTTTTTTACTATATATATTTAGAGTTAGACCTGTTCTAAAAGCATCTAAATGCTAAAAAAAGTGCCCAAACTGACCAGATGACCATTGGAGGTACTAAGACATGATCCCCCTTACTCCCCCAGTGGTCAGCGACCCCCCTCCCACCACCCAAAGATGTGAAAAAAATCCAGTATTATCCAGCCTGTATGACAGATTAACATGGCTCTCATACACTGGCACAGCAGAGCAGAAGAGCACTCTTAAGGATTACTGCAGAGAATGTCATATTAAAAATACCAGATACAGATGTCACTATAACTTGCTTATATTGTATGGTGAACTTTTCATAAAGATGAAACCTGCAGGCATAAAGACTATTGTTGTGGTGTACAGGTGGGTACAGTAAGTTTTGAGTGGGTTTTGGAAGGCTCACCATACAATATAAGCAAGTTATAGTAACATCTGTACCTGGGACTTTTAATATGACATTCTCTGCAGTAATCCTTAGAGTGCCCTTCTGCTGTGCTCAGAAATGCTCAGAGTTTGTGAACTATTTGCTAAGAATGCTGGCTGCTTGGATGTCCGAAAAGATTGCTTTTGTGCGTTTGTCATGTGGACATCTTTATATTCAAGAATGGCCAAAAAGGTTCCTGACATCTAGATAACACATTTTCAAACAAAAAAGATAGACATCTTGCAGTTTTGAAAATGAACATTTTCTCTACTGGATTTCTGGATGTCTTTTCCAAGACGTCCAAACTCAGACATCCTATTGAAAATGCCTCTCCATGGCTCTAGTAAGGAACCCTTAGCAGAAATATTAGGATGCACTGGTAGATTATTCAAGTGTTTATGAATCTTTAGAACTATATACATTATATACAAAAGGCATTCTTGGATGCTGGACCTTCAAAAACGTGTTTCTTTGATGTAAAAAATCCTCTAATATTAGTTTCCTCCAATGCTTGCATTATTAATGACTGAACTCTCATAGGATCATAATCAAGTAATTTATAAAAATCCTTGTCATAATCAACTTGATTTATAATTATTAAGCCCCCTGATTTTATAACCAATGGCTTGTTATTAGTATTACAAGTTCTGGCATCACATGCTTCTCCTCTTTGGTTAAGTTGTAATATTTGGGAGGAACATATTGTCCTAATACTTCTAAATCTCATATCACCAGCCAGTGAAATATGAAAACAATTGTTTCTGTAACTCCTGGAGGGGACAAAATAGAAAGTTTACTGATCAACAAATGTACAATGATGGAATTCAAAAGGGCATGGGGTAAACACAGAGGATTCATAAATAGAGAATAAGAAAACAAAACTTAAATAACCTCATGGACTGGATTCAAATGCAGAAACAGCTGTGATTGGGATTACTAACTAGTTTCAATATAATTTTGATCATGACAGAACCGTAACAATGATTTCATTAGACAAACACTGCATTTGACCTGGTCAACCATGCCTCCTAAATCATCTACAGGACATAGGTGTTAGATTGTATTAAACTCCCATCTTGCCACTGCACTGTGATATGGAATAATTCAACATCAAACCCTTTTTCTTTTCTATGGCGTTCCACATGGATCATTACTTTGCTCTGCTTTTATTTAACATCTGGCTCCGTTACTCAGTTAAGAACATAAGAACATAATAGCAGCCTTACGGGGGGCTGGATTCTCAAAACTCACCGAGCTTTTAATAATGATCACAAAACTGGTTCTAGTCAGTTTAGCATGCCAGTATTTTACCTCCCGATTCTCAGAACGGCTCACCGTGGTCTTTTCCAACCTTTCTAACAATCTCTGACTCTGCCACGCAAATGTAGTACAACAAGATTATAACTATTAAATTGGTATTAAAAATTAGTTCATTAATATTAAAACAAGCATCGGGTGATTCTCCAAATGAAGCACTGGGTTTTAATGACCCAAAATTACTGACTGGTCCAGTAGTGCTGGTATTGTTAAAAATAAATTTCAGGCGCATGTATCTGGCTGTAGCTCATGATAAAAATTAAAAGAAAACACACTATTAACAAATTATAGTAATAGGCAAAAAATTTCAAAAGCACATGCATCTAGCACGTGAATTAGAGGCACGTCTTGAACGCATGTATTAAAGGCATGTCTTATACAAGTGCTCATTGAAAGCTGACGATTGACCCTCCTCTCCCTTTCCCTCTATCCACTAGGCACTGGCACGCCTATGATTGACACAATGATGTAGTGTTTGCTGGTAGTTTTCCGTCTCTCCTATCCACCCATGCCAATGACATGTGCCCATATTGTGCTACGATAAGGCACACATTTACGCCTCTTTCCATGGACTATTCTGCATATGCTGATCATTATCACCAGCGACTACTCTCATGGAAATTAGGTGACCCTTTGCAACCCTCATTTGTATGGGATATTCTTTGAGAATTGCTTATCTTTTCTGAATCTTTAGATTTATGGCCACTACAATGACCTATTGAGCTTTACCAGTGAGTTTTGAGAATCACACCAATGGCCCATTTAGCCCAGTGGCCTGTCTTCATGGTGGCCACTCCAAGTCATTAGTACCTGTCAAAAACCCAAATAGTAGCAACTTTCCATGCTACCAATCCAGGGCAATCACTTGATTTGACCTCATACGTTTACACAAGTGACAAACAGATCATTTGCAGTTTGAATACTACTTCCCCACAAGACATTCTTATCTTGAACTACAAATTACACAGATCACACAATGGTTGTTCACACAGACTTAAGCTTAACTTGAGCAAATCATGTGATATCCTCTTTCTGCAAAAAGAATTTCCTACTTTACAGTCCCTAATTGAAATTGTGGACGCCACAATTGCACTCAAACAACTATTAGGGGTTATCCTTGACCAGAATTTGGATTTCCAAATGCATATAGTCCATGTGGTCCAAAGTTGCTTCTATAGATTAAAGATGATCCATTCAAGAAGGACCCTTTTCTCAAACTCAGCACTACAAGTTCTAGTACACTCTTTTGTAATCTTTCAGACTAATGTAACATACAGTACTATTAATTGGATTTCAGGTTACTGATCTTAAATGTTTAAAAATCAAACAAAACACAGTAGTAACATTAATTACTCACTCCAAGAAATATGATCAAGTAACACTCCTACTCCTTAGTTAGACAAGTTCCTAATGAACAAGGACGTACGCTGGTAAGGCCAGTCTCAGTTAGGGCACTGGTCTTTGACCAAAAGGGCTGCCGCGTGAGCGGACTGCTGGGCGCGATGGACCACTGGTCTGACCCAGCAGCAGCATCTCTTATGTTCTTATGTAAAATTGGTTACCCATTAATCATCGCATAACCTTTCAAGTCCTTTGCATGGTTCACAAAGCATATTATTCAGGAATACCACTTTATCTTACTTGTTTAATCACTCTATATATCCCCTCCAGGTTCCTAAAAGCTTCTGAGAGAACGCACTTGGTTATATCCTCATAACATATTATAGGTTTGGACATGATTAGATCAAGAATATTTAATGCCTACAGCCACTTCATTCCACACCTCTGGAACCAACTCCCCCCTCAACTCAGACAACAGAACTCATTATTAACATTCCGCAAATTGATAAAGACCCTCCTCTTCAACTAAAGATCACCCTCTGTCTTCTCCCCCCCTTAAACCCCCTCTTTCCTCTCTCCCCTGCCTATCTTCTCCCTAAATTTCAATATAGTCCTCTCCTAGTCCTTACTCTGACAAACTGTATCTAAACTCATAGAACTGCTCTTAAACTAAACTACTTATATGTAAAGTCTACTCTTAAATTGCTTATTCTCCCTTTATTTAAATTACATCACATTCTTATAGTCCAAACATTTAAACCTGTTGTACTTCTTATATGTCAAATTACTCTCCATTGTGTATGTTCACTTGTAGACCGTTCTGAGCTACTGGGAGGACGGGATAAAAATCTAAATAAATAAATAAATAAATAAAATAAATAAATGCCACTGGACCCACATTATAGAATAGCCTGCCACTGCCAGAACATTCCTTAGACATATTTAAAAATCTGATTTTTGTTAAGATCCTAGAAATATTCTCCCTTCATAAAGTCATGCAGCTCACCATCAGAATACTGCAATAGTGAGCAAGCTGATGGAAACTCTAATCAAACGTCAATTGGATACGATCCTGAACGAGGAGAATCTTCGGGATCCCTGTCAACATGGATTTACTATGGGGAGATCCTGCCAATCCAACCTGATCAGCTTCTTTGACTGGGTGACAAGGAAGCTGGATGTTGGGGAGCCCCTGGACATCGTATACTTAGACTTCAGCAAAGCTTTCAATAGCGTACCACACCGCAGGTTGTTGAGCAAAATGAGTTCTATAGGATTGGGTGACACATTGACAAAATGGGTTGAGAACTGGCTTGGAGGTAGGCTTCAGCGGGTGGTGGTGAACGGCACCCCCTCTGAAACGACGGAGGTGATCAGTGGAGTGCCGCAGGGCTCGGTCTTGGGCCCGATCCTGTTCAACATCTTTATAAGAGATTTGGCTGAATGGCTTCGAGGTAAAATAACGTTATTTGCAGATGACGCCAAACTATGCAATGTAGTAGACAGGAGTGCAGCGGTCAAAAACTCAATGTCCAACAATATGAAGCACGACCTACTCCTACTGGAGCGCTGGTCTAGGATCTGGCAACTAGGTTTCAATGCCAAAAAATGCAGTCATGCACCTTGGCAGCCAAAATCCATGCAAAAGTTACACCCTTAATGGCGAGATCCTAGCAAGGACTGTAGCAGAACGGGACTTAGGGGTGATCATCAGTGAAGACATGAAGACTGCCAATCAAGTGGAGCAGGCTTCATCTAAGGCTAGACAAATCATAGGGTGTTTACGTAGGGGTTTCGTCAGCCGTAAGCCTGAAGTCATTATGCCATTGTATAGATCCATGGCGAGACCCCATCTGGAATACTGTGTACAATTCTGGAGGCCTCATTACCGCAAAGATATGCTGAGACTGGAGTCGGTCCAGCGAATGGCCACCCGGATGGTCTCGGGACTCAAGGACCTCCCGTACGAGGAACGGCTGGATAAGTTGCGGCTATACTCACTCGAGCAATGCAGAGAGAGGGGAGACATGATCGAGACGTTCACGGGCCGTATCGAGGTGGAAGAAGATATCTTCTTTTTCAAAGGTCCCACGGCTACAAGAGGGCATCCGTGGAAAATCAGGGGAGGGAAGCTGCACAGTAACACCAGGAAGTACTTTTTCACCGAGAGAGTGGTTGATCGCTGGAATAGTCGTCCACTTCAGGTGATCGAGGCCAGCAGCGTGCCTGATTTTAAGACAAAATGGGATCGTCAGTGGGATCTCTTCACAGAGAAAGGTAGGGGAGGGTCATTAGGGTGGGCAGACTAGATGGGCCGTGGCCCTGATCTGCCGTCTATTTCTATGTTTCTATGATTCACAGCTATCCTAGCTTCTTTGCATTTCAACATTAGTTTGTCATTGGCTCCACATGTCACTAAGTTGATTTTAAAAATCCTTTGGGTTATTTTGGAAATTGATGAGAATTAGGAATTATTTTGATCATGATTAATTTTCATTTATTAGTTCAATCTTTGTTTTTATCACTAATAGATTATTGCAATATCACTTTTTTGGAGTGTCCTAAAATAATATTGTGCAAATTGTAAATGTTGCAAAATACAGCTATTAGGCTGATATTTGGATTGAAAAAGTGTGACAGAATCACACCATATATGTTAAAGCTGCACTGGCTCCCTGTTGAAGTTAGGATTCAGTTCAAATTTTTCTGCATGGTATTTAAACTACATCAAGGGGAGGTACCATTCTTGTGTTATTCAGATACTGCATTATATGGTCTGAGACAATACTCACCCTTTCAATTTCCGGAGGTAAGAGGGTTAAAATATACCAAAATGTTTACTTCCATTCTAGCTTATCAAACTGCCAAACTCTGGAGAACTTTGACAGATCAGATTAGTTCAGTGTTTATAAGAGCTTTAGAAAGGTCTTGAAAATTCATTCGTTTAAGGAATATGTTTTTATTGTATTGATTGTCGTCTTTGCTAACCACTTTCAACTTCTTTTGAAGTATTTGCAGTATACAAATAAAAATTGTACTGTATTGTATTTTCTCTATTTTTTCTTTTCTATCAATGAATGGAGGTCAAATTTATTTTAACCTATAATTTATATTATGAAATTGTGTGCGCGTCAGAGCATTTAGCGCTCCAGGCTGTGGTAGAAACCTCTACTACGGCTTATTAAAAGATGGGTATACATTTTATGTACTGAAAGTCATCTCATTGAGCAGTATATCAAGACTAAGGGCTCTTTTATTAAGCCGTGCTAGCGGGGTTAACGCACGCAATGTTTCAACCCCCATGCTAGCCATGCTCAAGGGAGGCGGTAGCGGCTAGTGCGGCCGGCGGTTTAACACGCGCTATTACACGCATTAAACTGCTAGCGCAGCTTGATAAAAGGAGCCCTAAATAAAGGGATTCCTGCCTATCACAACATATGTTTCAAGTTGTGACCCTGGGCAAGTCACTTAATCCTCCACTGCCTCAGGTGCATTAGATAGATTGTGAGCCCACCAGTATAGATAAGGAAAACACTTGAAATACCTGCATGTAAACTGCTTTAAGTGTGGTTGTAAAACTACAAAAAGGCAGTATACAAGCCCCAATGGTGCTTTGCATTTGAAAGCAAACTCTGCAATGAGAGGGCATAAGATGAAGTTAAGAGGTGATAGGCTCTGGAGTAATCTGAGGACATACTTTTTTTACGGAAAGGGTGGTAGATACATGAAACAGTCTCCTGGAAGAGGTGGTGGAAACAGATACTGTGTCTGAATTCAAGAGGGCCTGGGATAGGCACGTGGGATTGCTCAGAGAGAGAGAGAGAGAGAGCAAGAGATAATGGTTACTGTGGATGGGCAAACTAGATGGGCCATTTGGCCTTTATCTGCCATCATGTTTCTATGTCACTGCTAGGTAGACTTCTACGGTTTGCGTCCTATATATAGAGCAAGGTTAGGATGGACTGGAGTGCACTTTGATGACAACTCCAGCTGTGGTGTGGAATAAAGGCCAGTTCTAAGCAGACTTCTATGATCTGTGTCCCATACATGACAAAATTAGGATGGGCTAGAGTGGGCTTAGATGGCAGATTTCTATAGTCTGTGCCCCAAAAATGGCAAAGAAAGATTAGGATTAAGTGTATATACTTTATACCACATTTATTTTTGGAACGATATAATAAATGTTACTGTTGGGCAGATTGGACTGTGTAGGTCTTTATCTGCCATCATCTACTACGTTACCATGATGTTAGCTGAGTCGCAAAAAAAAATATTTACCTTTCAGCTTAGGAAGAAATGAGTTTGGGGGGCTGAATGGGAAGTGTGTTGACCTTTAATTTTAAGGCTACTAGACTGAATACATCTCAAGCTGTCAATCAAGTGATGCATATGTCCTAAAAGCATGGCATTTCAAGGGAACAGCAGTTATTTTTGTAAGAGAGTAGGTCACTAGAGATGTTTTGCAAATTTTTCTTCTTCTGTTATTGATTAGAATTACATTTTTACTTTGTTTTTCTGCTGTTTTGAAAGAAAATGATACATTATGGTTTGCAAGCTCCCTTGACACAAATGCTGGCATTAGTATTTGAATTGTTGTACTGCCTCAATTTAGACATCCTTTGATAAAATTGATATATAAATAATTAATAAATTGGAAACTTGGTAAATCAAGTGCACTGCTATTTGCAATAAAATTGAAAATTCCAGGTAAATGAGTGGGCTACAGAGTGAGTGGAGCTTCAGCAGTACGTATACAAGTATGAAATCCCAGTCTTATTTCAATACATTGTTTTGGTTATAAAGGGTGTGTATAAATTACTTGAATTAAATTGTCTTTTGAACCTTCAACTTTTATGATTTTCAGTATGATGCTTTTAAGGTGGTAGATGAGTCTCTATTTTCACCATACATGCTTATATGTGCATTGCTGATCATGCAATTTTATGAGAGCCTGTTTCTGTTTGAAATATATTTTCATACAGAACAAAAATGGTGATGGTGACCACTATTAGAAAAATTATCTCTCCCCCTCCAACCAGCACATTTTCCTTATGCAACTTGACCTTAACAAAACTAACCATGTTCAGCAAAAAGATAAGTGCATAACTCTCTACTCTTAGTTTTCACAGTAATAATAGCTGAATTCCCATACATGGATAAATATCAAATATCCTTGATCTATTTGAATAGCTACAACAAGGGGGATATTTTGTCTTTATATAATTTATAGAACTCAGTAGGAAACCCATTATCCCCAAGTACCTTCCCTATTGCTAAAGATAAAATTGCATTTTGAACTGCTTCTGTCAAAACAGTTTTGTTTAATCTCTCCTGCATGGATTTAGCACTTCTAAGCTGTATGGATGCAACAAAATTCCATTTTAAAGCATTTCTCTATATCAAACTTTAATACTGTACTTTGCAAATCAAACACTAGATAAAAATCCTATGACTTTCTCAGGACTATAAAATAACTGGAATAAATACCCCTGAACCTTTCTTCTGTCGGAATCAAAAATTTGTTCCTGTTTCTAGAGGATAACTATTACTTTAATTGATATCATACCTCATCAAAAAGCCCAAATCCCTGGATTCTTTAACGGTTACCCTAATTTGTCACAAACTAATTAGTTAATGAGACATTATCAATTATAAACATTAATTGACACTAATTAAGACTTACATTAGATCTTCCAATTTGTTATAACATTGCATACCTAAATTGTCTCACACAAAACTCAAAAGGGGGTGTGGCTAAGGAGGGGCATGCTGAAGTCAAGGACATTCCCAAAAGTTAAGCACAGTTTTATTACAGAATAGGATCATTTACATGCCCAATTACCATTAGTTGTGTGCATTTACACCAGGTTTCAGCTAATGTATGTCCTCATGCCCAAAGTTTGGCACAGGAATCAATGCTAAGTACCAGTTCTATAATGAAAGATTAGGTTCTTACCTTTGCTAATCTTCTTTCTTGTAAATCCTCACTTTACTCCGGGACCAGTGGGTTATTTCTGTCCACCCGCCAGGATCTGTAGGAAGCCTCAAAACTTCAGAGACTTTTACCCCTCCCTCTCATACCTCATTACTGAGCATGCTTCTGTGTATAGCAGTCAGTTTTATAGCAGCTAGGAACATATTTAGAGGATAAGAACAAGAGAGAGAGAGAGGAACGGGGAACTGCCCAGCAAGCAAATAAATTCTGCTCATATAACAAAAGCAACAACAATGCAAAACAAAATAACAGGTTATGAAACATTGACAACCTGAATGATAAAACAGTGCTATAAGGAGACACAGCCTGCACTGTCAGGAGGGGGCGCCTGAGCTAGGGAACTCCACCAAATTAAATGCTAAACCCAGTCTGATGGCATGCTTATAAAGTTTGGTCAGAAACAGAAATCCAGTTTATAAGTACTTGTAAGGCAGACAATCGGTGAATCAGCAAGTATAGGGCAGGTTCCCGGAATAAAGTGAGGATTTACAAGAAAGATTACATAGTAAATGACGGCAGATAAAGACCTGAATGGTCCATCCAGTCTGCCCAACCACATATGCTCCATAAATTAATCATTTAATTTAAATGGCCCTTTTTCTTAGATATTTCTGGGCCAGAAACCCATAGCCCTGCCCGGCAGTGGGCTTAGGTTCTATCTACTGGAGTCTCCTTCAAAGCTCACTCCAGCCCATCTTAACCATCCCAGCCATCAAAGCCCTCCCCAGCCCATTCTCAACTGAATGTCTAAATACGGACACAGACCGTACAAGCCTTCCCAGTACTGGCCCTCGTTTCTTCAGTGTATACCCATTATTTTTTGATTAGAGATCCTTTGTGTTCATCCCCTGCTTGTTTGAACTCTTTCGTTCTTGTACAATCCCACTTTATTCTGGGTCCAGTGGGACATAACAGAGCAGTTCCGAAAATTCATGGTGGGACTGATAAGCCCGCTGTCAATACAGAGGAAACAAAAGTAGCATCCTGCTTAGCCACCATATCGATCCTGTAAAACTCAGTGCAAGTATGCAAGGAGGACAAGGTAGCGACCCTACAAATCTCATCCAGACACAGAAACTCCTCTAGTTGAATGAGCCTGCACCCCGAGGTGGGGCTTCTTTCCAGCTGCCACTTAAGCCACGGAAATGGCCATGCGAATCCATCTGGAAATGGTAGCCTTAAGAGGCTGGCCTACTTTTGCGGGCAGGACCTGCCAGAACAAACAGGTGGTCAGAGAGGCGAAACTTGTTAGTGACCTCCAGATACCACAACTAAAGTCTATGCACATCCAAGGATTATGCACATCCAAGGACTGCAACACCCGGTCCTGCACCCTTGAACCAGAAGAAGCAAAAGTAGGAAGCCAGACTTCCTGATTCACATGGAAAATGGAAACTACTTTGGAAGAAAAGAAGGAACAGAACACAGAATATCACTGCAGAATCTGTAATACGAGGGTCATTTCATAAATAATGCACACTATTTTAAAAAATTTACATGTTTTATTTTTTTTCAAGTATTTCTTTACAATCCTTCAATATAGTCTCCCTGCTTTGCAATGACTGAGTCCCAGTGTCCGGGAAGCTTCATTATTCCATCAAAGACACCGTTTTAGTTCATTTGCCGAATGGCTTAGGTACCGGTGGAAGAAAGCTCTTCCAGAGATGCAAAATGATGTCCACACATAGGTCATTTCAACTTTGGAAAAAGGTCAAAGTCTGGAGGTCTTATGTCTGGACTGTAGGGAGCATGAGGTAACACCTCCCAGCCGTATTTGTGTAGTTTTTCAATGACATTCCCTATGTGCGGGTGTGCGTTGTCGTGAAGAATGAGTGGCCCAGCCAAGAGCAGCTGAGGTCAGGTTTGTGCAATTTTTGTCTGTGATAATGATGCCTTCATGATCATAAGCAAAAATCATCATTTGTTTAACTTTTGATTGAGCTCATCGAAATTTTTTTGGACATGGGAAAGATGGAACTCTCTACTCATCATTGAAAAACTACGCAAATACAGCTGGGAGGTGTTACCCCATGCTCCCTACAGTCCAGACATGAGTCCACCAGACTTCGACCTTTTTCCAAAGTTGAAACAACCTATGCATGGACATCATTTTGCATCTCTGGAAGAGCTTTCTTCCACCGGTACCCAAGCCATTCGGCAAATGAACTAAAATGGTGTCTTGGATGGAATAATGAAGCTTCACGGACGTTGGGACTCGGTTATTGCAAAGCAGGGAGACTATATTGAAAGACTGTAAATAAATACTTGATAAAACCAAAACATGTAAATTAAAAAAAAAATTGTGTGCATTATTTTTTAAAATGACCCTCGTATGCAGAAAGGGATCCCTGAAACTCCGAAACCCTACGGGCTGAAGTGATAGCCACAAGGAAGACTGCCTTGATTGCGAGATCCATCAGAGACTCCTGCTCTAGATGCTCACACAGGGGACAAGCCAGAGAGCGAAAAACCATATTAAGGTTCCAAGTTGGACAGGAAAGGTGAAAGGGAGGCCTTAGTTGTAACGCGCCCTGCAGAAAACGAACCACATCCGGATGAACCACCAATGAGCCCCCTCAGGGAAGGAAGGCCCATACACGACAGACCAGCAATCTGCACCCAGAGTGAAGCTACTGCTAGACTCTTCTTCAGGCCATCCTGAAGAAACTCCAAAACCAAGGAATCAATGGAAGAGAAGAGTTCACCTCAGGGTGCACCAAGCCTGGTAGCACCTCCAAGCCTTCGCATAGGCCGCTACTGTGGACGTCCGTTTGCTATAAAGCAATGTGGCAATCACTACTGAAGAATAGCCCCAGCCAGTCAAGACTGCGCACTCAAGAGCCATGTCATAAGACCAAAGCAGTTCAGATCCTTCATCACAATCGGACCCTGTTGAGGAGGCAAGAATGACAAGGTAACCGGAGCCCCCAATCCTGCTGGAGCCGAACCAAGTCGGCATACCACGGCCGCCTCGGCCAATTGGGTGCCACCAGAATCACCGGACTATCGTGGTCCATTATACACCTCAACAGACGCCCTATCATGGGCCATGGAGAGAAGACAAAGAAGACCCTCCTGGAACTAGGGCTGATAATGAGCGTCCAGGCCTTCGCTGCCTGCCTCTTGACACCAATTGGAGCAGGTCAAGGATAGCTTGAGATGAATGAAAGTCAAGACAAGGGCGGTGAACAGCAAATTCAAGTAGCTTGGATAAGAAGGGAAGGAGGAGACAGGATGATAATTGGAAGGGCAGATAGGGTTTTTGTTTTTTGTTTTTTTTAGTTCAATAGTTTTTTATTGAGTATTTTTAGAAAATACAGGAAGCAGTTCAAATACATGAAGTCAAAATAAATCTTTCTGTATAAAGAGCATATAAATCTATATTTAACTATAGAGGAACATAACAGTGAGAAAGGTTCCTACTATTAGAACTGCATGTTAAGAGAATATAAGAAGAAAGTGAGGGAGAACAACAGAAAAAAGGGAGAAAGATGAAAGAAAAATAAAGAAAAGGAAATCAAAGAAAAGGAAGACAGGAGTGTCTACGAAGCAGAACGTACATAGGTATCTAGGAATGACCAAGGTGATTTGTTAAACTTCAAGTTCGAGAGGGTTCTGGATGTAATTTTTTTCTCATATGCATATGATTCAAATCTATGGTACATACACAGAGAGTTCCACCAAAAAGTATAGTCTAATAACGAAGATGATTTCCAGTTTTTCAGAATGTGCATGAGAGCAGTCACAAACATGGTATCAATGAGTTTAGGAGGACAATTTGATTGTGCAAAGCAGGGATGATAGGGTCTAACGAGGGTTTTTTTGAGGAGTGGTGTAACATCAGCATATTTGAAGGCATCAGGCAAGGTTGTGGTGGAGAGTGATAGGTTGAAGATATAGCAGATAGAGGGGATGACAACAGGAGAGATTGTGGTAAGTAAATGGATGGGTATGGGATCAGAGGAACAGGTGGTGAATTTGGAGGAGGAAATAAAATGTGCAATTTCCTCCTCAATAATTTCAGGAAAGGAAGATAAGGTGGCAAGGGACGAAAGGTGGTTGACAGAGTGGGCTGAGGGAGGTGGTTTGGTTAAACAATTCCAAAACATTAATAGCTCCTCATCTCCTTACATACTATGATTTCCTCCATTCCACTCCAGATAAACAATTTAATTTCACTGAAGCCACCATTGTAGTAATTCCTAAGCCTTTCAGAGATGCCACTTTGGTCAAAAACTTCCGTCCTATCTCTCTCCTTAATTTAGACTTACCAAAGTGATTCCACATCTTATACATAAGGATCAAACAGGGTTTATCAAACAAAGATATATAGGAGATAACCTGCGCCTCTTTCACCATATTAATGCTCACGCTAAAACTTTGACAGACCCAATAATAGGCCTAGCTATAGACACTGAAAAAGCCTTTGATAGAGTGGAGTGGCCTTTTCTTTTCTGTGTCTTGAAATGATATAACTTTGGCTCATTTTTCACGAAATGGATAGAAACATTATATCACTGTCCCACCGCTCGTATTCTAATTAACAATTCTCTATCCAATAAATTTCCCCTTCACAGAGGCACTAGACAGGGATGTCCTCTCTCACCACTACTGTTCAATTTAGTGTTGGAGCCTCTTCTCTCTGCTATTCGACAAAACCCCTTAACGGTATTCCCTCCTCTGATCGAAACTTTAAATTAGCAGCCTATGCTGATGATGTCTTAATTTTTCTCAATCTTCTCTTCCTCATCTTATACATATCATCAAACAATACTCCCGATTTTCCGGATATTCTGTCAATTGGGAGAAATCAGAAATCTTTCCTCTGAATAATAACATTCTTAGATCAGATTTGGCTAACTTTCCATTCACATGATCTAATGAAGCTGTGAAATACTTGGGGATTTTAATACACAAGGATCCGGTCCTCGCTCAAGATCTTAATATATCTAAAATCAAAAATTTAATTCTTAACACTACATCTCGGTGGTCTCCACTTTATTTGTCTTGGTGGGGTAGGATAGCATCCATCAAAATGACCCTAGCACCTCAAATTAATTACATTCTCTCTATGCTTCCTCTTTTATGCCAGAAATCATTTTTCCATTGGCTAAATAGGAAGCTATCTGAATTTATATGGAACAAGAAAAAACCTCGAATTGCTCTAGCCAAGCTGAAGGCCTCTAAAATTAACGGTGGTCTTAACTTCCCAGATTTCTATCATTATTATATTGCTTCATTAGCTAAATATGGAGCCTACTGGGTTAATGACTCCTTTTCTCAAGACCCTCCTACTTGGTTTGAAATGGAGTGTTTTCTATGCAAACCTCTACACATTTCCTGCTTACTAACGATATCAATACCTAGACATTTGAGAAAGTAGTCCCTGTTGAATTCAACGCAGCATGCTCTCCATCATTTAGATAATATAGCTGAGATCTCAATTAGTGTAAGCCCACTCATGTCTCTTTGGAATAATCTCAAAATCCAAAACCATGGCAAATCCCTTTCATGGAAACGGTGGCAGCAAGCAGGTATATGGTTTGCTCATCAATTGTCTACTCTCACTACGTCAATTCCTTTTGATATACTCTGCTCCACATACCTGTTGCCTTCCTCTGCCTATTCACAGTGGATCTCACTTATTGAAGTGCTGTCTTCTGTGCATATACGGTATGACTTCATGTCTTCCAAAAACACTATCTACCATTGGTCTTTATGGTCTCTATCAAAAGGAAAAGCTATATCTTTTTTCTATAATATTCTGAGAGATAATTTATTCACTTTTTCATATCAATCTATGAAACACTGGGATAATATACTCACCATTCCGCTATCTGACATTGATTGGGAACTCTTTTGGTCTTCAACAAACTGCCCACTTCTATCTTCTAGAGTTTCACAATCAATGTTCTTTATTATGTGAAATGCAATATGGACCCCATTTCACATGTGGAAAGCCAACTTAAAACTTGACTCTATTTGCTGGAACTGCTTGAAAGAGGAGGGAACTCTTGATCATATGTTTTTTCATTGTACTTTAGTCCGCTCTTTTTGGACCCAAATTTGGAATACCATACAATCTATCACTAACTGCTCAGAAGAAATTTCTATGGACATTATAATCCTTCGATCTCAACATCCCTGCTTCGCGCAATCAAAATGTCCTCCTAAACTCATTGATACCATGATTGTGACTGCTCTCATGCACATTCTGAAAAATTGGAAATCATTTTCGTTATTAGATTATACGTTTTAGTGGAACTCACTATGTATGTATCATAGACTTGAATCATATGCATATGAGAGTAAAATCACACTCCGAATCTCCATGAATTTAAAAAGCAAGAAATCACCCTGGTCATTTTTAGATTCATATGTACGCTCTGCTTTGTAGACACTCCTGTCTTCCCTTCCTTTTCTCCACCTTTCCTCTTTCTTTCCTTTCTCTTTTTATTTTTACTCTGTCTTCTTTCACCTTTTTCTCATACAGTCTTCACAAACAACTCCATTACTCTGAGCTTTTCTTAATACTATGGTCCTTTATAATTAATTTTATATTTATAGATCATATATATACAAAACGTTATCTTATTCTTATGTATTTGAATTGCTCCTTGTATTTTTCAAAATACTCAATAAAAATTTATTGAACTTAAAAAAAAAAAAAAGGAATTCCAGAACCAGAGGGTAAAGCTTGGACATAGCTTTTGCCACCTTTAGGGAGACTTCTGGGGATACCCATTGGTCAGTGACTAATAACGTGATGTCTGGATGTGCCAGAAAAAAGGCAGTCTGTGCAGACTTTAAAAGAAGGCACACAGAGATCCATCACCCTGATCAAGAGCAGCCACAGCCTTTCTGACTTCTTGCACAAGACAGAGACCCTAAATCATCCAAGGACGCAACTGAGCCTTGAGATAATAAAGGCATGGAAAGGGACTTCCAATCCTCTCAGTCCTGCTCCAATTAGTCACTCCAACAATAGTTATATGGGAGTTCAGAATCCACCAATTCTTACGAAATTGGCAGTAGTGGTACTCTTCATTAATCTCCTCATAACTATTATGGCATCTTTTTTATATATTTTTAAATATTTTTAAAACTTTTTTACTTTTCTTTACTTTTATACTGTAACTTTTAAGAATCAAAGGGACTTATCTTATTGTCATTATTGGTTCCCCTTCCCGATGCGTTTTGTTCGTCTTTTTCAACGTCGGGGGAACTAAATTAAGGAGTAACTCTTCCCATTTCTATCAGTTACTCCTTAATTTAGTTCCCCCGACCTTGAAAAAGACGAATGAAATGTGTCGGGAAGGGGAACTGACAATAACAATAAGATAAGTCCCTTTGATTCTTAAAAGTTACAGTATAAAAGTAAAGAAAAGTAAAAAAGTTTTAAAAATATTAAAAAATATATAAAAAAGAGGGAAGGGGAACCGATAATGACAATAAGATAAGTCCCTTTGATTCTTAAAAGTTACAGTATAAAAGTAAAGAAAAGTAAAAAAGTTTTAAAAATATATAAAAAAGATGCCATAATAGTTATGAGGAGATTAATGAAGAGTACCACTACTGCCAATTTCATAAGAATTGGTGGATTCTGAACTCCCATATAACTATTGTTGGAGTGTTTGAATATTGGTTGGTTTATATATATCAGTGTGTCTTTGAAGTTGGATTGATGGCCCAATTAGTCACTGACACTTGGAGCTAACTTGTTCTGAGGTGGGAAAGCCTTCTTAGGAAGGAACTCTCCCTGTTCCAGTGCTGGTGTGTGGTCACAAGCAGTGCAGTGCTCCCCTGGCCCATCAAATGGGCTCTCCACAAGAGACTGATAAGGTCTGAAAAACCTTGAACAGGTGGCTCCAAGGACCCCTTCAGGACCTCTGACTGGCTTTTCTGGACCTCCGCCACCTCCACACATTTGCATTTCACACCTTTGTGACTTCTGAACGGGATCTCATCCCTGTTGGCCAGGCTTTTTGTGGTTCTCACTGAAACTCCTGCCCTTTCCTCCTATGCCCCATGAACACAACCACTCTTCTAGTGACAAAACTGCAAAAAAAAAATGGCATGAGACTGGGGCAGATTGGCCTGAAGAATCCATAACAGGTGATCCCTAGTCAAAATGAGCGGTTCTGAGGCAAATGGAAGCTTTTTGAAAATTGTACAATAAAACAGTCCGTGGGAGCTTCCCTGAAACTAAAAAAAAACTCAGAAAAGGGGGTTTTAGAGGTGGGGGAACTGAACTCTTCCCCCCAGGAACCCTCAGATCTATCTTTTTCTGATCCCCCCCCACCCCGATTTGCCCCATAGGGAATAATTGTAATACTCACTGTGGTTTCAATGGTGCCTGGCTGTCAGCTTGTAGCAGCCTGCCTGAAGGAAAGAATTTCTGCCTCAGAAGACTGGAAAGACAAATTCACCACTGAAAATCTTCTAGCTGCTGGTCAAAGGGACTCTGAACAAAGACTCCAGCTCCGTATATCCACCCAGAGTATCGGGGGAGATTATACACAGCTGGCTCCCTGATACCCAAAGGATTGTTTAATAGAGGCCCTACTGCCTGCACTCGAGCCTCTGAAAAATCAGCAGGCAAGCAAGCTCCCAGGGGAACGGACCCCAAGCTTTCGATGGATCACTAGCAGTCTGGCAGCCCATCCTTGCAGGTCCACGTCTTTTCCCAGGCGGAGTAGCCCCAAGACTTCTGGGCATCATAGCCAGGCAGAAAATGGCAGACAAGAATACCCAAAATTAATAAAAATGAAGCAGAACAGATCAGAACACCTTCTCAGTTCACTTGCAGAAGGAAAAACTGAAGAGGAAGCTATTCTGTACTGGTGAAGGGGAGGAGTTGAAAGATATGAGCGATGCCCTTCAGCTTCAGTATGGAATCCTATATCCCTGTAACAGAAATGTGAATATCTTGTTTACTCTTTCCAAATATACTAGGACTAAGGGGGCATGTGATAAAGCTACTAAGTAGTAGATTTAAAACAAACCGGAGAAAATATTTCTTCACTTGTGTAAACTCTAAAACTCATTGCCAGAGAATGTGGTGAAAGCAATTAGCTTATCAGGGTTTAAAAAAGGTTTAGATAATTTTCTAAAAGAAAGTCCATAAGCCATTATTAAGAAAGACTGGGAAATCCACTGTTTATTCCTAGGCTAAGCAGCATAAAATCTGTTTTACTCTTTAGGATCTTGCCAGGTACTTGTGATCTGGGTTGGCCACTGTCAGAAACAGGATACTGGGCTTGATGGACTTTGTCTATCCCAGTAAGGCAATTCTTATGTTCTTATGTATAACCCCAAAATCTGTTGAAGTGATTGAAAATGTGTGTCTAAGTAATAATTAATAACCAGCAACTTTGTAGAGTTTAAAGCTTTTTTATATATCTATAATAATAAAAAGCTAAGCGTGCATGCGCATTCTCGCCGCGTGTTCCCTGATCTATCGGGATGTGGCCAGCAGAGTGCGCATGCGCGCTAAGATGCATGAAAGGTGGTGCAGAGCGGAGGATGCCAGGAGCAGGGCTTCAAGGCGAAAGGCGGTGCGGAGCGGAGGATGCCAGGAAGAGGGCTTCGAGGCGAGGCGGCTGTCGGCGCCTGCAGGCCGCAGCGGCTTCTGGCGGCGGAGTGCAGACGGTTCAAGCTCGGAGCCACTGGCGATCACCATGGCGGTAACTCCCCCTCTCTCTGTCTGCCGAAAAAAAAATTGCTGTCACTTAGGGGGAAAGGGGCACTTCCGGTTGCGGCAGGGAAAGGCGGGGCTTCTCTCTCCCTCCCCCCAAACAACAACAAAAACTACCGATAACCGCAGCTGTGACCCCCCCCAAAGTAAACTCTGAGTGAAGACAAGATGAAGTACCTGAAAAAAAAAATATAGAAAAAAGACTGGATGCAACAGTGTATGTGTGTGTGTGTGTGTGTTGGGGGGGGGGTGGGGTTCCTGATCCATCGTACAGCTGGTGGCCGACTGAGTGTCCATGATCCTGCCTGCCATGTTCTTCCTGCATCGATATCAGGAAGTCCTTCCTGCTCCACCACATTGGCTTCTTTCATCGATCCTTCATTCAGCCGTATATCAGACTAACCAGACTTTCCCCCTCCTTTACAAAGCCGCGCTAGCGTTTTTAGCGTTGGCTGCTGCGGTAACGGCTCCGACGCTCATAGAATTCCTGTGAGCATCCATGCTGTTACCTCTGTGGCCAGCACTAAAAACACTAGCGTGGCTTTGTAAAGGAGGAGTGGGTTTGAGAGGTGGTCGTGCGCAGAGAGGAGAGATCAGGGAGAGACAGAAAGAAAAACAGACAGGGGGAAGGGAGAGCGACAGAAAGAAAGACAGACATGGGGCCAGGGAAACAGACAGACAGAAAGAAAGAAAGAAAGGGGCAGGGAAAGAGACAGAAAGAAAGAAATGCCTAAGTCTACACATCTATTCTAGCACCCGTTAATTTAACGGGCTAAAAAACTAGTATATATGCTTTTACAAAATACAAGCCATGCAAAGGACATAAAAAAAGGAACCGCTGCATTGGGAACATTCTTAGGTATTTTAAGAAGAATGACATCTCAAAATATCACATTAACAAAAAGTAAAAAGATATTCAAGTTTGTTGAGTTTGCCATTCTGTTAATGTCTTCTAGAGAATTCAGAAACTAGAATTGTGTGCTCATTTCAATTTTATCTTGACATACACTGAAATCTGATTGATGTTTACAAAAATCTGCCATAAAGCCTGCAATATATAAAATATGTATCTTTAGTAATTTAAATGAATACTATTTGCAATTATTTTACCAACCAAGACCCAGAACTCTCCTCTGAATGCAACAGCCTGTCCTTGCCTCGGCCCAACACAAGCGCTCTTCCCCTCATGTTCTGGTGGTGTGTGTCAGAGAATACAGAAAGTAACTTGCTGTCAGTGGCTCTGTTTGCAAGTTAGGTGAGGTGCTTACCATAAAACAAGCATCTCTATGCCATCTGTGCATGGGAGAAGGCTGAGGGCCAAGCTCACACAGATGCATACCCTTCTGGTCACAAATACAGACCTGCTGCCTTAGCATAGCTTTTACATATAGGTACATATATGAATAAGATTTACTCTGAAGCAAGAAAAATATACAGTAAATTGTTCTTTGGTATGCACTTTAAAATAATGGAACAATATCAAATTAATTTTCTGTGTCACCAACACATGAAATTCCCTATAATACTTCAATATCTTGTCAATACCTTTACCTATAAGTTTGAGGTATGTACAGTGCTAATTTTGGGCTAGATTCACTAAAGACACCGATCGTGTTCTGACCACTTTGCGATAACTTTGCAACCTGATTTTCCTTCGACCCGATTCACTAACCTTGTGACCAACCATCCTCCAATCCAAGCATGCAAATGAGGGGAAAAGGCATGCAAAGTAGGAAGGACACGATTCACTAAACAAATGCAGGCACACCGACTGTGCTGGCCGATCCAAAAACAAGTGACTGCTGAGAGGACCAGTTGCTTGTGTAAAATCCTGCTCTCTGCCCCGATTCTCCTGCTCTGGCAGCCCTGCTCTTTGCTGCGATTCTCCTGCTCTGGCCGCACTTCTCTCTGCTCCGATCTCCTTCTGCTCTCTGCCCCGATCTCCTGCTCTCTGCCCAGACTCTCCTGTTCTTACCCGCAGTTTTAACCCTTGAGTTAAAACCACGGGCTAGCAAAGTAAAAGTAAAAATGGCTCATGAAGTAAAAAGTAAAGTTTTGTTTCCAGCTCTGTCGAGCACGGAGGGCCAGCGCATGCGCAGACCATCTACAGATCGTCTGTGCATGAGTCGGGATCGCTGGAGAGCGATCCGTGCGGTCGGTTGGAGGCGTGATTCCTATTGCCCTCATTTGCATGAGGGCACTTCATGAATCAACCCCCGGCCACGGATCGGATCGCTCACGGATTGGATCGGATCCATCGCCTTAGTAAATCTAACCCATAGTATCTGTCATTAATGCAACACATTTGTTTACTAAGGCATCCAACAATGAAAATAACTGTCAGTTTTAATTGATTTTATATAAATGTAGCAATTTTCAAAAGTGTACATTCTACTGTGTATAGATAAACTACTAGAATTCTTTGAAAATTAGCTATCACTGAAGTAAGTGTACTAAAGTTCCTGTGGGTTTTTTATTTTTTTGCATTTTTATCTTGTGTTGGTGGCCAGAACTAAAATAACATGCTATTTTGGAAAATTTTATGTATGCATGCTACTTTCTACACTTTACCCTCCTTCCCCAAACTAAATATGTTCCTGAGAACACCTCCTTGCAATCCAGCTAAAAGGATGCAAATTATGAAAGCCCATACTTAAATTAGCCAGGCTCAATTTTCAGATAGGCCAATTTACCCCAAAATGGTTTTGATAATTTCTCTCAGAGTACCTAATAACTGTCTTTAAAATTATCAGAGACTCCAGCAGACTAACCCCCTCTTTTACAAAGGCGCACTAAGCGTTTTAGCATGCGCTAAATGTTAACGCGTCCATAGACTTATAATGAGCGCGTTAGCATTTAGCGAGCACTAAAACACATAGCACACCTTAGTAAAAGGAGCCCTAAAGAAACAGAGAACTGATGATCACTTACTTTTTAGGTAGTTTTGTTAATGAATGATCAAAAACTGGGTTTATCATGTATATTTTTTTCTAACCCAAATATTAACCCCAAAACAACACCCACCCCGCCGCATTTTCCACATCTTTGCTTCCCACACAAATATCTTATCTGTATATAGGAGTACAGCAAAGTCAAAAGAAAAAAATAGTGTTTTATTAACTACCACACTGTTATAATACACTTGAAACGTACAATAAGGTAGCTTTTAAATTTGAGGTGGTCTTGAGATTAACAAATGAACTGAATTCCAAACAATATCTGCTAGTAGCTGAACTGATGTTGGTTCTGCAGTTTTACTTTGCATGAAAATGGCGTAGCACTTACATAACTGCAATGTAACTTTTTTTTTTACACTTTTTTATAATTGAAAATATAAAGTTAAAAAAAAGAAATTACAGCAACATAATAAAAAACATATACATATTTATCAGTTAAATGTATTCGATACATACAATTTTTAAGGGAAGCAAAAAAGCAAAAAAGATTGATAGCTAAATGCAGAATGATTATCTAACCAAAAAGAAAAAAGTGAAACCCTTCTAAATTCCCCAGTTTGTAGTAATACTACCTGCATGGTTGGATTATGGATAATATGGACATTATTTCTTTTCATATTTGCATGTGGTATACTTTACTGGTAATTTATGTGATAGCTATTAAGGCCAAAAAGACAGATGGATTTGAAACCAAGATTGGATAAGATCATGACTGAGACAATATATCTTATTTTTGGTCCTCCAGTGCTCTAGGAAAGGATACTTAATTATATTTGCTTTACGACCCAAATGCCTCAACAGAAAAAATGGTTATCACATTGGTTATATTGCCCAATTTATGGATTGAACAAAAATTAAATAATATGTTTTGGCAAATTAAATCTTAAACATGGCTTTTCATCAGGATCTAGAAGGTGACTATCCCTAGAGTTCCATGTTAAAACATAGTTCTCAAAATCTTACAAGATTAACACTTAAAATATTGTATATAATTTAACCTAATTAAAATAATTAGCTTCAAAATGACAAATTGGTGAGCTAAGTAAAGTCTACACTATGTAACATTTGCTTGGAAACTTGATTTGTCAGTTATGCATAATAAAAATTCCAGTCCTCAAGAAAATTACAAAATTTCAGTTATCATAACATGATTTTTTTTACCCTTCAACTTCTTTATCTTACAATAGATAAATACCAACATGTTCTCATTTTTACACTAAACCACAGAGGATTGATGTATTTGGTTAGACTACCATTCCCATCTCTTTAAGTTCATTTATCTCTTTACATAACTTGGTAAAATTTCATCTCTTCTAGATTCCAAAAGTGCCTACAAAAAAGCATGCAATTTTACCATTTTATTATACTATGGAATATCATACAAAGTAAGGCATTTCAGTGTCGTGTATAACCAAGTTACTGTCAATCCAAAAAATTTTTGCACATCAATAAAAAGATATCTAAGAACTTAGGAACAATATTCTTCTCACTAATGTATAAAAATAACCACAATTAATAAGTATCCTGTATAATATTTACTCAATTGTCTCATTTCCAGAAACCGTAACAAGCTGTAAAGGTACTTCAGAGTTGGAAAGGAGATCTTGATTGTTGGTGCCAGAGGCATTAATAGTTCCCAACCCTGAAACGGAGCCTTGCTGAATATTTGCAAGGATAAGGGTTGTTCCTCCTGCTGTAATCAACGTTTCATCAGGTTTTGCTTCTATTGAGGCCAGTACTGCACTGCTGGAATGAATACCTTTTTTATTCTGATGGGTTTTAATATGTTTGGCAAGATGATCACTTCGCATAAAACGTTTGGAGCACTCTGGACAAACAAATTTCTTTTCACCTGTTTGAGGAGATAACACAAATAGTTATTACCTGTCAAAGTACTATTATAAAAATTCACAAAGCAACAAAACTATGGTAACATATTTCACTTTGGGCTCCTTTTACAAAATTGTGCTACTGATTAGGGCACATTGAATGTGAAGAAGTCTCTGGGAATAAAATGGACTTCCTTATTTAATTCATTTTCTATCCCGTTTTTCCCCAAAGAGTTCAAACGGGTTACATTACATAGATAATATAAAATTAATAGGTTACGATTTGCCATAATTACAGTACAACATTCAGCACGCTGCTAATCCGTAGCACAGCTTTGTAAAAGGAGCTCTATACCTTTCTGTGCCAATGTGAGATTTTTAAACCTTGTTAATCTTAGGACATAAATGTTCAATACTATTATTTTTAAATCCCTATAATTCCATTGATCAGAGTAAGGTTTTATTTAAACTTTGGAAATCCCTTACTAGCACAACTAAGTCCACTCACAAGAATAGTGGACCATCTGCAGATGAACTTGCAAAGTTCTTTGATAATAAAATCAAAATCATTAGGGAATCTTTTACTACCGCAAGCCATGATGATTTAGAGCTCCTTTTAAGAAGGTGTGCCAGTGTTTTTAACGCACACTAGCCGAAAAACTACCACCTGCTCAAGAGGAGGCATAGCGGCTAGCGCGCGCTATTCCGCACATTAAGGCCCTAATGCGCCTTCATAAAAGGATCCCTTAATATCCTACAGAGAAACTTGGAGGGTGTTTTCCCCTATAACAGCCTCCGGAAGAGCGCGTTCCAGTTTTCACCCAGAGAGTGGTAGAAAACTGGAACGCTCTTCTGGAGGATGTTATAGGGAAAAACACCCTCCAGGGATTCAAGACAAAGTTAGACAAGTTCCTGTTGAACCAGAACGTACACAGGTAAGGCTAGTCTCAGTTAGGGCACTGGTCTTTAACCTAAGGGCCGCTGCGGGAGCGGACTGCTGGGCACAATGGACCATTGGTCTGACCCAGCAGCAGCAATTCTTATATACCGGTAGATAAGATATTGGAGTGATTTTGAACATGTCAATGAAGATCAGATAAGAAAGTTATGTAGTAAACTAGGGCGTATATAGTATATGTTATATATACTATATAGTATAGTATAGTATATAGTTATGTAGTAAACTAGGGTGTGTGTGTATATATATATATATATATATATATATATATATATATATATATATATATATATATATATATATATATATAAAGAGAGAGAGAGAGAGAGAGAGAGAGAGAGAGAGAGAGAGAGAGAGAGAGAGAGAGAGAGAGAGAAAGAGAGAGAGAAAGAGAGAGAGAGAGAGAGTAAACTAGGATTTAACAGATGTCCTCTGGATCCATTTCAATCTTATATCTTTCAAAAAAATCTCCTCCCAGTCTGTCTCTTGGTTAACGTTATTGATAAATTATCTCTTGGATAATGGTTATTTTTCTGTGAATATGGGGCATATAGCTCTTACTTCTTTATTGAAAGGCACTGACTTGAATCCAACAGTACCGTCAAATTACTCTGATTGCTAATATTCCATTATTAACAAAGATGATCGCAACTATTATTTCCAAATAGCTATTCAACTATTTAGATAAATTCTCTATTCTTTTACCATCTCAACATTGTTTTCGTCCCAATTTCAGTACTGAAACTCTATTAGTTTCTCCGATTTCTAAGGTTCAAAGCTTGCTATCTCAAAATCGATATGACATTTTTCTTCAATTTGACCTTTCCTCTGCTTTTGATGTAGTCAGCCATATTATCTTGATTCAATTGCTCTCAGATATAGGATTAGAAGAAAAAGTTCTAAGCTGGTTTAAAGGATTTCTCACATTACGCTCTTATGTGGTAAACTTTGAAGGTAAGACATCTGACGAATGGATGCCCAATTGTGGTGTCCCGCAGGGCTCTTCGTTGTCTCCAATTCTTTTCAACATTTATATGACTACATTAAAATACCATAAATTAAGATCCAATCGAGACGATGTTCACTTATGCTGATATCTTCATCCTGCTAGAAGTTGATCCTAATTTGAGAAACTTTACATCTAATATAAACTCTTGTACAGTATATCTAAATTGCAATTGTGGTCACTTAAGGCTCATATGAAGTTTAACACAACAAAGACAAATCCCCTGTTTTACTAAGGAGCACTATGCGTTTTAGTGCGCGCTAAGTATGCGCGTGCTTTAACCGCTAACGTGTCAATAGACTAACATGCACACGTTAGCGTTTAGCGCGTGTTTAGCGCGCACTAAAATGCTTAGTGCACCTTTGTAAAAGGAGCCCAAAATTATTATGGTTTGGCCCAGAAACTGGTAAATTGCCATCTTCAGTTATCCTTAATTCCGGTGATATTTTGCATATAGAATCATTTTTTAGAGAACTGGGGGTTGTTTTAGATTCTTTTCTCTCTTTTTAATGCCAGGTAAATACTGTAATCTTACCAAAAAATATTTCTTTAGTCTCCGCTTCCTTAGAAAAATTCATCTGTTCTATCAAGATCATTTTGCAGTATTGGTTCAAACCATTATCTTGGAACAGCTGGATTACTGTAATTCTATTTATGTGGGATTAAGAAAAGGAAACAAGAAACGTCTACAATTGATTCAAAATGCTGTAGCCAGACTGATTTTTGGAAAGAAAAAATTTGATCACATGTCACCTCTGCTGAGGAAAGTACACTGGCTTCCATTTCAATTTAAATGTGCCTGTATAGTCTTTAAAATTTTACATGGACTTTTTGTTCCTCTGATGCCTTTCTCTCTAAACACCATCAGATCTTTGGGCACGAGAACAACTCATATGAATAAGCTCTCTTTTCCATCATTGAGAGGAATCAAGTCCATTAGTAAACTTTCACACTCCTTTCCTTACATACTAACTGCGATATGGAATGGACTACCTTCTCAAATTAGATCGTGTTTATCTTTTCAGACCTTTTGCAAAACCTTAAAAACCACTATGTTTCATCGCTTTTTAAGCAATAGCTCTAAAGAGTGTTAATGGATCTTTCTTTGTGATCCTATTATGTAAACCAAATCAAGCTCCTATTTTTAGGAGATGATTCAGTATATAAGACTAAGTATTAGATTACTTAAAATGTAATGGAAGTTCATTAGCGATAAAGAATCTGTAGATTTTATTTTAAATGACTAGTGGACAACTACTTCCTTCAGGCCCAGAAGAATTTAACCCTTCTCTAAGAAGGAGCTGACCATAGTCAGAATGTAAGCAACAACAAAAGCAGATATTTAAACAAAAGAAAAAAGGGATTGGGTCAAGAAAAGAGATAGAGATCCTCAGCTTCCATAATGGAATATTAGGTTCTTACCTAGATAATAATCTTTCTGTTAGTAAATATAAGAGTTTGTACTAGGGTTATCAGATTTTGTAATCCTAAAACCAGGACATGTGGCCCTGCCCCCAAATCTCTTCTCCTCGAGCTTGGAGCCGTGTCTGGAGGGCTTCCGAACATGTGCAGGTGTTAACGCAATGGGATCGTTCCATGTCAAGTGGACCAGAAGCCCACGCTCGACCCCCTTGAAATCCAACCAAATTTTATAGGGGTGTTGTCTAGGGTCTCAAATGAAACTCTGCAAAAATTTTTTGGATCTATCTCAATTTGGTTGAACAAAAGCAATCCATGCCTTGTGTGACCTAAAATACCAACTTTGCTTAAGTACTGTGGCAGAAGGAAACTACCTAGGAGTCTGAAATTTTGTAGTTTGGTACAACACCTTGGGGCAAGTTTCTGTGCCAAGTTTGAAATCTTTTGCGAACGTGCTTCCATTTCTACAGGTCAGCAAAGTAGGCAAAAAAAGTCACGAATGAAAATTTTTGGCAAAGTTTGGCTCCATATTGCTGCTGGTAGGTAAGTCAGCTGAGGGTACAACTTTACCAGCAGACATGTACCATGAGGTACTTCCAATATTTGCAATATGAGCCTTTACAGTGAAGAGAAGCTGAAGATATGGCCATTCAAAAAATATGGCTTTATGTAAATATTCACTGTTTTTCACATTCAAATATCTCTAATGTGTAGGGTTTTTTGTAGGGTTTTTTAATATCATTTGAAAGAGTATGTTTTTTGCTACAGAAGCTATCCTGTTTCATCTTGGACCCGACCTTTCTTTGGTGAGAATTAAAGCTTCAAAGATAAGCATTAGTTGTTTAATATTGAAAATAGGCATGTTTAACACAAACCATATTGTGTGCAAATGAACAAGGTACATGAAGTTTCACAGTTAAATTCAGATTGTTACTGTTTTATGATCCCCCTTCCCTGTATCCATGTATTTTCATATACCCACTGCCACTGGTCGCGAAGATCATGACAAGTATATTATACACTGAGACCACATATTTATCTGTTATTGATCCATTGTCTGAAAGACATTCCCAATAGTCAGATAATACCATATAAATTTCTAAGCTTTATTAAAGACAAAAAAGAAAAGTACAAAAACCACACTTATTTAAAGTGTATATACATACTGACAAAGACCAGGAAATCACATAAATTCAACTTTTAACTCAGTCTCTTGCACATGGTTTTGAAAGTCTGGTCAATGTTTGGCAAAATAGCTTGTGGATAAGTGTACTGTCTGCCTGATGAAGTGGTCATAGGTGCATTAAGGCCTGCAATAATATGCTGCTCAAGAAACCTGCAAATGTCTCTGCGGGAAGGCCAGTGAAATGACCGTGCAGGACCTTGTGGATGCAAAAAATTAACCAGGATGTCGCATGCTTCCATTGAAATCTCACATACATGACCAATCCACCAAGAATTGTCATATATGTTATTGTCCAGGTTGAAAGCTGGATGCTTGAAAGGTAGGAACATGTTCAGGATCAGTATCAGACTCTAAGACATTGGCAATGAATGAGCTGGTGTCACTTGAAATTTTGCTAATGCAGAGTCTAACAGTGTCTATGGGCTTAAATTGGTGATTTTCTCTTGTTCCAGCCACTGTGTGGCCCATACTAAACCTTTGCTCCTGAGCAGGTCTTATTGCTTCAATAGCTTCCTTAGCAATGAAGAAAAATTTGATTCCTGAGACAGATGTATCGCAGAATTCAAATAGATCCCTTGGTGTCAAAATTTGGTTATTGAGAGGGCGTTGCAAGCTGGCATGGGCAGCTAAACGCTTGGCTGTTCCTCCAATCCCATCATATGGAGATTTGCCATGGCTGGTGCCAAAGAAGTTCCACTCAGCAGTAGTTTGAAAGTCAGTATCATGGCTGCAGAAGTTTTTATTTGCGCAGCAGAACCATCACTAAAGACAGGCAAGACTTCCTTCAGATGCAGAATAAGCTTCCTCAAAAATGTATGAACAGCAATAGTATCGTGATGCAAGTAGTCACTGATCATGCATATGCATTGGCTTTGGATATCAGGATTGCAGAAGTAGACAACGAAGGGGTGTAATGTTGCTTGGCTATTTTTCCAGTGAAACCACTGTACTGCATCCTGAATGATGAAGGAATAATTTTCAGCGAAGTCCATCAAAACAATAGCATGCCCCTCCTTTATATTTGCTTTCAGTTCCTTCAGATAAGCACTTTGGAACTAGGAAATAAAATGGTGGCTGGCCAAATTAAAAATTTTTCTAAATAATTCGGAAGTGAAGTCCTCTATGGATAACTGTCGAGTTTCCAATGTATCCCGATCAGTGTGAATCCACTTCTTAAATTCAATAATATCATCTGGATCAAGTTCACCAAAGAACTCAGTAAAATATTTCTCCAGAGGCATCTGCCCAGGACATATTTCACACCGCTGCAACATGCAGGTTTTTGAGTTCATATCACAGTTTTATTCAGAAGCACCTTGTAGTCATCTGGAACTGCAATTGCTGAAAGCATAAGTTTCACATTCTGGTGGATTGTGCAGACACAGCCTGAATGAGTCCCTGATGAACTGACTGTGACACACCACTTTGGCCTAAGCTCACAGAACTTTGAGAACTCAATTTCAGGCCCATGCTGACTGCGATAGGTGGTATACAGTTCCTTCAGATTGCATAATAGCAATCTTTCCTGCTTCTACATTTTTTCACCACTGATCCAAACAAACACAATCTTTTTTGCCTGGGCATATTCTAGCAATTTCATCGCCTTCATAAAAATCCAAGACTTTCTATGTAATCTGCTGAGCAAGCACTTTTCCTCTCTTTGTTACTGGAACAGCAAGAATGCCACCCTGCTGTTTCAGCTTCCTGACCATTATAACCATTCTTGTTGAAACGCCAAATTCCAAAGCAGTTTTCTCAATAGTCCAGCTGTGTGGAGCAAGAGTGAGAATTTGTATTTTCTCCCTATTACTAGATGTTCCAACTTCTGCTTCAGTTCAGTCAATAGAAGGTCATAGTCGGAACACCTTTTACATTGGCCACTTCCTGGTTCTGCTTTGATATCAGCTGGAGTTAAGTCACCAATAACTGCAATTTGGTCTGCAATTGCATTATGGGCTTCAGAGAGTTTGCGTTTAGCATAACTTAAGGAATTTTGCTTGCTAATCCATTGAATCTTTAGAGGAGATATTCCTAGTGGTGAAAAGCTGGCACTAAGGTTTAGATACATTGGTAGGGTCATCACTGTCAGAATCAGACTGGGCTACTTAGATCTTGCAATTTGACACGTAAGTCTTGCCTGCATTTTGGGCAAAGCTTTTGGCCTGGTTTAAACTCGTGCTTTGTGATAGCTTTTAAATGATCAGCTGCAGGAAGATCAATTGGGCTTAGACTTTTGATATTGATGCGATTCTGTTTTCTGAACAGATTACAGCAGTTTTTCTTTTGAAATTCAAACTTCGTCAGAATCAAGGCTTCATGATGAGTACAGATATTAGATTCCACGGACAAAGTAGAAAGTCCAGAGCATCTTTTAATTAATTCTTGGCCAGGCAAAGAGAAATCAGAAATAGGCTTCAAGCAGATTTCTCCAGAATAGAAGGTAGATGGTTTCTGGCACTCAGAACTATCATAGATTCCAATATTGCAGGGCTCTAGCTTATTATTAGTCTCCACAAGATAAGAGTCACCTAAAAATACAGAATAAAAGGTGAAAAATATCAGTGTGAGAACACAATGAAAACAGAGCAAAGCAAGTTGTACATGTCAGCAAGTGCAGCGTAAGTTTTCAAAATCCACACAGGTATAACCTAGTTAATTAGGGAAAGAACCAGATGCTGCACAGAAAGAACAGACGGAAAGCAACATGCCAAAGGCAAGCTTTGTCAAATAATGAAGTCATATGGTGTTAAAAGGTCATGATGAAATTTAAAGCCAGACTTGTTCATACAGCCACTGTGCTGTGATAGTTGCAAGTCAAAACATGTTCAGAAAAGCTGCATGTATCAGACATACTACAACAGCTATGCATACATTCTTGCGAATCACATGATTATGCGTCTGGGCTTGCACGCAGTAAGCAGTTTGTGCAAGCCAATGCATGTTTTGACTGTCATCTTGCAAAAATGCACAGTAAGTTTGTCAAACGTTGAGCAAGTCACTTCCTTGCGACGCTCTTTCCCACCAGCACCCTCTTATAACTCCCTGGTGCTCACCATCTCCAACCCTACCCTAACCATCGCCAACCATATCCCAGCCGACAGATCCTGGTCCGCCTTCGAGCTCATATCCGATTCCCTGGTCTCCAAACTCTGCCTCAAGCTAAAATCCTGCAACTGTACCTTGGATCCTTTCCCCTCCTACCTATACGAGAAAATTCCCACACAAGCCATCTCATCTCTCACCAAACTTATAAACTCCGCCCTACTTTCAGGTCTATTCTCGGCAGAAATGGGACACATTGCCTTATCCCCTCTACTGAAAAAAGCCGATCTAGACCCCTCAACACCCTCCAGCTATCGCCCAATAGCAAATATTCCTCTCCTGATCAAGATGCTGGAGTCCATCATAGCCACCCAACTCTCATCCTATCTCGAGAGATTCTCCATTCTCCTACCCTACCAACATGGCTTCAGACCCAACTTCAGCACTGAATCCCTACTGGCCTCATTAATCTCAAAGGTCCAACAACTTCACTCCTGCAACAAGTTCGCTGTCCTTCTTCAATTCAACCTTTCTGCAGCTTTCGACATTGTCCATCATGACATACTAATTCTCCAACTCTCTGAAATCTGCATAAACTCCACAGTCTTAGACTGGTTCTCAAAATTCCTACGCTCCCATTCCTACTCTGTTAACATGAACGGCACCTCATCCTCCCCTTGGAAACCGATTTGCGGAGTTCCTCAGGGTTCTCCTCTATCCCCAATTCTCTTCAATGTGTATATGACCTCCCTGAAACTCCTCCAACTATCCCCCTTGGAAACACTTAACACTTACGCCGATGACATCCTTGTCCTCGAGACCGACTCCAACCTCACCAACCTCTCCGAGAATATTTCTTCATGTATAGCGACCCTCCAATCCTGGGCTCTCACCTGGGTGCTCACCTGGGTAGTAGAGATCATCAAACGGTTTGGTTTGATATAACGGCTAAAGTGGAGAGCGGCCGCACGATACTTAAAGTCCTAGATTTCAAACGTACAGACTTTAATGCAATGGGAAAGTACCTGAAGAAAGAGCTGTTAGGATGGGAGGACATAAGAGAAGTGGAAAGACAGTGGTCTAAGCTGAAAGGAGCGATAAAAATGGCTACGGACCTTTATGTGAAGAAATGTGTTGCTTCACTGTTAATAAACATATGTTTAAAAAAAAAAAACCAAGAGAAAAAGGAAGCCGATATGGTTCTCCAACCTAGTGGCTGAGAAAATAAAGGCGAAAGAGTTGGCGTTCATGAAATATAAAAAAACCCAAGAAGAGGAGAGCAGAAAGGACTACAGGGTGAAACTGAAAAAGCCAAGAGCGAGATACGTTTGGCGAAGGCACAGGCGGAAGAACAAATGGCTAAAAATGTAAAAAAGGGAGATAAAATTTTTTTCTAATATATTAATGAAAGGAGGAAGATAAAAAATGGAATTGCTAGGCTAAAAGATGCTGGGAACAAATATGTGGAGAGTGATGAGGAGAAAGCAAATGTGCTAAACAAATACTTCTGTTCTGTGTTCACAGAAGAAAATCCTGGAGAAGGTCCGAGATTGTCTGGCAAAGTTACACGAGAAAATGGAGTAGATTCTGCGCCGTTCACGGAGGAGGGTGTTTATGAGCAACTTGAAAAACTGAAGGTGGACAAAGCGATGGGACCAGACGGGATCCATCCCAGGATACTAAGGGAGCTCAGAGAGGTTCTGGCGAGTCCTATTAAAGACTTGTTCAACAAATCTCTGGAGAAGGGAGTGATTCCTGGGGATTGGAGGAGAGCGGATGTGGTCCCTATTCATAAAAGTGGTCACAGGGATGAAGCAGGAAACTACAGGCCGGTGAGCCTCACTTCAGTTGTTGGAAAAATAATGGAAGTGTTGCTGAAAGAAAGGATAGTGTACTTCCTTGAATCTAATGAGTTACAGGATCCGAGGCAGCATGGCTTTACAAAAGGTAAATCGTGCCAAACGAACCTGATTGAATTTTTTGATTGGGTAACCAGAGAGCTGGATCGAGGACATATGCTAGATGTAATTTACTTGGATTTCAGCAAAGCCTTTGATACAGTTCCTCATAGGAGGCTGTTGAACAAACTTGAAGGGCTGAAGTTAGGACCCAAAGTGGTGAACTGGGTCAGAAACTAGCTGTCGGACAGACACCAGAGGGTGGTGGTTAATGGAAGTCGCTCGAAGGAAGGAAAGGTGACTAGTGGAGTCCCTCAGGGTTCGGTGCTGGGGCCAATCCTGTTCAATATGTATGTGAGTGACATTGCTGAAGGGTTAGAAGGAAAGGTGTGCCTTTTTGCAGATGATACCAAGATTTGTAACAGAGTAGACATCGAAGAGGGAGTGGAAAATATGAAAAAGGTTCTGCAAAAGTTAGAGGAATGGTCTAATGCCTAGCAACTAAAATTCAATGCAAAGAAATGCAGAGTAATGCATTTGGGGATTAATAATAGGAAGGAACCGTATATGCTGGGAGGAGAGAAGCTTATATGCACGGACGGGGAGAGGGATCTTGGGGTGATAGTGTCTGAAGATCTAAAGGCGAAAAAACAGAGTGACAAGGCAGTGGCTGCTGCCAGAAGGATGCTGGGCTGTATAAAGAGAGGCGTAGTCAGTAGAAGGAAGAAGGTGTTGATGCCCCTGTACAGGTCATTGGTGAGGCCCCACTTGGAGTATTGTGTTCAGTTTTAGAGACCGTATCTGGCGAAAGACGTAAGAAGACTTGAGGCGGTCCAGAGGAGGGCAACGAAAATGATAGGAGGCTTGCGCCAGAAGACGTATGAGGAGAGACTGGAAGCCCTGAATATGTATACCCTAGAGGAAAGAAGAGACAGGGGAGATATGATTCAGACGTTCAAATACTTGAAGGGTATTAACGTAGAACAAAATCTTTTCCAGAGAAAGGAAAATGGTAAAACCAGAGGACATAATTTGAGGTTGAGGGGTGGTAGATTCAGGGGCAATGTTAGGAAATTCTACTTTACGGAGAGGGTAGTGGATGCCTGGAATGTGCTCCCGAGAGAGGTGGTGGAGAGTAAAACTGTGACTGAGTTCAAAGAAGCGTGGGATGAACACAGAAGATTTAGAATCAGAAAATAATATTAAATATTGAACTAGGCCAGTTACTGGGCAGACTTGCACGGTCTGTGTCGGTGTATGGCCGTTTGGTGAAGGATGGGCAGGGGAGGGCTTCAATGGCTGGGAGAGTGTAGATGGGCTGGAGTAAGTCTTAACAGAGATTTTGGCAGTTGGAACCCAAGCACAGTACCAGGTAAAGCTTTGGATTCTTGCACAGAAATAGCTAAGAAGAAAAATTAAAAGAAATAAAATAAAAATAAAAAATTTTTTAAATTGAATCAGGTTGGGCAGACTGGATGGACCATTCGGGTCTTTATCTGCCGTCATCTACTATGTTACTATGTATGTTAAATGAAACTAAACGAGACCAAAACAAAACTACTTTGTCTTGGCCCAGATTTAGATCAGCTACCCACCCTCATCCCACTATCCTCTGGCACCACATTGAAGCTTGAGCACTCAAGCAAAGTTCTGGGAATCATCATTGACTCTACACTATCCTTCAACGATCACCTCAACTCCTTAGTAAAAAAATGCTTCTTCAATCTCCACATGTTAAGGAAAGTGAGATCCTGCTTCCATCAACAACACTTTGCCGTCCTCGTCCAATCCATCATTCTCTCCAGATTAGATTACTATAACTCCATCTACTTAAGCCTAACAAAAAAAAGCCTTCTTAGACTTCAGCGGATTCAGAACACCGCGGCTAAACTAATCTTTGCAAAAAGCAAATTTGACCACGTCTCCCCGCTTCTGTCTAAGCTTCACTGGCTCCCAGTAATCCTTAGGGTTCACTACAAATGCGCCTGTCTAGCCTTCAAGTCTCTACACGGTATCCTTCCTCCCTCCTCTTTTCCCACTATCTTGGATCTCCTCGAATCCTAACTCCACCAGATCTATACAAAAATTCAAACTATCCTTCCCCTCTTTAAAAGGTATATCCCAAACAGGAAAACTAGGGACATCCCTCCTCTTCAGGATCACCAAGCTGTGGAATGACTTTTCTGCCCCGCTTCGGAGTACGACCTCCCTCCAACGCTTCCGAAAACATTTGAAAACCTGGCTTTTTTCTAAATTGCAACTACTCCCCCCCCCCTCTTCGATATGCTAAGTCCCTCTATCTTCCTCTTTACTAAGTCCTTCCCCTCTTCATTGGAGTTCCTTTCTATATCAATTCCTGTAAACCGTGTTGAGCTCTACTTTTGTGGAGATGATGCGGTATACAAACTTAAGGTTTTAGTTTAGTTTAGTTTAGCATAGTACGAGACGAGTACTTGTGGCTGGCAAAGCTTGGTTATGAGTTTTCAGATCAATATAGTTTCACTGCACATTCACAATGAAGTGCCAATGACCCTTCAACATAGCATGTTTACACAAGCAAGTAATGCTTATCTTTAAACCATTAATTCTCACAGAAAGATTGGGTACAAAACGAAAGAGTATAGCTTCTGTAGCAAAAAAAACATGCTCTTTCAAATGATATACAAAACAAAACACAAAAACCTACACATTAGAGATATTTGAATCTGAAAAACAGTGAATATTTGCATAAATGCATACAGCCATATTTTTTGGATGGTCATATCTTCAGCTTCACTTGACTGTAAAAGCTTATATTGCAAATCTTGGATGTCTGCTGGTAAAGTTGAACTCTCAGCTGACTTACCTGCCAGCAGCAATATGGAGCCAAACTTTTCCAAAAATTTTCATTCGTGACTTTTTTTTGCCTACTTTGCTGACCTGTAGAAATGGAAGCACATTCGCAAAAGATTTCAAACTTGGCACAGAAACTTGCCCCAAGGTGTTGTACCAAGCTTTGGACAAGTTCCTGAAGGAAAAGTCCATAGTCTGTTATTGAGAAAGACATGGGAGAAATTTGTCTCCATGTCATTCTCTATGGGGAGATTCCCTGAATCAATAGTACATTTCTGTTCTGCTCTGTAACTCATGAAAAAGAACAGTATTTAGCTTGAACTAATAATATGAAGGGGTACTTAAAAGTTCTCAGCCCAACCAACTTCCTAAATTCTGAACGTTATTTTGCCACTTTAGCTGAAAACAGTGTTATTTTATTTTGCAAGTGCCAATATGCAGAATTATAATGCTATGCTTTGACATTATTTCAGATCATCAATTGAGCTATGTCAATGAAAAGTGTGGAATTTTCAAGGGTGGAACTCTAAGCTGTCATGAAGTTCCTATTCCTGCAGAAGAAAACTCCAAAGGAAATTTATGAATGTATGATGCAAACATTAAGTGACAAATGCCCATCATACTCTACAGCGAAAAAGTGGTGTGCAAGCTTTCAACATGGAGATTTCGAGACTGAAGATGCAGCAAAGTCTGAGAGGCCTCAAATGGTGTCAACTCCTGAAATTGATGACCATGTCCATGACCTGATTTTGACAGACTGGCAAATATTTGCTAAAACAATTGCTGAGATACTACAGATATCCAGGGAATGTGTTGGGTATATAATTCAAGTAGCAGCCCAGTATGCAGACGCTGTCAGTCAAGTGGTGCCCAATTGTTTAAATACTGACAAGAAACGATGTCAAGTGGATACTTCCAAGTTGATTCTGTAGCATTTTTAGTGAGCTGGTGACAACCTTTTGGAACGACTAGTTAGAGAATGATACGGGGAAAAAATATGTCCCTGCGACCACCGTCCTTTTCACTGCCACATCCCCGCGACCACTGTCTCCGCCCCATCCCCGCAATTACTGTCCCCGCCCCGTTTCCATCCCCGTCCCTGCAACTACTATCCCCGCAGCATCCATACAAGCCTCAGTATTGCAATATTTAGCTTATTCCTTCCTTATAAATCAAAGTTCTGGCTGCTGAACTAGAGAAAGAGATGTTCAGCTAGCAGGGCTTTGTTTATAAATTTTTATTAACACAACTAATATACTACTTTATCCTAAAGCAAAAAAAAAAAAAAGGGAAATAAATAAATAGAAATTTTTTTCTACGTTTGTTGTCTGGTTTCTGCTTTCCCCATCTTCTCATTCAATTCCTTCCATCCACTGTCTGTCTTCTCTCAGCATCTTCCATTTGCTCTTTTACCCTTCCATCGTCTTCTCCCCACTCTCTGTTCCCCATTTCCCTTCAGCGTCTTCTGCCCACCACCATCCTTCCCTCTCACCACCTCACCGCCCTTCAGCGGCCCGAGAATCTCCCTCCCTCCTCCTTACCTTTGCGGCGCATTAGTAAAGTAATTTGCTGAAACTGGCCGAGCCTGCCTGCAGTCACGTGTGTGTGAGCAGAAGCTTCTCCTCTTACGCAACCACTTTAGAACAATCCCACCAAATGTGCAAAAACGTACCTCTTTGCCCACACTGCCTCAAACACAAGTCAAAGGTGTGGGAGTAAATATGGTGCAACCGAACTGGGGTAAGGAACCACTGGTAGAGCATCTTGTATCCATTTTCTACCAAGGAGCTAGCAATTGAGGGGCGCAGCAAGCGTTTGAAAAGATTAGCTCACCATCGAGGAGCAAAGGTCCACTCCAACAAAGTCTCCCAAACCTGAATATATTTGATAGGTGGGGCATTTTGGGAAGTGCCTTATAAAAGCGAGTAACACATCCCCAGCCACAACTACCACCCATGGCCCATTCCAACAAAGATTCCGGGATCAACAACTCGCCCAGGGACCTACGCCAAAGAAAGTCGCAGACCTGATGATAGCGAAAGAAATCAAGGACCCCCCAAGTCGTAGGCCACCTGTAGGTCCGAGTAGGACACAATCTGACCCTCCTCAAGAAAATCCCCCAAATTCGCACGCTCTGGAGGGCCCAAGTTTTAAATCACAAGTCCAGTCAACCTGGCGTAAACCCCTCTGCCACCCAAAGTGGTGTAGACAAAAAATAGTACCTACCAGGAAGCAAACGAGCCTGAGTACGGGCCCAAATGTTGAAGGTAAGAGAAAGAAAGGGGTTAGAGCCTCTCAGCAAAGCCCGGGCCTCCGGCAAAGATAGCCAGGGAAGCCCAACAAAAAGGTTATCAGCAATATGCAGGTGTTCAATCTTGACCCAACTTTTAGAGCGAGCTTTACACCAAGTCAGAAATACCTTCAATTGGGCTGCTACATAATAGCGCTTCAAACAAGGGACACCCATCCCACCACGGTCTCACCGAAATTGATATAATAGACTCCTTTGAACCCACGGAGGATTACTTTTCCAAATATACTGAAACAATTTCCTAGAGAACCTGCGAAAAAAGACATCCGAGAGTGGAATCGGCAAGGCTTGAAAAAGATATAAAAGTTTCGGTAATACCATCATCTTCACACTCTGGATGCATCTAAACCAAGAGATAGAAAAGGCCTCCCATTTATCAAGATCCGCCCACAGGGATTTAAGAAAAGCGGGAAATTCAAATCATATAGAGACCCCAGCACATAAACAGCAAAAAATACCACACACAATCCCCAAAGCCCCCAATCTCCCAACACCCCCAGCAACCCCTTCCCAGCTACACCCATACCCCAAACCTCCCCCCACCACCCATCCAGCAACCCATTCCCAAGAATAAGGCCCACCAACAATAGGGCAAACAGAGGAAGCATATCACCCACAAGCAGCCATCACCCCCCCTCACTGAACCGAAAAGAAAGTGCAGAGAAGATAAGTCCCACACAGTCCAACCAGACAAAGGGTAGATAGGAGCAAGTTCCTGCTTCAGCACAGAACCAAGTACCAAGGCCCACAAAAGAGTCAACCAGAGGGCCTGGAGTCAGACCCCAAGTGCCGTTGCAAGCGCTTGCCATTGCGAGGTACCCGGCGCCATTGCTGGGAAGTTGCCATAGAGACCGTCTCCAACGTCTCACGCACCGGGCCTGCAGGCTCGCCCATCAAGCTAGCTGCTCGAAGCACTTGAGAGGCCTCCGCCACTTTGACTACAGAATGATGTTGATTAGCCACCTGAAAGGAGAGTCCAAAGGTGTATAGCCAACGATATCGGATGTTGTGAGATTGCAGGCACTTAGTGACCTCTCGGAAGTCACGCCGTTTACGCAGCGTAAGGGCCGATAAGTCAGCAAACAATTCCACTTTCAAATTTTCCCACATAATGTGCCTCACTTGCCTGGTGGCCTGCAACACCCGGGATTTTACAGGAAAATGCAAAATACACAACACAATGTCATGGGGTCAATCTCCTACCCGGGGCCCCAAAACCCAATGAACCCTTTCAAAGTCCAAGGAAGGTACTTCCGTGTCAGGATACGTTGCATGCCAAAATTTCGAACAAATAACCACCAACAATTGTTGAACATCCTGGGCCTGCGCGGTTTCCGGGACTCCACGGGCGCGAATATTGTTGCGCCTACTATGGTTCTCACCATCTTCCAACCGGAGAAGCAGATCTTCCTGCCCTTTTTCAAGGAGCCGACACTTAGCCTGGAGCGCATCCAACTCAGCATCATGGTCAATGACCCACTCCTCAAAATCGTGCAATCGGGCTCCCATGTCAGCTACCGATTGCTGAATTCTAGCCACATCAGTCTGTAAGGCTGTTTGAATAGTCAACATCATGCCCTTTAGATCCTCCATCCAGGATCGCAATTCTGCTCCCGTAGCTGGGCGAGAATCCATCTCTGGCGATGCAGGCCACTGTCCCAACTCAGACCCGCCAACTCGAGCGCGCACATCCAGGCTGCCGTGGGCCTCAGAAACGTCTCCCAGCTGGTAAGCAAAGGATTTAAGGTCCGTGAAAGTTTTTTTGCTCACCATTAAGGCACAACTTGTTAAGCAGCTCCTAGAGAGGGACAAGATCGACTCTGCACTCCAGAGTATCGCAAAAGATCGCTATTGCAGCACGAGGTTCAGGGGAGCTCCGCGATTAAGCTGCCATTACCCTCAATGACTTCACTTCCTTCATTTTTTTGTAATTATTCTTTATAGTACAGAAGGTCTTTAAATCTTATAAAACAAACTCACAAATCTTGATAATGATTAAAAGATTTTGCTTACTACAATGCTGACAATAAACGATGATTGATCAAATGTTAAGAAAAAAACGAAGCCAGTATCATTTCTTGAACTCATACACTACAGACACTAAGGGGCTGATTCTGTATAGGACCACCAGTCTCATTGGCCACCTAAGAATCATGTACCAGCATCCTAAACAGAATCGTGTGTGCCCTAACAGATGCCTAACCTCCCAATTCTCTAACCGGCGCCCATGTCAGAGGCGCCAGTTAGAGAATTGTGGCTCAGCCACCTATCTTTGTTGAAGGATCCCTTGCCATCTGCTGATCGCAGCAAGGGACTCCCCCATCAGCTGAGCCATGCCCATTGCATCCCAGGATGCACCAGGAAGAAGGCCCAAGGCCCTGATAAGTTCAGATGCCTAGGACCCTTCCTATAGGAGAGGTCTTAGGCATCTGAGCCAATCAGAGCTTTAGACCCCTACTCAGCACATCCCAAGATGCACCGGGAAGGGGATGGCCCACCACTTTGAAGAGGTGGGCCTGCCGGCCAGAGGGAGTAAACATTCCTCTAGCCGGCCTTTTTTCAACAAAGGTATTGGGAGGTGGGGGGCTTAGAGGAGTCAGAGTTGTGTGTTGAGGTTCAGGGGGTGTTGTGGGGGTGAGGATCGGGGGATGTCAGCGTTCGGGGGTTCGTTGGCAGGAGGGAGTAGGCATTCCTCCTGCTGGGATACAATGGGAAGAGGGAGGAGGGTTGTCAGGGGTTTGGAAGGATCAGCGGCAGGAGGGAGTGGGCATTCCTCCTGCCGATGGTGTTTCAGGGGATTATCAGGGGTTCAGGAGGGTAGGTGGTAGGAGAAAGAGGGCATTCCTCCTGCCGCTTTTGGGGGTGGGTGTTGGGGGTCCCCTGCTGCAGCCAGCTCAGCTGATCATGACACAGGTGTTTTCCCCTCCAATCAGCTGAGCTGGCATGCTTCCCCGAAGTTGTGGCTTCGGAGAGGCCTGCTGACTCAGCTGATCAAAGATTCCTTTGCCACGATCAGCTGAGCTGACTACGTCTACTTTTAAGTTTTGAAATGTAGGCCAGCATTTTGCTGGCCCACATTTCAGGTATCTATCGTGACTCTAGGGAGATGTGAACGGATGCTTAAACTCGTTCAAGGTCTCTTCCAAATGAAACCAAGGCCAGCTTTGGGCATGCTTAGGTGTCCCTACATGTTTTCCTAGACCAGGGAGGGTAGGCAATTTCGATCCTCGCGAGCCATACGCAGGTCAGGTATTCAGGATATCCACAATAAATATGCATGAAATAGATTTGCATCTCAAGGAAGCAGTGTATGCAAATCCATCTCATCCATATTATGTGTGGATATCCTGAAAACCTGACCCGCCTGTGGCTCTCAAGGACTGGAATTGCCTACCCCTGTCCTAGACTCATGACAAACGACTACAATGTAGGCGGCCTGCATCAGGAAGCTTTTTTTAAAAAAACGTGCATCCCAATTGGCTGCCAGATTGTGGTAGGGCACCTATCACCACTTACAATCGGGATGCCCTTTTATAGAATCAGCTCCTAAGACCACTACACAACTGTGGGAGGAGATTCTAGATTTTGAAGAGTTCCTTCCTAAACTTATATTACTGAGAAGATTTTTAAAAAGTAACCTGTGTGTGTTCTTCTGTGTCGCTGTAACTCATCACTGCGTGTAAACCTTTTGCCACAAAACATCCAATTGCACACAAAAGGACGTTCTCCTGAATGCCAGCGAAGATGGGCTCTCAGATGTGAAGTCTTTCCATAGACCTTACCACATCCTGGAATGTGACAGACATGTTGTTTCTTTTTTCCCAAATTGGCTCCTCTGAAATATAAGTGAAAAGGTTACTCAGAAAATGTTTTACAAGTTCTAGCAAATATGATCTAATCATATTCTTTAGAATAACATTTCACTTATTTATAAGAAGTTGCCTGCAAAGACAAATCCTCTCATTCTTTAACAGGGTGCTTAAATTTATAGACTACTAGAATTTATACACAAAGGCCCTGATTCTATAAAAGAATCCTAAAGTTAGGTGCCTAGATCGGCACACATAGCTGATCTAGGCACCTAACTTATTCAGTTAGGCATAATTGGAAACAATAATTGAAAGTCGCTCTTAAATAGTGATCAAAAAACAATTAATTAGATAATAGGTGCCTAGAACTTCTAGGTAGGCGCCTAGATCAAGACGCCTACTAGAAAGTAGGAATGGTTAAGGGAGGGATTGTAGGCATGTATTTCATATAGGCGCCTAAATTAGACTTAGGCGCTGGTACTTAGGCCAAGAAAACCCTAGCATAAACAGAGGGCGCCTAACTCAAGTCCAAATTAGGCACAATTATTTAAACAGCGCCTAACTCAAGGTTGACAACTGCTATTCACTGTGTTGCTCAGTGCCTATGTTTTAGGCATCGTTTACACAATCGGGAACAAAGCGTGCACTTGCATGTGTAAATAACAGTAGTACAACCAATTGCTATTCTACAATTATGCAATAAAATGGCTTAGCAAGTAATTGTAATAAAGTGCTCACAGGGGAGAGGTATGGACAGTGCAGGGCCAACCTTTACATAATTTATAGAATACTATAAATTAGGCATGTATTTACTTACCGGTATTTGTAATAACAGATATACCATCCGTCTAGTACAAACCAAAATAGTTTACAAAAATGGTTCAGCCATAAAATTATAATGCTATAGAGCACATGTCAAACACAAGGCCCGCGGGCCAAATCCGGCCCGCCTGGCCTTTTTATGTGGCTCATGGCAACGTTCCTGATCTTCCCCTATGAGCCCAGCATGTCCTCCCCTCCAGGCCGGTCCACCACCAAGCCAGAAAGTCTGTCGACCTCGGCAGCGCTGTTTGTGGCTCCCCCTCCTGTCCGCCGCGGTCCACCTGAGCAGAAACAGGAAGTTGCGCTTCATTGGAGACAGACCGCTGCAGGCAAAAAGCAGGAGGAGGAGCTACGCACAGCATTCCCGAATCACCAAGGGCAGCAGATTCCCTGGCCCGGCAACGACATCGGACCGGCGCCGGAGAGAAAAGCACGATGGGCTATGAAGAGAGTGAGATGAAGGGAGAGAGGTTGGACCTGGGGTAGTGTGGAGAAAGAGGGAGAATCACTGGGAAGAGAAAGGGAGAAATGGTGGGCCTGGGGGGAGGGAGGCAGGCAGACAAACAGGGGGGAGAGAGGGGATGGAGGGCAGTTGGGAAGAGAAAGGGAGAGAAGCTTGAATCTGGAGGTGGAAGGGAGAGAGAGATGCAGCAACTCTTTTTATTTTTTTCCTTCCATCTCATTGTTCAGCATCAAGGGGGGAGGGAAGAAGAACAGAAAAGAGACTGAGCAAAATGTTGGACCAAGAGGAGAGAGGACGAAAGATAGAAGGAAATAGGAGGCTGGGAAAGGAGTGAGATGGGAAATGAGAGAGCTACAGAATAAGAGAAGATGAAAAATTGATAGGTAGCTGAAAATTTAAATAGGAGAAAGATGAGAAAGAGGGCAAGATTTGAGTGGACAGAAGCAGAAAAATTAAAAGGAGAAAAGTTGAAAGGGAAAAATCAATATGCTGGAGACAGGGACTGAAGCAAGAGAGAAGAGGAGAAAAAAAATGGACAGCAGACACTGGAAAGAGAATTAGAAGATAGACAAAATCAGAAAGAGAAACTGGGACCAAAAGCAAAACGACCAGACAACAAAAGGTAGAAAAAATAATTTTATTTTCTATTTTGTGATTACAATATGTCAGATTTGAAATATGTATCCTGTCAGAGCTGGTGTTAGACAGCAAGTGTGAACTAGGACCTAAAAAGAGAGGAAAAGTCTTTTTTATTTATTTTGTAGCCTGCGTGGGGTTGGAGAGGTTGCATCCCTATATTTCTACTAAGACTAACCCTCTCCCCTTTGCTGGCGCGCAGCATGGGTTTTGGCGCCGGCGATTGATCTGACTCTCACAGAAATCCTGTGAGCATCGGAGCCGCCACTGGCACTGGGGCCCACACTGCGCGTCAGCAAAGGAGGGGGCAAGTATCTTAATAAAAAAATCCGGTCCACGACTTAGCCTACGTTTTAGATTTCGGCCTCTTATGTGATTTGAGTTTGACACCCTGCTATAAAGCCTAAAAACATACATAAAACTGTAGCATATAAAATAAAACATGTAGCACAATTACATTTAAATTATAACACTCAGAAAGTATATATCCTGAATCTTTCACACCACTGTCTGTCTACGGTCCAACTCAACTGCTCAATTTTATAAACTGGCACATACGTGCAATGCCAAGCACTGGGCATCAATTCTTTAACAGCATCTGTGCACCAAGATAAAGTTATACAATACTAGCATAATTGGCATGGCTGCACCTAAGTTTAGGTGTGACCCCGTATGCCATGTCAACAGCAGGTGTGAATGGGTGCACATACATGTTCCAAGTTAAAGCAGGCAGGACAACCAAATAGAAATCTTTTAAAGACCAGAGATTCAATTTCTGCTAGATGTGCCTTTTGTTGTGCAGCCCAGTATCCTTCTAGCTTTGGCCTCTGGCTTCCAGCATTGTTTCACCACCACCACAAGTAATATTTGAGTCAACTGTCCTATAAAGATTACTATTTGGTTGTGCTCCCAGCATCACTTGGAACATGTAGGTATGCCCATTTATACCTCTCTTGCTTGCTTTGGGAATGCCTCCAGCTTTGGACACTTCAAAGGCCCTATAGCACCTTTTTCTCAGTGGCATTCTGGTATAATGGGAATGACCTTCTGTGATAGACATCATCTGTTCACATTAGGGGAATTAGAATTCACTCATGTCTTCATGAAGAAAATCTGGTTTGTGTCAGTACTGTCAGATGAGTAAGTCACAGAAAGAGCATGATGTGTGCTTGTTGGGGGAGAATAAGCTTTTAAAATTTGCCTACCTTATGTGTTAAAATTTTGCATATAATTTTATCTGCAGCACAGGGTTTCATTCTTGGTTATGGGATTTTGAAATACACAAGCACTTTCAAAATTTTCAAAAATACTTGCTTATTTATTCAGAAAAAGTACCATCGCAAAAAATGTGGTACAGATGTGGTGCAGGTATTTTATTGTATTTTTATTTATTGTTTATTGAAAGTGTCTATACTGCTAATAATAACTGGAAAGTCAATTCAGAGTGGTTTACATGGGTTTCTGTAATGATGTTACAATACAATATTGTGATTGTTTTCCATGCAGGAGCTTCTATAAAGGTGTTTCAGTACTGTGCAGGATTAGAAGGGGGGGGTGTTGGGTTTTGAACAAACCTTTTCAGTAATAACTCAAGACAAGTTTCAATCAGGTATACTTGGTATTGCCCTGTCCCCAGGTACTTTTTCCTTAGCATATATTTATTTATTGGGATTTATTAATCACATTTTCATGAAGAGATTCACCCAAAGCAGTATACAACCTAGACCTAGGAACAAAAAATCTATCCAGAACAACATCCACGGCACTGAACTTACGAAAAGGGAACTATGAAGGGATGAGAGTCATGGTGAGGAAGAAGATTAGGAAGAGGATAAGCACTGTAAATATGATAGAGCAAGCATGGTCCCATTTATATATACCGTGTATCAACAAGGGTTCCAAGAGGAAGAAGAACAAGGAACTGGCGTGGCTCACTGTAGCAGTGAAGGAAGCGATCAGAGGCAAGAAGACATCGTTTAAGGAACGGAAAAGGACAAAAACGGAAGAAAACTGGAAAAAGCACAAATATCAAAGCAAGTGCCATAAGGCTTTAAGAGGGGCCAAAAGAGACTACGAAGAAAAAATAGCCAAGGAGGCCAAAAACTTTAAGCCTTTCTTTCGATATATTAAGGGGAAACGACCCGCGAAGGAAGCGATGGGGCCATTAGATGACGAGGGAATAAAGGGAGTACTAAAGGAAGGCAAAGCCATAGCCGACAAACTGAACACATTTTTTGCATCTGTATTTACTGAAGAGGATATATCCAATATACCAGAAGCCGACAGGCTATACACAGGAAATGAAGACGGGAAACTGACGGGGATGATGGTCAGTCTAGAAGAGGTATGCAGACAGATTGATAGGCTTAAAAACGATAAATCCCCGGAACCGGATGGCATCCACCCAAGAGTAATCAAGGAACTGAAAGGGGTTATAGCTGAACTGCTCCAACTAATAGCCAATCTGTAGATCAAATCAGGAAAGATTCTGGAAGACTGGAAAGTGGCGAATGTCGGTAACAAAAATCATATGCATGAATACAGGATGTCCAGAGCTATACGTGGAGAGAGAGCCCCCAGGAAAGAGACTTGGGAGTACTTGTAGACAAGTCAATGAAACCGTACGCGCAATGCGCCGCGATGACGAAAAGGGCAAACAGAATGCTAGGAATGATTAAGAAGGGGATCACAAACAGATCTGAAAAGGTTATCATGCTGTTATACCGGGCAATGGTACGGCCCCACCTGGAATACTGCGTCCAATACTGGTCGCCGTACATGAAAAAGGACATAGTACTACTTGAAAGGTCCAGAGAAGAGCGACAAAAATGGTTAAGGGACTGGGGGAGTTGCCATACAACGAGAGGCTAGAGAAACTGGGCCTCTTCTCCCTTGGGGAAGAGAAGACTGAGAAAAGACATGATCTAAAAATTCAAGATATTGAAGGGAATTGACTTAGTAGAGAAAGAGAGACTGTTCACCCTCTCCAAGGTGAAGAGAACGAGAGGACATTCACTAAAGATAGAAGGGAAAAGAGTCCGTACAAGCATAAGGAAGTTCTTCTTCACCCAGAGAGTGGTAGAAATCTGTAACGCTCTTCCGGAGGCTGTTATAGGGGAAAGCATCCTTCAGGGATTCAAGACAAGGTTGGATAAGTTACTACTGGAACAGAACATACGCAAGTAAGGCTAGACTCAAATAGGGCACTGGTCTTTGACCTAAGGGCTGCCGCATGAGCGGACTGCTGGGCACGATGGACCACTGGTCTGACCCAGCAGCGGCAATTCTTATGTTCTTAAGGGATTGGGACTTGTATACCACCTTTTTGTAGTTATACAACCACACTCAAAGCAATTTGCATACAGGTACTTCAAACATAAAAGTTATCAGGTACGCTTAGGTATTTTCCCTATCTGTCCCAGCAGGCTCAAAAATCTAACTGTGGTACCAGGGGCAATAGAGACTTGCCCAGAGTCACAAAGAGCAGGCTGGGATCAAATTCACATCATCAGGGTGCTGAGGCAGTAACTCTAACTACTAGGTCATTTACAACTGAGATGTGCATAAACCCATACTTAGATGTTTATGCAAGATAAATGTTTTAAGTTCCTATTTTACAAAGCTAGGAAATGCACATCAGAAACTCAGTGTAGGTAAATAGCAAGGGGGCATGGTCTGGGGGTGCCTAAAAAATTATTTCCCATTTTAGAAGGTGAATTAATGTGGATGTCTTAACAGACTGATGTTAAGATTTACACCTGCTACCAAGCACATTTTAACAAATTGCTCCTTTTGAGCAACTCTCCACTGGAGGTAAGATTAGGGGAGATTGGCTTTGGTGGAAACTAGCAAGAAGTAGCAGTTACTGTAATAATGCTGAAAAAATATACTTTTATATTTTTTAAAATATCAAAGATAAACATGTGTGCTAGCTACATCAACGTGCATATGCTGGCACATACACTTTTATATGCTAGCTTTAAACCACTGAAATTTTTGGTGTTTTTGTTTTCTAAAATGGATATGTATGTTGCACATGCTGGTGCATAAACGTCCCTTTCCTCTGCATATCAGAATAGTCAGCAAATTCTTTTCTAAAATATTAGAAAAACTAGACATCTCAATTCTGACTCCAATGTCCTTCCTAAAATGTAGCTGAGTACATGACTAGCCACTTAGAAAATGTCCTATGTGAGCCGATACTAGAGACTGAAATATTGTTAGATGATTATACCAGTAGAAAACTTCAAATAAGAAGATAGGCAAATTGTCAATTTGTCCCTACATAATGTGGAATACTAAGAATTCTCAGCTCTCTTTATCCACTACTTTGTCTTTCCTTCCGTAAATATTTGCTGTAAATTACAAGTCACTGGTAATAATGAACACAGCACAGTAGTGATTCTAAGAAGATTGTTTCTCTGTCTCATCCAAGGGAAAGGGAGTTGTAGAAAGAACAACAGGTTCAAGGATTTACACAGTCAATTTCATTTCCATTAACTCCACTGTCAGAACTACAAGGTATTCTGTTCTGTAAAGTATAACAGAGCACTGCACTGCAATTGCTAAATCCAAAATGTTCCCACACTGACCACCTTTTAATTTTAATTTCTTGTACATATCCAGGCATACGAATTGGTGAGGAATCTTTTTTAAACTTTTGCTTTTTATATCAATATTTACAAGATCGTACCACAAAGAAATAAATTTAAGTCCGGATTCCCTATACCGCACCATATCAGCGACCACCAATCGTGTGGCAATGGCTCCATATAGAGACCTGCGCCTTTGGAAAAGATAGGCGCCAGAAATGTAGGCCAGGGTTTTCCAGGCCTATATTTCTGGCGCCTATCTTTGTCACAAATCATCCCTACGAAGGCATTTTAGGCCACTTAACACCATTTCCGGCTTTAGCCATACTCACAATGGAGTTAGGGGGCCTAAAACGCTTATGGAGACGCGATTCCAGTGCCAATTTTTTAGGCATTAGTAGGCACCTTGAAACTCAGTTAAAAACGCTATTTAAATGGTGTTTTTCTTACTGAGCTTGGTTGCCTAAAAAAAAATCAGCACCAATCAGAGAATCCAGGAAATAGAGCCTGCAAAGACAATTATTCAAGAAAAATCCAGATAGCACAGTTACTTACCATAACAGGTGTTATCCAGGGACGACAGCAGGCAGATATTCTCACATGAGGTTGACGTCATCCACGGCGCCCCGATGCAGACAGCCTCGCAAACAGACTTGCTTGTAAAACTTAGAAAGTTCGTGACTGCCGCACCGCACATGCGCGAGCGCCTTCCCGCCCAACGTATGATGTGCCTCCTCAGCGTCTTCTTAGTTCAGATAGCTAGCTAAGAAGCCAACCAGGGGAGGTGGGTGGGTTGTGAGAATATCTGCCTGCTGTCCCTGGATAACACCTGTTACGGTAAGTAACTATGCTTTATCCCACAACAAGCAGACAGCATATTCTCATATGTGGGTGACCTCCAAGCTAACCAGAATGGGATGGTGGTAATTTAGGAGAATAAATTTTATAAAACTGCCTGGCCAAAATGGCCATCCCGTCTGGAAAAGGAATCCAGACAATAATGAGAGGTGAAAGTATGAACCGAGGACTAAGTGGCAGCTTTGCAGATTTCCTCAATAAGAGTAGATCTAAGGAAAGCTACTGATGCCGCCATGGCTCTGACTTTATGTGACTCGACTCTGTAGATGCAGTCCAGCCTGACCATAGCAGAAAGAGATGCAAGCAGCTAACCAGTTGGAGATAGTGTGCTTGGAAATCGGATGTCCCAACTTGTTTGGATCGAAGGAGACAAAAAGTTGAGGAGCAGATCTGTGTGGTTTAGTCCTTTGTAAGTAGAAAGCCAAAGCAGTCCAGAGTATGAAGAGCTGTTTCTCCAGGATGAGAATGAGGCTTTGGAAAAAACACTGGAAGTACAATGGATTGATTGAGATGAAATTCTGAAACCACTTTAGGTAAGAATTTAGGATGAGTACGGAGGACCACTTTGTCATGATGGAATATTATGAAAGGTGGGTCTGCTACTAAAGCTTGTAGCTCACTGACTCTGCAAGCAGACTTGAGAGCAATGAGAAAAACCACTTTCCAAATGAGATATTTGAGATGAGCTAAAGCCATTGGTTCAAAAGGAGGCTTCATCAATTGAGCAAGAACAACACTGGAGGCGGTTTGAGAGGTGGTTTGACATTGAAAAGTCCTTTCATAAATCTGGAAACCACAGGATGAGCAGAGAGGGATTTCCCTTTGATAAGCTTATGAAAAGCAGCAATTGCACTGAGATGGACTTGAATGGATGTGGATTTGAGGCCTGTTTGAGATAAATGCAACAGGTAATCCAAAACTGAAGACAAGGAGGTAGATTGAGGCTCCTTGTGATGAATGGTGCACTTAGCATAAAATCTAGTCCATTTCTGGTTGTAACATTGCCTAGTGGTAGGCTTCCTAGAAGCTTCTAAAATGTCCTTTACAGATTGAGAAAACTGTAGAGTGGCAGTTAGGTTGAGAGGTACCAAGCTGTCAGGTGTCGAGACTGCAGGTTGGGATGAAGCAAAGATCCCTGACTCTGTATAAGCAGAGACAGAAAAATTGGTAGAAGTAGTGGCTCCCTGCTGAGTTGGGCCACCGAGGAACTATCAGAATCATGTGGCATGGTCGTGTTTGAGTTTGATGAGTGTCTGCAGAATGAGAGGAAATGGAGGAAATGCATACAGAAACTGATTCGTCCATTCCAGAAGAAAAGCATCTGCCTCGAGGCGATGAGGAGTGTATATCCTGGAGCAGAACTGAGGCAGTTTGTTGTTGTGGGGAGATGCAAAGAGATCTATTTGAGGAGTCCCCCACTGAGAAAAAATGTGATGGAAAGGCGAGGAATTGAGTGTCCATTCGTGAGGTTGCAGAAGACGACTCAATTTGTCTGTCAGACAATTTTTCTCTCCTTGAATATAGACCGCTTTCAGAAAGGTGCTGTGAAGGATTGCCCAATTCCAAACCTTCTGAGCTTCCTGGCAAAGAGGAAGAGATCCTGTTCCTCCCTGCTTGTTGATGTAGTACATGGCAACTTGGTTGTCTGTCCGAATGAGGACTATTTGATCGTGAAGAAGATGTTGAAAAGCCTTGACAGCATTGAAGATAGCTCTGAGTTCCAACAGATTGATGTGACACTGACGATCCGTGCTGGACCAATGGCCTTGAGTACGGAGTCCATCGAGATGAGCCCTCCAAGCGTAGTTTGAGGAATCTGTGGTGAGGACCTTCTGATGAAGGGGCGTTTGAAACAGTAAACCTCTGGAGAGATTGGAAGAGAGCATCCACCAGTGGAGAGACTGTCTCAACGAAGGAGTCACTGTAATGTGCTGGGAGAGTGGGTCGAAAGCCTGTGCCCACTGAGATGCCAGGGTCCACTGGAGAATTCTGAGGTGAAGTCTGGAAAAAGGAGTCACGAGAACAGTAGAAGCCATGTGACCTAGGAGAACCATCATGTGCCTCGCTGAGAGTGAAGTGAAGAACAACACTTTGTTGAATGAGAGCATCCTGACGCTGCTGAGGATATACCATGTCCAGTACAGCTCCGATAAACTTTAAAGTCTGAGAGGGCTGTAGTTGGGACTTGGGAAAGTTGATTTCGAAGCCCAACCTTTGTAGGAACCACATAGTTCGATGGGTCACCACAATAACCCCCTGAGATGTGGAATCTTTGATGAGCCAATCGTCCAGGTACAGAAAAACCTGCAGACCATGGTTTTGCAGAGCTGCTGCTACCACCACCAGGCACTTGGTGAAGACTCTGGGAGATGATGCCAGGCCGAAGAGTAGCACTCTGTACTGAAAGTGATGATTTCCCACCCGAAATGAGGAACTTGCGAGAGGCTGGATGACTGGGAATGTGAGTATAAGCCTCTTTGAGATATAAAGAGCATAACCAGTCGTTCTGATCGAGAAGGGGATATAGGGATGCCAGAGACGGCATTCAAAATTTTTCTCTGACAAGAAATTTGTTGAGTGCTCTGAGATCCAAAATAGGTCGCAGATCGCCCGTCTTCTTTGGAACTAGGAAGTAATGAGAGTAAAAGCCCTTGCTGTGCTGTTCTAGAGAAACCTCCTCGATGGCATGGAGATGAAGCAGAGCCTGAGTTTCCTGAAGAAAAAGGGTGGTCTGCGATGGATTGGAAGGATGTTCTCTTGGAGGCAGATTGGGAGGAATCTGGATGAAATGAAGAGAGTAACCTTCCTTGATGACTGAGAGAACACAGAGGTCTGAAGTAATGAGTTCCCATCGTTGGTAAAAAGATGGATATGACCCCCAATGGGAAGAGGAGAGGACAGAGGCAGAACGATTGAGGTGATGCTCTGGATTAGATAGTCAAAAAGACTGAGAGGCCTTGGGTGCAGCAGGAGTCTGAGTCTTTTGCTGCCTTTGTTGTTGCTGCTGTTGTTTTTTAGGGGGAGCCCTGAAATAAGGAGCCGCCCACTGAGGAAAACGCCTCTGGTATGATGGAAGAGGCCTGGGACCCTTAGCAGCAGAAGGCTTGGGCTTTGGCCTGATGATGCACTGGAGAAGGGAAGGCTCTCCATTTTGAAGAGGCATCCCTCCAGCCAGCCATCTAAGGTAAGGTAAGGGGGAAAGAGCAGGGGTTGTCGGAGGCACGAAGGAGGATGGGTGGGTTGTGTGGTGGTGAGAGAGAATGGGTATCTCTCCCACTGCTGGGGTGGGAGGGGGTGTTGTTTGTGGCAGATTGCGCACAGTCAGGTCCTCTCCGAGATCCAGAGCTACTACCTGGTCAGAACCTGACTCTCTTAGGCGCAATGTCGAGCCCCTAATACTGAGGACCCCAACTAGAACAGTAAAGGCATGGATACCAAATTCACTTCATCCCAGTTCTCTTTTTGACTGTACCCCCACATCTTGAACATGGCTCTGCTGCAAGTAAAATGCATCCTTAGAGGGAATAACCACTGGGGCTACCACCATCGCAACCTCCAAGGAGTCACTGCTACCACTAAAATTTAGGTATGTTTCGTACATCATACTTATAAATTCTGGAGCAATAATTGGACCAGGATGCCCAGAAGGCTCTGGTAGGCACTCCTGCAATCCACTCTGGGATTTCACGGTAGACACACAGCTGTAGTTTGCCTGGGACACCCTTTTGCCAGTTCCCAGCTCTAGCCAGGATTTCTGACCTGGAACTCAATCCAAGAGAGACCGCCATACCTCCAGAGGGACTAGTGGAGGCTAAGCCAATGGCTACTGTCCCTTTCCCCCAACGCAAAAAACAAAAGGAATTGACCCCAAGATATCCACAAAGAAGAAAATCCAGAGAAAACCAAAAAAACTCTGTGGAGTGACGATGTTCCTAAATGGACTTTATTTGAAAGTATCAAAGTTCCAAAGGTACACTAAAATCATCCACATAAAAGTAAATCATCCACATAAGAGCCTTAAAGGACCTAGTCCGCTAGGGATACAGGACCCAACACGGTCCGCGTTTTGACAAAAAGTCTTCTTCAGGGGTCTCTGGGGGTCCTATAAGGGTGAGTAGGTGGGAAACAATTGTGTGGTGAGCATTTGCAGTGTCTCACTTCCGGCTCACCACACAGAGTTTTTTTGGTTTTCCCTTTCCCCCAATGCGCCACATGGCCTTGGACAGCCAGCCATCACAATTCTGGCATGATTCCTTAGTATCTAGGCTTGAGGAGTCCACCTGGACCCTTTTTGGTCCAAATTGAAGTGTTTTGAGGCAAATAATAGCTTTTAATTTAAAGTCAGGAAATCTAAGATAGCCACCATGGTAGCGATTTTAGCACTAAAACAAGCCCATGGGAGCTAAGGGGTCAAAATATTCAGGGAACAGGATTTTGGAGGTAGAGGACCCTGTACATAGCCCCAGAAACTTTTTAAAATTCATTTTAAAGACCCCCTCTCCCCATTTCTCCTAAGGCTTATCACAGCCTTACTCACTGTGCCGTGATGGTGCTGGGACTGCAAAAGGACCGAAACTACAGCCAGAAAACTTCTGCCTCAGACAAGCCAGAACATCCAGATAGCACAGGTGTTATCCAGGTGTTATCCAGGGACAGCAGGCAAATATTCTATACACATGGGTGACGTCATCTACGGAGCCCCCTAGCGGACGTTCTCGCAAGTAGACTTGCTTGAAGATCTTCAAGCTTGCAAGTGTACCACGCATGCGCGAGTGCCCCTACCGCCCGACTCAGGGCATGCGTCTCCTCAGCGTGGCCTCAGTTCAGATAGCCAGCAAAGAAGCCAACCCAGGGAGGTGGATGGGTTGCGAGAATATCTGCATGCTGTCCCTGGATAACACTTGTTACGGTAAGTAACTGTGCTTTATCCCAGGACAAGCAGGCAGCATATTCTCTACACATGGGTGACCTCCAAGCTAGCCAAAAAGGGATGGAGGGAGAGTTGGCAATTCAGGAGAATAGATTTTCCAAAACTAACTGGCCAAAATGGTCGTCACGCCTGGAGAAAGAATCCAGATAGTAGGAAGAGGTGAAAATATGAACCGAGGACTAAGTGGCAGCCTTGCAGATTTCCTCAATAGGAGTCGAGCAGAGGAAAGCAACAGACGCCGCCATCGCTCTGACCTTATGCCCCGTGACCCGACCCAGCAAGAGAAGACCAGCCTGAGCGTAACAGAAAGAAATACAAGCGGCCAACCAGTTAGAAATGGTCCGCTTAGAAACAGGATGTCCCAACCGATTGGGATCGAAAGAGACGAAAAGCTGGGGAGCGTCCGATGAGGTACCGTGCGCTGCAAGTAAAAAGCCAGCACACGCTTACAGTCAAGAGTATGCAGAGCCGCTTCTCCAGGGTGAGAATGGGGCTTCGGGAAAAACACTGGAAGAACCAAGGACTGGTTAATGTGAAAGTCCGAGACAACCTTGGGCGAGAATTTAGGATGGGGACAAAGAACCACCTTATAATGAAAAACAGTGAAAGGAGGATCCGCAACCAAGGCCTGCAGCCTCACTGACCCTACGAGCAGAAGTGAGCGCAATAAGAAACACAACCGTCCACAAGAGAAAAATTTCAAGTGAGCCCGAGCCATAGGTTCAAAAGGCGGTTTCATCAATCGAGCAAGAACCACATTGAGATCCCAAACCACTGGAGGAGGTTTAAGTGGAGGATGAACGTGAAAAAGACCCTTCATGAACCGGGAGACCACAGGATGAACAGAGAGCGGTTTCCCGTTGATCGGCCAATGAAAAGCAGCAATGGCGCTGAGGTGGACTCAAATTGACGTGGATTTGAGCCCAGCACCAGATAAGGGCAACAGATAATCCAGCACAGAAGACAAGGAGGCAGATTGCGGCTTCTGTCACTGTGTAGCACACCAAGAAGAAAAGAGGGTCCACTTCTGAAGATAACATTGGCGAGTGGACTCCTTCCGAGACGCCTCCAGAACATCCAGGCCATCTGAGAGAACTGAAAAGAGGCCATCAAGTCTCGAGGAACTAGGCTGTCAAGTGCAGAGACTGCAGGCTGGGATAGAGCAGAGATACCCGACTCTGCGTAAGCAGAGAAGGAAAAAGAGGCAGAAGAAGAGGTTCCTTGGCACTGAGTTGCAGCAGAAGGGAGAACCACAGCCGTCTGGGCCACCGAAGAGTTATCAGAATCATGGTGGCATGAGTGGACTTGAGCATGACGAGAGTCTTCAGAATCGGAGGGAAAGGAGGAAAACACATACAGAAACAGGTTCGTCCAATCCAGAAGGAAAGCATCCGCCTCCAACCTGAGAGGCGTGTAAACCCTGGAGCAGAAACGAGCAACTTGTGATTGAGGGGAGACACAAAGAGATCGACATTTGGAGTCCAGCACCGGGCAAACACCTGTCGCAGAGTCAAGGAGTGAAGAGTCCATTCGTGAGGCTGCAAAAGGCGGCTCAACTTGTCGGCCAGGCAGTTCTGCCTGCCTTGGATGTAGACCACACGGAGAAAGATGTTGCGGTGGATCGCCCAATCCCAGAGCCACATCGCTTCCTGGCACAGGGAAAAAGACCCCGTGCCCCTTTGTTTGTTGATATAGTACATGGCGACCTGGTTGTCCGTGCGAACTAGCACCACACGGTCGTGAAGCAGATGACAAAAGGCTTTCAGAGCGTTGAACACCGCCCTGAGCTCCAGCACATTGATGTGACAGAGACGGTCCACACTGGACCAAAGTCCCTGGGTACGAAGACCGTTCAGATGAGCCCCCCCAAGCATAGACCGACGAGTCCGTCATGAGAACCTTTTCCGGGGGAGGAGCATGAAAGAGAAAACCTCTGGAAAGATTGGTAGAGAGCATCCACCAACGGAGAGACTGTTTCAACAAAGGAGTCCCGACAATGTGTCGAGACGCTGGATCCCGGGTCCTGGTTCCACTGGGAGGCCAGAGTCCACCGAGGTATGCGTAGGTGAAGTCTGGCAAAAGGAGTCACATGAACTGTGGACGCCATATGGCCCAAGAGGACCATCATGAGACGGGCCAGGACTGAGGACAGGAGAGACACCTTCCGACAAAGATGGATAAGGATCAGACGAGGCCGAGGCAAGAAGGAGCGAAGACGAAGAGTGTCCAGCTCTGCCCCGATAAACTCGAGGGACTGGGATGGACACAGCCAGGACTTGGGAAAGTTCACTTCGAAACCGAGACATTGAAGGAGGGAAATAGTCCAATTCATCGCCACCAGAACCGTCTGACGAGATGACGCTTTGATCAACCAGTTGTCGAGGTAGGGAAACACCTGAAGCCCCTGCAGATGCAGGGCCGCGGCTACCACTACCAGGCATTCCGTGAAAACCCTTAGGGAGGCTGCCAGGTCGAAGGGGAGAACACGATACTGAAGGTGGAGATTCCCCACCTGGAATCTCAGATACCGGCAAGAAGCCGGATGAATTGGTATGTGTGTGTAGGCCTCCTTGAGGTCCAATGAGCACAGCCAGTCCCCATCGTCCATCAGAGGATACAACGTAGGAAGGGTGAGCATCCTGAACTTTTCTTTGACCAGAAACTTGTTCAGAGCCTGGAGGTCCAGGATCGGACACAGGTCTCCCGTCTTCTTGGGGACCAGGAAATACTGGGAATAGAACCCCGTGTTCAACTGCTCCAGTGGAACCTCCTCAACCGCCCAGAGGCAAAGCAGGGCCTGAGCCTCTCGCAGAAAAAGGGGGGAGTTGCGCTCTGGAAGAAAACTCTCTTGGCGGAAGGTCCGGGGGTACGCGACTGAAGTCCTCCTGGATGATAGAAAGCACCCACAGATCCGTGGTAAGCTTTTCCCACTGAGGATAGAAATGATGGAGACGGCCCCCGATGGGAAGGGGGGGAGGGCTCCAGGAGGAAGGGAGCCGGCAGGCTCAGACTGGAATTGTCAAAAGGACAGCCCAGGCTTCGCGGGAGCAGGCGGTTGGACCTTAGACGGATGCTGCTGCTGGGGTCGCCTCGGGGGCGGGCGAGAAAACGCAGGCGTAGATTTCTGCGGGTATCGCCGAGGAGGAATCTTGTACGGTCGAGCTGGAGGAGTCTTCGGCTTGAGCCTCACGAGCGAAGCGACCGACCGTTCATGCTCTGAAAGGCGTTTAGTGGAGGCCTCGATGGAGTCATCAAACAACTCATTCCCCACACACGGGAGATTCGCCAGACGATCCTGGAGGTTAGGGTCCATGTCCACTATCTGGAGCCAGGCCAGGAAACGCATGGCGACTGCAAAGGCCGTGACCTGCGAGGTCAACTCAAAGGTGTCGTAAGCTGCCGAAAACATATAGAGACGGAGTTGGGATAGGGTCTCCTGGAGTAGATGGAACTCCTGCCGATGAGGAGCAGGCATGTACGACTGGAAAAAGTGGACGGTGTCCACACAGTATCGAAGATAGGACGTGGAGGTAAAATTGTAGTTGAGAACTCGGTTAGCCATCATTGAGTTCTGATAGAGATGGCGTCCAAACTTGTCCATCATAATACCCTTCCCTGCCCAGAAGGACAGCAGCATAGACCTTGGAGGGATTAGATTTCTTTATTGAAGATTCCACTACAGGGACTGATGGGAAAGCTGCGCATTTTCAAATCCCTTGACCGGGACCGTCCGGTAACGGGACTCCATTTTGGAGGGAATGGCAGTGACAGCATAAGGAGTTTCCAGGTTCCGCAAGAATGTCTTCTGGAGCACCTGATGCAGAGGCAAACAGAGAGCCTCACGGGGCAGATGAGGGAGCCCCATCTCTGCCAAATACTCTTGAGTGTACTTGGATTCGGATTGGAGATCCAGCTTCAGAGCCTTGCCCATGTCCGAGACAAACCGGGTAAAGGAGGAGGTTCGAGAAGAAGACTCCTCCTCCAGAGGCAAAGTAAAGCGATATCTCGGAGCAGCAGAGACAGAGGGGGAGACCTCCTTCGAGTAATAGGCAAGAGCCTCCGAGTCTCGAGAACGGGACACCGAGGACGTTCTACTGAACTGCCCCGGGGGCATCGAGGAACAGCTTCGCTGAAGACAACTCAGGGAGGACCCCGGCGTCCGAGGTATTACCATCCGAAGCATCAGAGAAGCCGACGGGAAAGATAAGTTGCCCACAGGCGGTTTCAACCTTGACTCAGAAACCCTGCACCCCAAAGAAAGAGGTGGGGAAAGAGTCTGGCGAGGCCTCGCACCCAACGCCGAAGTCAAGGGCCCTGCGTGTTTCACGGTTGGAGGTGGGGGACGACTTTGCTGCTTCAAAGGTACAAGGTGCGAGGAGGAGGAAGCCCCAGTCTGTAGTCCCGCCTGGGACACCTAGAGCCTTGAATCAGAAGAAGAGGGATCACTCGATGGCAAGCGGCAGGACTTGCAAGACAAGCCTCGAGGAACCTTGGAGGAAAGCCCAGGCTGGTCAGACTGGGACCGGGTTGGGGCAGAGGTCAGCTGACCCAGAACTGAGGAAATCTGCGAAGTAAGGATAGCTTTAAGCATATTCTTGAACATCGGCACTGAGAGGTGCAGCAGTGCGCTCCTTCGGGGGCAACCTCGAGGAAGAGTATTCCCTACGTGAGGAGGCACGCTTAGGACGATGTCTCGAAGAGGCTGACGAAGCAGCACTCGCATGAGACTCTGAGGGAGGCTTCTTTGCTGGCACAGCTGCGGAAGCAAGAGGAGATTTACCTGAGGCCGGGGTGGCAGGAGGAGCCGAAGTTGGGGCCTTCGAGGTCGAAGGGAACTTCACTGAGGTCGAGGCCTTCGGAGCCGAGGCCCAGGCTGTCCCCGCTGTCTCCATGGGGCCAAAAAGTTGGAGAATCTTGGCCACCCGCTGACGGAGAGCCCGCGGTTGGAGAGTAGCACAACGCGGGCAAGACTCAGCACGATGATCAGCCCCAAGGCACTCCACACACCAACAATGGGGGTCGGTGATGGAGATCACCCGGGCGCACTTAGTGCAGTTCTTAAACCCGGACAGAGGCTGGGACATAGGAAAAAATACAGCTGCGGCCCCACAAGGCCAGGCGGCCTTAAAAAAAACCCGGTAGCCCGGTCGAGAAAAGGAACAAGGAAAAATTTGTGAGTTTTTTTTTTTTTTTTTTAAACAATACAAGATGCGCTGCACAGCGACTCACCTGAAAATAACAAAGCAAACCGTGGTGCAACAGGCACTATGAATTCGCGCAGAGCAAGGGAGCAGGGCTTCAGGCTCTGCGGAAAACTTAGAACTGAGGCCACCCTGAGGAGACGCATGCCCTGAGTCAAGCGGAAGGAGCACTCGCGCATGCGCGGTACACTCGCAAGCTTGAAGATCTTCAAGCAAGTCTGCTTGTGAGAACGTCCACTAGGGGGCTCCGTAGATGACGTCACCCATGTGTAGAGAATATGCTGCCTGCTTGTCCTGGGATAAAGCTTGCTTCTTCAGACTATCTTCAGTCCAACCAGCCAGATCGAGACTTCAATCCTCACCCAAACACGTGCACAAAGTTGGAGGGAAGAAATGCAGGCGGCACCTGATCCTAGTGAAAAAACACCATAGGGCTACTCAGCCTGTGCTCAAGCTCTCCGCAGACAAAACTGTAGTGAGTCATGCTCCCAATGGAACAGTCCTTGAGCTCCCAGAATGTTAAAACAAACTTGCCAAGCAGGTGCTCTGCCAAGCAGGCTCCCCTTGGACACAGACTATTGCCTTCAGAGTCTATATTGTATGCAGCCAGAGATGTACCTAAATTGGGAGCCTCTACAGCACTGAAAAGCCTCATGACTTAATTAAAAAAAATAAATTAAATTTAAAATAAACACACGCAGGACAGGCTCCTACCATCTCACGTGTAGAGAGTAAAACTGAGGTATTAAAATAAGTCTTAAAAAAGATTTTAAAACATTTTATCAATATAGCTACAAAAAAGTAACAACAAAAAATCTTTTTTCTACCTTTTGTTGTTCCTGCTTTAAATAAACTTCTTCACTCTTCTTTCCATCCAGCATCTGCCCTCTCTCTGCCCCTACCATCCACTGCATTCTCATCCCTCCCCTTATAGCCCTGCCTCTCCTTCTGTCCAGCTTTTCTTTCTGTTCCCTTTCTCCTCCTACACCCCTCATCCCAGGGCAATCATCTCTCTCTTTACCATTTGTGGATTTAGCATCTTTCCAACTCTTCTCTCTCTTCCCTCTGCTCGTCCAGCTCCCGTGACCAAGAATCTCTCTCTTTCCTCCCTTCTTGACTTCAGCCTCTCCCACTCTTCCCCACAGCCTTAACTAATCTCTCGTCTCCTTCCCTGCCTGCCCTGTAGTAAAGTATCATTTATTCCTCCCTTCCCCCTGAGATTTGGCACCCTCCATTCATGCCCCCCCCCCAGCTTTAATAACCCCCTATTTCCTTCCCCCCTCCTCTCCTTCCCTCAATCCCTTGCTCTCTTTCTTTGTCAAGCCCTCCCCATATACACACACACACACATACACACACACCGTAGGCAGGGCAGCCTTCACAACACACTACTCTTGCTGGCATCAGACCTTCCTCTCTGCCGGGTCCCACCTACTTCCCATTTCTGCGAAGGCAGGACCTGGCAGAGAGGAAGGTACAACATCGGCAAAAGTAGCGTGTCGTGAAGGCTGCCACTGTGGAGAAGTTCCTGGACCATGACGACGATGGGCCTGCACTGAATTGGTGAGGCTGATTTTTTTCAGGTTGAATCAATTCGATTTAACCAAAGTGAAGTAGTGAATCAATTTGAATTGGGAAGCTCTAGTGGACAGTGGTGACCCTCTGGAGGTGACGTCAAAAGCGTCAAACACTGACCTAGCCATATATTTTCTTATTTCCAGCAGATTATTAGCAAGATGTTGAAAAGTGTTGAAAAGGGCTGTGGCTCACTGGTCGAGCTGCTGCCTCTGCACCCAGAGGTTATGAGATCAAATCCCAGTACTGCTCCTTGTGACCCTGGGCAAGTCACTTAATCCTCCAGTGCCCTCCGCTTTGAAATGCCAAAGCCACAAAAAGGCAGTATATAAATCCCCATTCCTGGCCTGAAAACAGACCTGTTAGTGACTGAAAGCCCAAAAATGAAAATTGAAAGAAATAAATTTTTTGAAAAGGGAAGAATGAAATGAAAAATGAAGAAAACAAACATAGGAAGGCACAACCCCACCCCACCCCCAAAAAAAAACAAACATAGAGTTTGACATGCTTTGGACAGACTCCAAAGAACACAGCTTCACAGCTCCGCAGAACTGAGCACTGATAGTCTCGCGAGCCAACATTGGGTAGGAAGGTACTGGCACATGCACAGTATGGGCAGTCTCAAGACCTTCAAAATATTTAAAGTGAGAATATACTTTTTACATTGTCCGTCACGGGCTCCTTGAATGACATCACCCACATGTGAAAATATGCTGCCTGCTTGTCCTACGATAATGTTATTTGCATTTTTTTAAACTATAATACAGCTCTAGTATATCTTTTGAACTATGAGTGTTAATTTGCTTAAGGATGAAAACAATGCTATTTCAACAGTTTGGGGGAAATGGTATTAAGGAGTGTTAATTGTCTTGTTTAGTAATTCACATGTTAGTAGTTAAACTGATTTCCTTGTTTATTGAAGTCTTATGTAAACCGAGTCGAGCCCCTATTTCAGGAGATAATACGGTATATAAATCTAAGGCTTAGATTAGATTAAAAGAAAAATGTATTATTCTCCTTCGATACATACCTCCCACCGCCTTCCTTACAGTTGGGACAAGTGCAAGCTACTCGTCGTAGCCTTTTTCCCTCCTGATTTGGTTGGTCTCCTTCTTCATCTATCACTTGCACTCTCAAATGAGTCAAATCATTGGTGTTCAAAGTAGAGTCACCACCGAGCTGCCACTCTTCTGGGTCAGGCTCTTCTTCTTTAATCCGAATATCTAGAAAAAATACACAAATATCTATAAGCCAAAAAGGAAGATAAGATAGTGAAAACACATTTGCAGCAAAGAATTAATCCTGTATTTGATGGTGAAAAATGTGATAAGCATACACATGATAGAACAAATGTGCATATCATATCCTTTTATTAATAAAATATCACTAGAATGCAATAAAATGTAAGTTCAACTATTCAGATTAAATGTTTTATTCTGATTTTCTTCTGTTCTACATTTACTTACAATACATAAATTTATTATATTTGTTGATAGTTATGCAGGAAGTATTTTTATAGAATAAAATGTACAGGTATAATCATTTTGGAGCGAACAACTCATGTTCAAGTCAAATTTCTCTATTGGTAAAGCAAAGCTGTTTTTCTATACATGGTGTTCTCTGGGGACATGAGTAAGTGATGTCATCCTGTAGAGTCAAGCACAATAAAAGTACAGAAAATCTCTACAGTTCTGTAAAGATTTGAGCATCGTGAACCTCTTATGCGGGGTTCTCCTATGCTAGCATCATCATGAAGGGCTACCTCAGTTCCATAGTCAATACAACAATGAAGTCAACGGCACAATGCGCAGCAGCCTCAAAGAAAGCTAACAGAATGTTGGGTATTATTAAGAAGGGTATCACAACCAGAACGAAGGAAGTCATCGCTGTATCGTGCGATGGTGCACCCGCATCTGGAGTACTGTGTCCAATATTGGTCACCGTACCTAAAGAAGGACATGACGATACTTGAGAGGGTTCAGAGAAGAGCGACAAAAATGATAAAAGGTATGGAAAACCTTCCATATGCAGACAGGTTAGAAAGGTTGGGGCTCTTCTCCCTGGAAAAGCAGAGACTCAGAGGAGACATGATAGAGACATACAAGATCATGAAAGGCATAGAGAAGGTGGAGAGGGACAGATTCTTCAGCCTATTGGGAACCACAAGAACAAGGGGGCACTCAGAGAAACTGAAAAGGGGACAGGTTCAGAACTAATGCTAGGAAATTCTTTTTCACCAAGAGGATGGTGGACACCTGGAATGTGCTTCCGGAGGTTGTGATAGGACAGAGTACATTACGGGGTTTCAAAGAGGGATTGGATAAATTCCTGAAGGATTCGGGGATTGAGGGATACAGATAGAGGTAGAGATAGGACTATGAAAGGTTAATAGATAGAAGGAAAAAGGGGAATGAAGGGTTTCAGACAAAGGATCACTTTACAGGTCATGGACCTGATGGGCCACCGCGGGAGCGGGCTGCTGGGCGCAATGGACCTCTGGTCTGACCCAGCGGAGGCAACATCTTATGTTCTTATTAGAAGATGACAACTTCTAGAAGAGGTAGGTGAGATTTATGAGGACTAATATCTTGATCTCCTTAAAGAACATCTCTGATCCCTAGCTACAAGAGCGAAGTCACTCACCCTTAGCAAATGTTCTTTGAGGACAGCAGGACATAAGTTCTCACATGTGAGCAATATCTATGACAGAACTGTGGTGTGCTGCCCAACTTCAGCGTCTGGAAGCCATTGGCACATGTATGTGTACCTTCCCACCCAAGCAATTCAGACAGGACCCTCACAAATAAAAAGGCATAACGAATGCAAGTCCTAGAGAAGGTGAGAAGTGAAAACTTGTGTTCTGTTGTCTCTGAGAACACATAATGCAGGTTAGTAACCACTTTCTTTGAAGATAAGCAGGACTGTAGTTCTCCTATGTAGGAATCCCTATCTACCAGACTCACTGAAAACAAAGAACAGTTAATAGGAACTTACAACAAGGACTAGTAGAATCAATAAAACTAGTATCAAAAAGCACATATGGGTGACATCATCAGCGGAGCTCGGATGCGGAAGCTCGCAAGCAGACTTGCTTGAAGAAACTTGAAGTTTTGAGTCGGCCGCACCGCGTTTGCGCGAGTGCCTTCCCGCCCAGTGTAGGGCGTGTCTCCTCAGTTCAGATAGCTAGCAGAGAAGCCAACCAGGGGAGGTGGGTGGGTTGTGAGAATAGCTGCCTGCTGTCCCTGGATAACACCTGTTACGGTAAGTAACTGTGCTTTATCCCAGGACAAGGAGACAGCCTATTCTCACATATGGGTGACCTCGAAGCTAACCAAAATGGGATGGTGGAAGTGTTGGCAATTTAAGAGAATAAATTTTCTAATACTATTTGGCCAAACTGTCCATCCTGTCTGGAGAAAGTTTCCAGACAAAAGTGAGAAGTGAAAGTATGAACCGAGGACCAAGTAGCAGCCTTGCAAATTTCCTCAATAGGTGTAGATCTGAGGAAAGCTACTGAAGCTGTCATTGCTCTAACTTTATGGGCTATGACTCTACTCTGTAGGTGTAATCCAGCCTGGGCATAGCAGAATGAGATACAAGCAGCCATCCAGTTGGAGATGGTAAGCTTAGAGATTGGATGTCCCAACTTATTGGGATTAAAGGAGACAAAAAGTTGAGGAGCAGGTTCTGTGTGGTTTGGTGCGTTCCAAATAGAAGGCCAAAGCACGTTCACAGTCCAGAGTTTGAAGAACTACTTCTCCAGGATGAGAATGAGGCTTTGGGAAGAACACTGGAAGAACAATAGATTGATTGAGATGAAATTCCGATACTACTTTAGGGAGGAATTTTGGATGAGTACGTAGGATCACCTTACCATGATGAAACACCATGAAAGGTGGATCAGGAACTAAGGCTTGCAGCTCACTGACTCGTCGAGCAGAAGTGAGGGCAATGAGAAACACCACTTTCCAAGTGAGATACTTCAGATGAGCCTTGTCAATTGGTTCAAACAGAGACTTCATCAGTTGAGCAAGGACAACATTGAAGTCCCAAACCACAGGAGGCGGTTTGAGAGGAGGTTTGACATTGAAAAGTCCTTTCATGAATCTGGAAACCACCGGATGAGCAGAAAGGTGTTTCCCTTCAATAGGCTGGTGGAAAGCCGCAATTGCACTGAGATGGACTCCGATCGATGTAGACTTGAGGCCAGAAGTGGATAAGTGCAAAAGGTAATCCAAAACAGAAGATAAGGAGGAATGCTGAGGCTCCTTATCATGAGAAAAACACCATGTAGAAAATCTAGTCCATTTTTGGTGATAGCATTGAGAAAACTGAAGAGGAGTTATGTTGAGAGATACCAAGCTGTCAGGTGTAGAGACTGCAGGTTGGGATGAAGCAGAGATCCCTGACTCTGTGTAAGCAGAAAAGGAAAAACTGGTAGAAGGTATGGCTCCCTGCTGCTGAGTTGAAGTAGAAGGGAGTACCAAGGTTGTCTCGGCCACTGAGGAGCAATCAGAATCATGGTGGTATGATCGTTCTTCAACTTGACCAGAGTCTTGAGAATGAGAGGGAATGGAGGAAATGCATATAGGAAGAGATTCGTCCATTCCAGAAGAAAAGCATTTGCCTCGAGGCGATGGGGAGAATATATCCTGGAGCAGAACTGAGGCAGTTTGTAGTTGTGGGGAGCTGCAAAGAGGTCTATCTGAGGTGTTCCCCACTGTGAAAAAATGTGATAAAGAGGCGAGGAATGGAGTGTCCATTCGTGAGGTTACAGAAGACGACTCAAGTTGTCTGCCAAGCAATTCTTCGCCCCTTGGATGTAGATAGCTTTGAAGAAGGTGTTGTGGCGGATTGCCCAGTCCCAAACCTTCAAAGCCTCTTGACAAAGGGAGGCAGATCCCGTCCCTCCCTGTTTGTTGATATAATACGTGGCGACTTGGTTGTCCGTCCGAATGAGGACTACCTGGTCGTAAAGAAGATGTTGAAAAGCGTTGAGAGCCTTGAGGATTGCTCTGAGTTCCAACAGATTGATGTGACACTGATGATCCGTACTGGTCCAGTGGCCTTATGTACAGAGACCATCGAGTTGAGCGCCCCAAGCGTAGGTCGAGGAATCTGTCTTGAGGACCTTCTGATGGGGGGGCATTTGAAAAAGCAAGCCTCTGGAGAGATTGGAAGAGAGCATCCACCAACGGAGAGACTGCTTCAATGAAGGAGTGACTGTTATGTGTTGAGAAAGTGGGTCGCAAACCTGCGTCCACTGAGATGCCAGGGTCCACTGAGGAATTCTGAGGTGAAGTCTGGCAAAAGGAGTCATGTGTACTGTGGAGGCCATGTGACCTAGGAGTACCATCATGTGTCTCGCTGAGATGGAAGACTGGGAAGACACTGTATGACAGAGTTGAAGAAGAGCTTCCAGACGTTGTTGTGAGAGGAATGCTCCGAGTTGGACAGTGTCTAGAACAGCTCCAATGAATTGCAGATTCTGTGAGGGCTGAAGTTGGAATTTGGGAAAGTTGATTTCGAATCCCCAACTTTGTAGGAACCAGGTAGTCCGTTGGGTCGCTACAATAACCCCTTAAGATGTTGAATCTTTGATGAGCCAGTCGTCGAGGTAGGGAAATACCTGAAGACCATGGTTCCGTAGAGCTGCTGCTACCACTACCAGGCTCTTAGTGAACACTCTGGGAGATGAAGCCAGGCCGAAGGGCAGCACTCTGTATTGATAATGCAGATTCCCCACCCGAAATCTGAGATATGGACGGGAGGCCAGATGAATGGGGATATGAGTGTAAGCTTCCTTGAGATCCAGAGAGCATAACCAGTCGTTCTTCTCGAGAAGGGGATAAAGGGATACCAGAGACAACATCCAAAATTTTTCTTTGACCAAAATTTGTTGAGAGCCCTGAGATCCAGAATGGGCCGCAGATCGCCCGTCTTCTTCTGAACAAGCAAGTAACGGGAGTAAAAACTCCTGCTCTGCTGTTCCAAAGGAACTGGTTCGATGGCATGGAGACGAAGCAGAGCTTGAGTTTCCTGAATAAGAAAGGTGGTCTGGAAAAGATTGGAAGGATACTCTCTTAGAGGAAGCTCTGGTGGAACCTGAGTGAAATGAAGAGAGTATCCTTCCCTGATGATGGTGAGCATCCAGAGGTCAGATGTAATAGTTATCCATCGGTGGTAAAAATGATGGAGACAACCTCCTATAGGGGGAAGAGAAGTCAAGAGTCAGAACGGTAGAGGTTATGCTCTGTTTTAAACAGTCAAAAAGGCTAAGTAGCCTTAGGTGCAGCAGAATGTTGAGGTTTTTGTTGCTTCTGAGGCTGCTGCTTTTTAAGAGAAGGGAGACTGTAAGGAGCCATCCTCGGAGCAAAACGCCATTGATAGATAGGAGCAGGGCGTGTAGGTTTGGCAGGAGCTAGCTTTGGCTTAGGTCTGACAAAAGAAGCAAAGGATTTTTCATGTTCAGACAATTTCTTAGTGGCTGCCTCGATAGACTCATCAAAGAGGTCATTGCCCGCACAAGGAATATTAGCTAAGCGATGCTGAAGATTAGGGTCCATGTTAATAGTACGAAGCCAGGCAAGGCGACGCATGGCTACAGAGCAAGCAGCTGCCCGGGCAGATAACTCGAAGGCATTGTAAGAAGAATGGAGGAGATGTAATTGGAGTTGTGATAAAGAAGCAAGGACTTCTTGAAATTCAAAGTGTTTTTGAGTATCCAAATAAGTCAAGAATTTTGGTAATAGAGAAATGAGGAACTCAAAATAAGTAACAAAATTATAATTGAGGACTTTAGAGGACATCATGGCATTTTGATAGATGCGACGTCCAAATTTGTCCATAGTTTTCCCTTCCCTTCCAGGAGGAACAGTGGCATAAACCTTGGAAGGATGGGACCTCTTCAAGGAGGACTCGATTAGCAGGGACTGGTGAGATAACTGTGAGTTGTCAAACCCTTTGCGATGTACAGTTTTATACCTAGAGTCCAATTTGCCTGGAACAGCCTGTATGGTATAAGGGGTCTCTAGGCATCGACCAAAAGTCTGAGACAAAAACTTGTGAAGAGGAAACTTAAGAGACTCTGCTGGATGTTGAGGAAGATGCATGACTTCAAGGTACTCCTTAGAGTATCTGGAACCAGCATCTAATTGAAGATCCAAGTCAACAGCCATCTGACGAAAAAAAGATGAGAAAGATAGCTGATCCGCCAATGCTTTGCCTCGAGAAGGACTCGAGGACGTCGAGGCAGCCTGGGTCGAAGATGAAGCTTCGGCAGGAAAAAAAGGCATCAAAAGAATATGGAGACTTGGGTGAAGCAATCGAAACCGCTGCATCCTCGAGGTTCGGAAGTGGAGACCTCGAGCGAGGAGTCGGCGGTCTAGTCGAAGTAGGAGTAGAGCAAGGCTTAGTTGAAGAGGGACATTCTTTAGAAGAAGTATGCCTTGATGAAGGCCTCGATCGTCGATGAGAACGATGCTTGGAAGCAGATCTCGAAGATCGAGGAGACTTCGCCTCGGAGACAGAAGCAGCCGATGCCACCAAAGAATGGATAGGACTGGAGGCTGTAGAGCGAAGCTCCAGAGGCTTGATGGAGGAACCTCGATGCACTCCCAAAGACTCTGCTCCTTGGATAGAGTGTGAGGATTCCTGCCGATGCACTTGCAAAGATTCTGCTCCTTGCTTCACATGTTTGGATACCAGACCAGACACTCGCAGAGACTCTGCTCCCTGAAAAGAGTGTGTAAGTTCAGACTGAGGCAAAGGAAGCGGCTCAACCTCACGGGAGTCTGCTGAATGCCCAGGCTGGATGAGAGGAAGAAGCTTCGGTCCCATATTAGTAAGAAACTGAATGAATTGCTTCTCCAACATGGTCTGGAAAGAAGCCGGCAAGGATGGATCCGTGTCTGAAACTGGACCACCTGCTTTGGCTGGAGGCTCCACCGAGACAGTATAAATGTGCTTCGACTTGGAAGTCTTAGGCACTTTAAGCACCACCGCTGGAACCTTCTGCTGAGATATCTGACCTGAGGAAACAGGGGAAGATACAGCAGGTGTCGTCGAAGAGAGAGCCACTGCAAACGACAAAGGTCTGACGAGGCTCAAGGTGGAAGCAGTAGAAGCAGGAGGAGGCTCGGTCGAAGGTGAGGCCGAGGGCGCCTTCGATGTCGAGGGATCGGAGGAAGAATCCATCCCGAACAGTTTCTCCACCAAAAGGTGACGACGTTTAAGGGCTTGAGGTTGAAGAGTAGCACAGCACTCACACAACTTCGGGTGATGTTCCGGCCCAAGGCACTTGAGGCACCGACGGTGTGGGTCCATAAGGGAAATCGCACTCTGGCACTGGCTACACTTCTTGAAGCTCGTTACAGGCCGGGAAATAGGAGAAAAAATAGCCGCCGCAAGATCGAAGCCCTTGGGCTGCGGCCGAGCAGCCTGCCCCGGCAAACAGATGGAAGATTGAATTTATTTTTTTTTAAACTGGAAATAAAAGAAATAAAGTAAGAACAGCGATTCATGAAAAAAAAAAAATACAAAACGTGGTCACAGAGAAGGCACAAAGTAACGAAGTTAAACGCAGAGAGTCAAAGACAGACTTCTCGACTCTGCAGAAAACTGAGAACTGAGGAGACGTGCCCTACGCTGGGCGGGAAGGCACTCACGCATGCGTGGTGCGGTCGACTCGAAACTTCGAGTTTCTTCAAGCAAGTCTGCTTGCGAGCTTCCGCATCCAGGCTCCGCTGATGACATCACCCATATGTGAGAATAGGCTGCCTGCTTGTCCTGGGATAAAAGATGCTATTGTAAAGGTGCAGCTTGGAACTGAAAAGACTGGGGACTAGGAGAGTGGGTCATGACATGATCCTCCAGAGTCAGCCCAGGCTGGGCTTAAGTGAAGGAGATGCAAGTCTAGCTGCCTCCATCCTATTTGGGTCAAATGAAACAAAAAGCTGGGTGGACTGTCTATGGCTTTAGCCTGCTCCAGATAAAAGGCTAAGGCTTCCCTGCAGTCCAAAGCTTGCAGTGCGTTTTAACCAGGATGGGCATGAGGTTTCAGGAAGTACGTTGGCAGAACATTTAACAGGTTAAGACAGAATTCCAATACTACCTTAGGAAGGAACTTGGGATGTGTGCGGAGAACTACTATGTTATTTATTTTTTTTATTTAAGCCATTTTTCTTTCATAAAATCAAACAAGTATAACTCAGACACTTGAGTATAGATTCAGAACAAAAATATTGTTAATTAATACATAATAGGGAAACCCCCAAATAGAAAAATTAATAATTATTTAGTCCACAAATATATAGAACTAAGATAAGGAAAGATTTAGGAAGCAAAATCAAAAACCAATTTTGATATTATCCAAAGGAGAAAGCAAAAAAAGGAACAGTCGACAGTCAGTTCGCATTACTCAATTGTAGGAACAAGGGACCAATGACCGCACCCCCAACCTTCTCTAGCCACAATAAATTCCATCATTTGTTTAGGCTAAAAATAAAAAAATAAAAAAATTTTACCACCATAACATTTTGCAGGAAACTTCAAAACAAATGTACCACCTAGAGAAAGGCCTCTAGGCCTATAAGCCAAGAAGTCCCTTCTTTTCCGTTATGATAGTTGCGAAATATCTGGAAAAATATATATTGAACCTAAAAATTGAGTATTCATATGTCTGAAATACGTTCTGAGAATCAAGTCTCTATCAAATTCCAGGGCAAAAGTCACTACAAGTGTCATCCTATCAACAATTACTTCAAGTGAATTTTCCAAAAAATTTGTCAAATCCATTTCACCATTTCTCTGTTCTACCAGTTGATGTAGAATTAGTTGGTTTAGATTTATTTGATGGTCAAATATTGTGGCAAATTATCAAAGGAAATCAATAAAACTTCTTACAAATATCTACAAACCATCTCAATAGCAGAGATTACTGGAGACCTGAAAATATTTTTATAAATCTCAAATTATTTTTCCTCTGGAAATTCTCTATATACTCAAATTTTTTGAATTACAGATCTTTCCTTAACCATTTCTAGTTGTAAATCTTTAACCTGTTTGATCTGTTAATTTAAAAAAAAAAAAAAAAAAAAAAACTCTCCATGTTCTTTCAAGGTTTCACTATGGAGATTCACCCTAGAGTTCATCTGGCCACAATCATTTCTCAAAATAGTTACTGCGTCCATACGATCCTATCAGAGCTTTAAGATCTGCTATTCTGCTTCTCAACACACTATGTTCCTTCACTAAAAATTATAGGCACCTGTCGTGCCCCCATCTTTTCTGTCACAGCCCCATCAACCTGGAATTCCCTCCCAGTATACATCAGAGCAGAACAAAACATTGATAAATTCAAAAGTAGTTTAAAATGCTTTCTTTTTAAAGAGGCCTATGATTGATTTTTCTCTTTATTATTTTATCGCTTAACAGACTTCCCCTTCGTTCTTTCCCCTTTATTGTTTTCTTTTCTCAAAAACTTGTAGTTCTCCCCTTTTTCCTTATGTAATTATTTACCCCACTCATGTTAACTTTGTTTAGTCTGCTTAGGTTTGGTTTGCTATTTGTTGTATGTACCCCCATTTTATATTTTAATGTACGCTTCGAATGCTATAGTTAACGTTTAATCAAATTTTTAATAAACTATGAAACTTAGTTCAGATGGCATAAGAACATAAGAATAGCCTTACTGGTTCAGACCAATGGTCCATCAAGCCCTGTTCAATCCAGGTGTCCAATCCAGGTCATTAGTACCTGGCCAAAACCCAAAGAGTAGCAACATTCCATGCTACTGATACAGGGAAAGCAGAGCCTTCCCCCATATCTTAATAATAGAATATGGACTTTTCCTCCAGGAATTTGTCCACACCTTTCTTAAAACCAGCTATGCTATCCGCTTTTACCACAACCTCTGGCAATTTGTTCCAGAGCTTAACTATTCTCCGAGTGAAAAATATTTCCTCCTATTGGTTTTAAAAGTATTTCACTGCAGTTTCATCGAGTGTCCCCTAGTCTCTGTAATTTTTGACGGAGTGAAAAGTCAATCCACATGTACCCGTTCTACTCCACTCAGGATTTTGTGGACTTCAATCATATCTTCCCTCAGCTTTCTCTTTTCCATGCTGAAGAGCCCTAACATTTTTAGTCTTTCTTCATACGAGAGGAGTTCCATCCCCTTTATCATTTTGGTCACTCTTCTTTGAACCTTTTCTAGTGCCGCTTTATCTTTCTTGAGATAAGGAGATCAGAATTGAATGCAATACTCCAGGTGAGGCCGCACCATGGAGCGATACAGAGTCAATATATTATCTTTAGTCTTGTTAACCATCCCTTTTTAAAATAATTCCTAGTATCTTGATTGCTTTTTTGGCCACTGCCACACATTGGGTGGAAGGTTTCACTGTATTGTTTACAATGACACCCAGATCCCTTTCTTGGGTGCTAACCCCCAAGGTGGACCCTAGGATCCAGTAACTGTGATTTGGGTTATTCTTCCCAATATGCATCACTTTGCATTTGTCCACATTAAATTTCATCTGCCACTTGAACGCTCAAGTCTTCCAATTTCCTAAGGTCTGCCTGCAATATTTCACAATCCACATGTGTTTTAACAACTTTGAACAGTTTAGTGTCATCTGCAAATTTAATCACCTCACTTGTCATTCCAAGTTAAATAGGAACAGTCTGTAATGTGCATACTGACTCTAGAATGCATAAGTGTCTAATTGTAGACTATATAGAAGAAACGGTCAATCCAGAGACTATGACGGCGATTTAAAAAAAAAAAACCATCCTAAAAAGGATGTAGGGGACTCCTCCCCTACAGCCACTCCCAAACCTCCGGGTCTTTTAGAATCAAAAGGAGATGGAGTAAAAAGTTCTGAGAACATTCCTTAGGGAACAGGTGTAAGGAAAATAGTTGAAGTAAATGGATGTCTACTGGAAGATACTGTATAAACATTGATAGTACAGTGGAAAGTATGTTGCGAGAGAAAAACTGGTTGATCTGATCTGCAAAGATTTGATATGGTGGGAATCTAATTTACAGGCTCTACACTTGTTAGATCCCATTAGATTTTTGATCCAGCACACTAGACCCGCTAGATTTTTGAGGCAATTCATTGTCCTTAAATCAAAATATCCAAGCAAGTATTGAACCTCTTTGGGTTGGATCCAGGGAATTAATCTGCAAAAACAACAATGTAAAATATTTCTTTTGGTCTTTTCTCATTTTAATGGAGTTCCTTTATTATATTGTTATATCAAATTTTAATAAACAAACAATTTCTTCCCACTGTCAAGTTACATCTGAAAAATGCACTTCTTCAGAAAGCATTAGCCTCAGCTCTGATCGACCTCCAAAACGGACAGCAAAGGCCTCCAGTCTCACATTATACTTTCTTTCTACTAATCTTAATCTAATCTAGGATTTGTGGATCGCTCTATGCCCATAAAGGTTTAAGGCGATTTACAATTACACATGAGCCCATTCAAAGATGGGGAGTTTACTGAAGAAGCTGTGGTAGCAGATTACAATGTAAGAAGAGGCATGCAGAACTGGAGCCAAACATGTGAAGGGAACTTACAGATAAGATGATCTTTGGGTTTTCTAATCATTCATTCTCTTTTTATTGAGTCAGCTAGCTTTTTTCATACATCATTTGATACAGTAGATGCTATCTATAAAAGAACATAAAAACTAGAAAGTCAGAGACAAATAAGTCATATGCCAAATACAAATTTCAGCCAGTATTTAGCAACAATTTACTCTGCTCTAGTAATTTATTATTAGGGTCAATGTTCAAGAAAAAGATCTGGGTGTCATTGTGGACAATACGCTGAAACCTTCCACCCAATGTGTGGCAGTGGCCAAGAATGCAAACAAGATGCTAGGAATTATTTAAAAAAAGGGATGATAAACAAGACTAAGAATGTTATAATGCCTCTGTATTGCTCGATGGTGCGACCTCACCTTGAGTTCTGTGTTCAGTTCTGGTCTCCTTATCTCAAAAAAGATATAGCGGCACTAGAAAATGCTCAAAGAAGAGCGACCAAGATGATAAAGGGGATGGAATTCCTCTCATATGAGGAAAGACTCGAGAGGTTAGGGCGCTTCAGCTTGGAAAAGAGACAGCTGAGGAGAGATATAATTAAATTCTACAAAATCCTGAGTGGTGTAGAATGGGCACAAGTGGGATACTTGAAGTTACAGAGTAACTTTTAAAACCAATAGAAGGAAATATTTTTTCACTCAGAGAATAGTTAAACTCTAGAATGCATTGCCAGAGGATGTAGTAAGAGCGGTTAAAGTAGCTAATTTAAAAAAAGATTTGGACAAGTTCCTGGAGGAAAAGTCCATAGTCTGCTGTTGAGACAGACATAGGGGAACCCACTGCTTGCCCTGGATCAGTGGCATGCTGCTACTGTTTGGGATTTTGCCAGGTACAGTACTTGTGACTTGGATTGGCCTCCATGAAGAAGAAAGGATACAGAGCTAGATGGATCATTGGTCTGACCCAATTATTTGCAGCAGTTGTAAAAAAACAAAACAAAACTGTCAGTGGTATTTTTTCTTGTTGTGGAAAGCATTAGGTTCTGTAGAAATCTAATTCTAAAGCCACACACACATTTCATATTATATGTAATAAAAACTACACAGATAATGTCGAGGCCATAAAAAAGTTGCAAATTATTGTGGTGCTAGAAAAACTATAGTGGCGCTAGAAAAGGCTCAAGAAAGCGCGACCAAGATGGCAAAGGGGATGGAACGCCTCTCGTATGATGAAAAACTAAAACGGTTAGGGCTCTTCAGCTTGGAAAAGAGACGGCTGAGGGGAGATATGACTGAAGGCTACAAAATCCTGAGTGGAATAGAACGGGTACAAGTGGATCGATTTTTCACTCTGTCAAAAATTACAAAGACTAGGGGACACTCAAAAGTTACAGGGAAATATTTTTAAAACCAATTGGAGAAAATTTTTTTTCACTCAGAGAATAGTTAAGCTCTGGAACACATTGCCAGAGGATGTGGTAAGAGCGGATAGCGTAGCTGGTTTTAAGAAAGGTTTGGACAAGTTCCTGGAGGAAAAGTCCAGTCTGTTATTGAGAAAGACACGGTGGAAACCTCTGTTTGCCCTGTATTGCTAGCATGGAATATTGCTACACCTTGGGTTTTGGCCAGATACTAGTGACTTGGATTGGACACCGTGAGAACAGGCTACTGAGCTTGATGGACCACTGGTCTGACCCAGTAAGGCTATTCTTATGTTCTTATTTCTATGTTCATGCGTACATATGAATACATACCTATACAAATGCACAAACACATGAAGCAGAAATATAGTTAGAAAACTTGGATCCAACCAAAATGTTTAAGCTTACTTTTGATGCTTGATACATATTTTATATTTTTGAGGCAATTCTATGAATGAGTGCCTAGAAGTACATGCCACTTAGGTACTGCTATATGGAATAGTGCATAACTGCATGGAGGAGCAGAGCATAGGTGTGTCACAAAACAATATACACAACTTATAAGATACTATCATTTGAACGGTACACCTAGGTGCACCTACTTATACCAGTCACTGACTGGGCATAAGTGATCGCACCTAACTACTGGTATGCCAAAGCAGGTTTGCACCAGTATTTTATGACGACTTAGATGCACTTAAGTTCTTTTACATACAGGGCTGTGGAGTAGAGAGTTGCATGGAGACAGAAATCCCACCCATCCCCGCCAGGATCCTCTCCATCCCCACCCGTCCCCGTCAGGATCCTCTCCGTCCCCGCCCATCCCCGCAATGAATTACCTCCATCCCCGCCCGTCCCCATAAAAAGTAGCAATTACTTCTGACAGGATCATCAATTCCACAGTTTCTTTTGTGTTTGCGCTACTATTTTCCTTGTGGAATCTCTTTGGTGGAACCCTTTTTTGTTTTCTGTTCAGGTAATTAACTTAAAAACCCCCTCTTTTACTAAGGCTGACGTGTCCATTATATTATATGGACGAACCCTGCTTCCAAAGCCTTCCATCCCCGTGGGAGTCCTGTTAGCTAGAGGGGGGTCCCCGTGGGAGTCCCATGGGCCAGAGGGGGGTCCCCGTGGGTTAGGGGGGATTATCACGGGATTCCCGCGATCCCCATTCCCGTGCAGACCTCTACTGTGGAGTAGGAGTCGTGAAGTTATTATTGGGTTTCTGGAGTTGGAGTCTTTGAAAATGTTCCGACTCTAACTCCTAATAGTCATGAAAATATTATAATGCTTAAATTTCTTATTTAACATATAGTAAATTGATTAACCCAATTTTTTCAGGATACATTTTACTTTTAGAATATATTTTGATATCAAGTTCTTTGATGATTACAAAATGCAATATATTTTATATTTGTGAGAGTGGCACCTAGAGAATGACACGGGGACAAGGTTTGTCCCCAACCCGCGAACTCTGCCTGATCCTATCCGCTCAAGCCTAGAATAGTTATGATTTTATATTGAAATCATTTCATGAAGGGAATAGACTTAGCAGATAAAGACAGATTGTTCACTCTCTCCAAGGTAGGGAGAACGAGAGGGCACTCTCTAAAGTTGAAAGGGAATAGATTCCGTACAAACGTAAGGAAGTTCTTCTTCACCCAGAGAGTGGTAGAAAACCGGAACGCTCTTCCAGAGTCTGTTGAGGGAAAATACCCTCCAGGGATTCAAGACAAAGTAGGACAAGTTCTTGCTAAACTGGAATGTACGCAGGTGGACTCATTTAGAAAACTGGTCTTTGACCTGGGGGTCGCCAAGTGAGCGGACTGCTGGGCACAATGGACCACTGGTCTGACCCAGCAGCGGCAATTCTTATGTTCTTAAAGTATAAAAAGAAACAATACTCTGTACAACTGTCATTTTATAAATCATAAATACAGAACAAAGATTAACAAAACACGTCTCCCCTCCCCCTCACAAATATCCCCTCCACTATCGAGACAACTGAACAAGCCAAATTAATACAAAATGCTGCATAGAAAAATTATGCTAACAGAATGCTTAAGTCACACAGAGAACACAAATGCCAAATTCATAATAGCTGACCAAAAATGATAAACATAAATTAAACCAAAATCCCAAGAAGCTGCATGTACAACACTTCTATACAGACATACTTTATAATAATAATAACTTTATTCTTGTATACCGCAATACCATGGAAGTTCAATGCGGTTAACAATAGAAGAGACTGTACATTTACAGCGATGATACATATTATAGTGTTGTTACATTTACAGAGATGTTACATAAATAGCAGTAATAAAAAGGCATATACTAAAGAGGAGGCTGTGCGTATACAGCGATGTTACATGTTATAGCGGTGATACATTTACGGTGATGTTAAATGTGAGGCAATGATAAGGCAGGGCAATTAGATAAAACAGAGATTGAGTAGGCTTGGGAGGGGGGCGTAGTCAGAGGGCAGGAGGCATATCGAGGTCAGGAGGGTGCAGGGAAGGGGGGGAAGGCAGCGTTAGCGGAATTTGTCGAAGAGGTAGGTTTTTAGTGACTTCCTGAACAGGTGGTAGGGCGGGGAGTTGGAAATGAGGGCAGTAAGGCAATTGTTCCATTTGCCCGCTTGGAATGCTAGGGTTCTATCAATGAATCTCTTGTAGAGGCAGCCTTTTAGGGAGGGAAAGGTGAATAGGTGGGCGTTTCGTGTGCGAGAGGGGCCTGCTATTTCAAGGTGCTCAGACAAGTAGATTGGGGAAGATCCTGTTAGAGTTTTGAAACAGAGGCAGACGAACTTAAAGATGATCCTTGCCTCTACTGGAAGCCAATGGAGTTTGATGTAGTAGGGGCTAACATGGTCGTATTTTTTGAGATCATAGATGAGGCGGATGGCCGCATTTTGGACTGTTCTAAGACGTTTGATGGTATTTTTATAGGATCCCAGGTAAATAATGTTGCAGTAGTCTAATATGCTTAATACCAGAGATTGAACGAGTAGACGAAAGGCTTGGTGGTCGAAGTAACGTTTGATGGTGCGCAGTTTCCAGAGGGTATAAATAAAGGAGTTAGAGTTTAAGTGGACAAACCATAAATAAAGGGGGAGTTGAAGGTTTTACAGTATGTACCAACTCCACAGCTCTGATTACAGAATAGGCACTAAAGGGAGACTTCTATAATTGGTGCCAGTATCTGCGACCGCTTAAGAAGCGGCCATCAATAGCATGTCAATCATGAACTGGTGCTGATTGTAGAATTTTGCCTTTTTTTTTTTCCACACCAGTGCCATAGATGTAGTCCAGCATTTCAGAACCCTACATTTAAGGTGCCAGTGTCGCACTTACGGAAGTGCCTAGGGGCGTCTAAGGATGTCTAAGGCTCCTTCTGGCGCAAGCCATGCCCACGCCGGCATTAGGTGTCCTTAAACGCCCCTAAGCGCTTCTGTGAGCATGACACTGGCACTGTAAATGAAGGCGCTGTTTGCACCTCTATTTTTTATTTTTTAAAACACGTGCTTCCGAATTAGTTGGTTAACCAGTAGTAGGGCGCCTACTGTCAGCTAACCTTTGGCGTGTCTTTGAGAATTTCCCCCTAAGGACCTGATTCTAAAATGCCATACTGATTGTAGATGGCGGTAGGCATCCTGCCGCCATCAAAAAGACCAATTGGGTCACATGTCTTGTTTTTTTAAACTGACAACAGTGGACGACACCTAAAATGCAAGCATTGTTTGCACACATACGGAGGTGTCTAGGCATGCCTATAAATCCCTAAGGCCAGCGTAGGCATGGCTTATGCTGGAAGTGGCGTTAGGTGTACCTAGGCGCTTCCGTGGGCGCAAGTCTGGCGCCTTAAATGTAGGACTGTAGAATGCTGGCCTACATTTAAGGTGTCTGTGTAAAAAATAGACGCGATTCTGGATGCGGTGCCTACAAGTGACTGACAAGCAGTAGGCACCCGTTTTGCAGGCGCCTACTGCGGCAGATGCCATTTCCAGAATCAGGCCCTAAGTGTACCCCATTGTCATCATTAATTCTTAGAACCAAATTAAAGACTTGCTCCCTTTTTTTACTTTGTTTCTTGATATTTTGCTGGATTTTTCACCCTCAACTTATTCAGAATTTTTACCCTCAACTTCATCCAGCTTCTTCCTTCCCCAAATTTAAGTTCGGCCTCTTCCCCACTACTCCTCTAATGCACTAAATATTAGAAGTTAGAAAATTTTGGTTTCCCTATCTCTATACCTCTATAGTCACACGGCCAAAACCAAATATTTTAAAGTCATAACGTCCTCTACAATGTCTTTAATGACTCTAGAAAATGAAATCAAGCATCATGTTACAAATTTAAAAGGAAGTAATAAAAAGATACCTGCGGGACTGTCTAGATTTTCTCCTGGGTGCAAATGCATGCCTGCAGACTCTATTGAGTTTACTGTAACAGTCTGTAGATTTGGCAACTGAGCAGTGCTCAGACTGACTGGAGATGTTGACAGAGCCCCACCAGTTGCAACTTGACCAAGAGTAAGAGTCTGCACGGGTGTTAATGTAATTTGTTGATTTGGAGCATTTTGTATCTGTAAGTTTTGTAAGTTCTGTACACCTTGCACTTGAAATGTCTGCCATGTTATTTGCCCAGAAGGGGTTACTGTTTGAGCTTGAATTAAAAATGTTCCAGGATTCAACTGCAGCTGAAGGTTTTGCAGTGCCTGTTGAGAAATGCTTTGACCACAGGCCTGGACACCATGGATTGTCTGTTGTGCAAGACTTTGCACAATTTGAGCTTGACTGGTAGGCTGTTGCTGAGTCTCTTGAAGGTGTATCTGCTGTACAATAGGCTGTGGTGTGGAGACTTGAATATCCTGTGTCTCATCAGAAAGAGAAGCATGAATGTAATTTCCCTGAAGGTCAGAAGATTGTACCTGTCCAGTGCTGGCATTCAAACTGTTTGGGCTTTGTTGCAAGATACCTGTACCATCTATAGTAACAGGTAATTGGGATGAAGACGTTGTTGGCACAAATAAATCTACATCAGGGTTGGTTTCACTATCATCAGGCGAAACTTGCTCACCAGTCCTTTCAGAAGTATCTGAACTATCCATGGGTTGTCCTGCATTTATCATATGTCCATCTGTATTAATGCCTGCAGTCATGTTTTGAGAACTGCTTGTGAGTCCCAGAGAGTCTAAATCAACACTATTGATAGGTACAAAAGTGATATTTCCTGGCAACCCAAGGGGAACATTAGCAACTACTTGTGCTTGGCCAGGATAGGATGACCCACCAATAGCTACTCCTTGAATTTGTACTGGTACAGAACCACTTTGCTGGTTAACTTGGCCAGTCTGCGATAAGAGATTTGGAGAAGAGGCTAAAAGATTAGCCGAAGATGATCCAGAGGCAATGATGGTTTGGTTAGTGCCAGGAATGATCTGAATTTGCCCAGACTCTTGATTTATTGTCCCATTATCTGAAGATGTAGTGAAACCAAGTTGAACCTGCTGTCCATCTGATGTATGAATCTGAGGAATTACTTCATAGTGTACGTTGGACAATGCACCATTGGATGAATCAGATCCTGGTGCAACAGAAAATATCTGCTGATTCTGCAAACTCTGAAGAGGAAGGACATACTGTCCACCTGAAGTTACTGTAGCACCACCTGGAATCTGTACTATATTACCAGCTTCATCTTTAATGGTAGTAGGTGCTGTGGTCAACACTTCCCATCTATTTGGAGTCCCTGTTAACTGTACAGATGTCAAATCTCCTATCTGAACAAAAAAAAATAAAAACTCATTAGACCAATATTTTTAGCATATTTTATGTTAATTAATATATATATATAATAACAAGTTAATAAAATGTTAACTCAGTAGAAGTACTTTCCCCCTACTTTACAAAGCTGTGCTAGGGTTTTTAACACCAGCCGCCACGATAACAGCTCCGATACTCATAGAATTCAGAGATGTTACCGAGGCGGCTAGCGCTAAAAACTCTAGCACGGTTCTGTAAAGGAGGGGGGGTTTATGCACTACAATTAGATTAAGAGAATTTTTAAACAAATGACTTATCAACCTACATAACTGAAATGAGCAATTCTCACTGTGAGAGCAATCCCCTTACAGGCAGCTTTCCCTTCTAGAACTACCCCAGAAAGTCATGACTACTACTACGGTGTCAGATCAAAAGCGTGCCGAGACAAAGGCGCGAGCAGACAACTGAGCGCAGCGCGGAGGTGCGTGCCGAAGAAAAAGACTGTTTTTAGGGGCTACAACGGGGGGTGTGATACAGATCGCACCACGTTGTGGGGGCGTTGGGGGGTTGTAACCCCCACATTTTACTGAAAACTTAACTTTTTCCCTGTTTTTAGGGAAAAGTTACGTTTTCACTAAAATGTGGGGGGTTACAACCCCCCAAACCCCCCACAACGCAGCCGCGATCTGTATTAAGTAAAGTGGGGGGGTCTCCCCAACAAAAACCCCCGTCGCAGCCCCTAAAAACAGTCTTTTTCTTCAGCATACGCCTCCGTCTTACGCTCAGTTGTCGGCGCGCGCCTTTGTCTTCCACATTACTGTCTATGAACCACTACTACACATCAAGAAATTTCTCTTGCTGTTGAGTCAGCTATTACAGACTACATACCTACAGCCCTATCACTGAAATTAAGCACACACTGAAATCATCAGAAGAAGGTGAACCACTGAAGATACTATGCCCTTTTTTGTGTATGTGAAATAGTAAAACTCATTACTTTCTTATAACTTTCTTCCGAAAGCATTCCAATGCTCTACCTGAAGGGCCACATGACCTATTTGCTCCCATCAGACTCTGAAAGTTTACTGAAGCATCACTAGATGGTATGAAAGATGATGAAATAAACATTTCCTGTTCCCTTTTCATAGTGACAGAAATGACAACAGACAACCTCCAAAAGGAAAAAGGGGTAATTATTTAGTGGGCTTCTGGCTTAAGAGAATCAAAATTCTGAATTAGTAATTACATTTTTATAAAGAGTACTAATGGTCTGCAAACAGTATGGACTACGTGCCAAAAAACTGTATAAAGTAGAATTCCTGCTTATAAAAGAAATACTGACAAGACAACATTGATGAAAACCTCAAATAGGCTCATAGCCAGTTTAGTATGCCAGTTTTTACTTGTCAATTATCAGAATAGCTCACAGTGTCCGTTTCTGAGCTTTGCCATGCAAATGTAGTATAACAAGGTCATTAATATTAAAATGGTAGTAAAATGGACTCAATATTTAAAAGAGCACTCCAGGCGATTCTCTATCATCACCAGGTGATTCTGTAACCTCACTGTGTCACATTTGCGGGCAAAATTTTCCAGCAGCGTCAGAGCTGTCGTAGCCCTACTTTCCAGTCAGTGCCTAAGTGCTGACTGGCTCAGGCACTGCAGGACAGTAAGGCTCAACAGCACAGACCCCCCCACTCCCAAAAAAATCAACCACCCAAAGACCCCCCAATTCCTCCCTCCCACCAATCCCCCCTAGAGCCGTTCAATGCCCCCAATGATGCCAGCATACCCCGCACCCCCGACAACCCCTTGACACACCCCGCACCTTTAAACTGAAGGAGGACAGAAGTTTCAAGTTTATTAGGATCAGTGATCAAGTGATCAGGCAGAGTACGGTACAGGGATTCAAACAGGGATTGGACGAATTCCTGAGGGATAAAGGGATCGTGGGATACTGAGGGAGGAGCTGGGATGTAACACAAGTATAGAAAGCTAACCAGGTAATAAGTATAGAAACCCAACCAGGTAGTGCATGCGCAAGACCAGAGGGTTAGGACTTCGATGGGAAGATAGGACTTCAAAGGAGAAACCAAGGTGGCAAGGGAGCCCCTTCTGGTGATTCAGACAGGTCGTGACCTGTTTGGGCCGCCGCGGGAGCGGACTGCCGGGCAGGATGGACCTATGGTCTGACCCGGCGGAGGCACTGCTTATGTTCTTATGTTCTTATATACCGCCTATCAAGGTTATCTAAGCGGTTTTTACAATCAGGTACTCAAGCATTTTCCCTCTCTGTCCCGGTGGGCTCACAATCTATCTAACGTACCTGGGGCTATGGAGGATTAAGTGACTTGCCCAGGGTCACAAGGAGCAGCGCGGGGTTTGAACCCACAACCCCAGGGTGCTGAGGCTGTAGATCCAACCACTGCGCCACACACTCCTCCAAGGGATGCCCTCTACCTCCCATACTTTTAAAACTAAGGATGTTAGGAGGGATGCCTACTCCCTTCGGCCAGCAGGCCCACCTCTTCAAAATGGTTGGCCTTCCCCTTCCCGGTGCGTCCTGGGATGTACCGGGGAGGGGCCTAAGGCTCTGATTGGCCAAGGCACCTAAGGCCTCTCCCATAGGGACCTTAGTAATTAAAGATCTATTTCCAAGAAACCATATTATTATTATTATTATTTTATTTCTTATATACCGCCAAAGCCGTAGTAGTTCGAGGCTAAAGAAGGGCTGGACAATCAGCGAATAGTTACAAACAGTGAATACAGATACAGATATGCGAATGGTTACTATCAGTGAATACAGATACAACAAAGAATCAGCAAATACGGTTTATAACAGAGAAGGGCAGGTCAATCAGCGAGATGTTACAGTCAGCGAATATAGATACAATAAATATACGTGTGCGGGGGAACGGGCGAAATAGGGACAAAAGTGGGTGGGCAGGGCGAAGGGTAGGGAAAGAGAACTTGGGGAGCAGGGGAGGGAGGGAGGACTAGGTTGTAGTTCGGTTGAATAGGCTAGTTTTTAATAATTTCCTGAAGTTTAGGTAGGATGAGGAGTGCGAGATAATTCTGCTCAGCCAGTCATTTATATGACCTGCTTGGAAGGCAAGTGTTCTGTTTAAGTGACTTTTGTATCGGCAGGCCTTTAGAGTTGGGTGGCTGAAGAGGTGGGCTCTGCGGGTGGGTCTGGAAGGGTAGCTTAAGGAGAAATGGGGAACCAGGTATAATGGGGCCAAACCAAGAATGGATTTGAAACAGATACAGGCAAACTTGAATTGGATTCTTGCTTCCATGGGTAGCCAGTGGAGTTTTTGGTAGTAGGGGGATATGTGTTCCCATTTTTTCAGCCCAAAGATCAGTCGGACTGCCGAGTTTTGGATGATGTGGAGTCTTTGAATGGTTTTTTTGAAGGACCCCCAGGTAGATAATGTTGCAGTAGTCGAGTAGGCTTAGGATGTATGACTGTACCAGTAGTCGAAAAGAGCTTGCATTGAAGTACTTTCTGATGGTTCTCAGTTTCCGTAAGGCGGAAAAGCCTTTTCTGACCAATAAGTCGGTGAGATTCAAGGGTGAGGTTGCGGTCAAGTGTCACTCCCAGAATTTTTATGGAATCTGTGATAGGAAAGACATGACCATTTAAGGAGATTGTAGAATCTTTGATTTTGTCGTTTAGACTTGCCAGGAAGAATTTGGTTTTTTCAGAGTTGAGTTTTAATTTGAAATCGGTCATCCACAGATCAATTTGTTTTAGGGTGGATACCAGGTGGTTTGTTGTCTCCGGAGATATGGAGGATACCCGAAGACTTCAGAGCCCTGGGAGAGAAGCTGAGGAGGATGGATGCGCAGGTGGTCTTCTCATCGATCCTCCCAGTGAGGGGCAAGGGCAGTGCCAGGGAGGATCGAGTTTGGAGGGCGAACGACTGGCTGCAGGGATGGTGCAAGGAGATGAACTTTGGGTTCCTACACCACGGAGAGGCACTGCAAGGACTGCTGGGACCAGACGGGTTACACCTGACCAGGAGGGGGAAGAACGTCCTTGGACACCGTCTAGCCCGCCTACTACACAGGGCTTTAAACTAGGTAAGTTGGGGGAGGGTACGGGCACAAACAACCCACCTGACGAGCTAAGCTACCAATACTCTTTTGAGACTGAGCTAAGTAAATACTATATTTCTGGGACACATTACAATTTTGGGTCTAGGGGAAGGATACATAGCAATTCTGGGTCTAGAGGGAGTACACATTATAATTCTGGGACCAGAGAGAGTGCACACGTTGCAAATTGCACTAAAGGAGCTCGAGTAGCCCAAACGGGAATACCCCCACAGGGTACACACATTACCGAGTCTGAGATAGGAGCACACTATAGTCATGGGGAGTCCGAGACAGGTTCAAGCTTTAGCTCTGGGTCTATGGAGTGTAAGAGACAGGCGAATAATGCTAGGGAGTGCAAGAGACATGCGAATAATGCTAATGGGGTCCTAGTTGATAAAGAGGGATCGTCCCCACTGAGATATAACAAACACACAACGTGGAGGGCTATGTACGTCAACGCCCACAGTCTGGGAAATAAGATCCTAGACTTGGAAACAGAAATGAGGAATGCCGACCTGGATGTAGTGGCGATATCTGAGACCTGGCTCACAGACTCCCACGGGTGGGACATGGTCATACCAGGTTACAACTTGCTTCGCCGGGACAGGGAGGGTAAAATGGGAGGTGGTGTAGCATTATATACTAGAGAGGACATTAAGGTCACCAGAATCACAGATGTACAGTACACTGGGGAATCCCTTGGGTAAATTTGGCCAGAGGGAAGGACAAATGCCTGTATCTTGGCGTAGTATACAGACCCCCAAGACATCAAGATGACCTAGATAAGGAATTAATCGGAGATATAGAGAATATCACCTTGCGGGGTGATACAGTATTGGTAGGTGACTTCAACATGCCTGATGTGGATTGGGTCACACTTTCCTCTGCTTCCGGCAACAGCAGGAAGCTATTAAACTCTTTGAATGGAGCAAGACTCAGGCAACTGGTATCTGAACCAACAAGGGATCAGGCAATACTGGACCTAGTACTTACCAACGGGGAAAGTATCACAGAGGTCTCGGTGGGTGAAACTTTGGCCTCCAGTGACCACAATATGATATGGTTCAATCTCAGGAAAGGTTTCACGAAATCTACCACAATGACCAAGGTTCTCAAATTCAAAGACACAAACTTCCAAGACATGGGAGACTTCGTTCACCAGGCGCTACAAAGCCAAGCAGACACCGTCAGCGTGGAAGAAATGTGGTCAACTCTGAAAGCCACCATACAGGAAGCAACAAACCGCTATGTTAAATCAGTAAGCAAACGGAGTAGGAACAACAAGCCACAGTGGTTCTCTACGGACATCTCGGACATCATCAAAGAGAAGAAAAAAGCATTCATCTCTTACAAATAATCAGGGACACAGGACTCTAGAGTAAAATATCTGGCCAAGTCAAGGGCCGTCAAAGCAGCAGTTAGGGAGGCCAAATTCCGCATGGAGGAGTCTCTAGCAAAGAACATCCAGAAAGGAGATAAATCTTTCTTCAGGTATATCAGTGACAGAAATAAGAACTCGGGCGGGATAGTACGTCTCAGAAAACCAGACGGAGACTTTGTAGAAACGGACTCGGAAAAAGCCCAACTGTTAAATAAATACTTCTGCTCAGTCTTCACCCGCGAGGTGCCGGGAATCGGCCCTCAGCCACAGACAGATGGCAGATGATATGATGCATGACCTACTTCTACTGGAGCACTGGTCTAGGTCCTGGCAACTCAGTTTCAATGCCAAAAAATGCAAAGTCATGCACCTGGGAAGCCGAAATCCATGCAAGATTTACACCCTAAATGGCGAGATCTTGACAAAAACTGAAGCAGAAAGAGACTTAGGGGTGATTGTCAGGGAAGACATGAAGTCTGCAAATCAAGTTGAGCAAGCTTCATCCAAAGCAAGGCAAATCATAGGTTGCATACGCAGGAGTTTCGTCAGCCGTAAACCTGAAGTCATTATGCCACTGTATAGATCCATGGTGAGACCGCACCTGGAGTACTGTGTGCAATTTTGGAAGCCGCATTACCGCAAGGATGTGCTGAGACTGGAATCGGTCCAGAGAATGGCCACCAGGATGGTCTCAGGACTCAAGGAGCTCCCATACGAGGAGCGGTTAGGGAAGTTGCAGCTCTACTCACTAGAGGAACGTAGAGAGAGGGGAGATATGATCGAGACATTCAAGTACCTCACAGGTCGCATCGAGGTGGAAGAGGATATCTTCTTTTTCAAGGGTCCCGCGGCAACAAGGGGGCATCAGTGGAAAATCAGGGGCGGGAAACTGCACGGTGACACTAGGAAGTTCTTTTTCACCGAAAGGGTGGTTGATCGCTGGAATAGTCTTCCACTTCAGGTTATTGAGGCCAGAAGCGTGCCAGATTTTAAGGCCAAATGGGACAAACATGTGGGATCTATCCGCAAAGATAGATAGGGAGGGTCATTGGAGTGGGCAGACTTGATGGGCCGTGGCCCTTATCTGCCGTCTATTTCTATGTTTCTACAAGGTACCACATGAACGGCTACTTAAAAAACTGTGGAACCACGGGGTGCAAGGGGATATCTACCGTTGGATCAAACACTGGCTAGCGGGCAGGAAACAGAGGGTTGGAGTCAAGGGCCAATACTCAGATTGGCAATGGGTCACGAGCGGAGTTCCGCAGGGGTCAGTGCTGGGACCTCTACTATTCAATATATTTATTAACGATCTGGAAACGGGGACAAAATGTGAGGTTATCAAATTTGCTGATGACACCAAACTCTGCAGCAGGGTTAGAAACACGGAAGACTGTGAAGACCTACAAAAGGACCTAACGAGACTGGAAGACTGGGCAAAAAAGTGGCAAATGAGTTTTAACGTGGAGAAATGCAAGGTCATGCATGTAGGGAAAAAGAACCCGATGTTCAACTACAAAATGGGGGGAACACTGCTAGGGGTGAGTAACCTGGAAAGGGACTTGGGGGTGATGGTCGACTCATCACTGAAACCATCGGCGCAATGTGCGACAGCCTCAAAGAAAGCAAACAGAATGCTGGGCATCATCAAAAAGGGTATCACAACCCGGACGAAGGAAGTCATCATGCCGCTGTATCGCGCAATGGTGCGCCCGCACCTGGAGTACTGTGTTCAATACTGGTCGCCGTACCTCAAGAAGGACATGGCGGTACTCGAGGGAGTGCAGAGGAGGGCGACTAAGCTGATAAAAGGTATGGAAAATTTTCCATACGCTGACAGGTTAAAAATGCTGGGGCTGTTCTCCCTGGAGAAGAGGAGACTTAGAGGGGACATGATAGAAACCTTCAAAATCCTTAAGGGCATAGAGAGAGTAAATAAGGACAGATTCTTCAAACTGAGGGGAGCCACAAGCACTAGGGGTCACTCAGAGAAATTGAAAGGGGACAGGTTTAGAACAAATGCTAGAAAGTTCTTTTTTACGCAGAGGGTGGTGGACACATGGAACGCGCTTCCGGAGGAAGTGATAGGCCAGAACTCTGTACAGGGGTTCAAGAAGGGTTTGGATAGGTTCCTGGAGGATAAAGGGATAGAGGGGTACAGATAGAACTTGAGGTAGGTTATAAAAGTGGTCAGAAACCACTTCACAGGTCACAGACCTGATGGGCCGCCGCGGGAGCGGACCGCTGGGCGAGATGGACCTCGGTCTGACCCAGTGGAGGCAACTTCTTATGTTCTTATATGTTTCTAGGGGAAAAACTAAGGTGATGTCGTCAGCGTAGATGTAGAACTTGATTTTCAAGCTTTGTAATAGGTTCCCAAGTGCGGCCATGTAGATATTGAAAAGTGCGGGAGACAGGGGGGAGCCTTGTGGGACTCCATATGCGTTTACCCAGCTGAAGGAAAGTGTATTGGCATTGTAAACTTGGTATGATCGTTTACATAGGAAACCCCGGAACCATTTTAAGACATTGCCCGAGATGCCGATTGACTCCAAGCAGTCTAAAAGGATGGTATGATCAACTAAGTCAAAGGCACTACTTAAATCAAGCTGAAGGACTAGTGCACTTGTGCCCTGGCTAAACAGGTGATGGAGGGAATCTAGTAGAGAGGCTATAATGGTTTCGGTGCTGTGTCCAAGGTGGAACCCAGACTGGTTATCGTTTAGAATGTTGAATTTGTCCAGATAGGTCACTAAATCTTGGTTGACCAGTCCTTCCATTAACTTTGCAAAGAAGGGGATGTTAGCGATGGGTCTGTAATTTGATGTCAGGTTGATGGGTTCTTTGGGATTTTTTACAATCGGAGAGATTAGGATCTGGCCTTGGTCCTCAGGAAACGTGCCAGAGAGTAAAAGGGAAGAGATCCAGGTGTGTAGTTTGGCTTTGAAGGTGACCGGGACCACTTTCATTACGTTGGGTGGGCAACAGTCCAGTGTGCAGTAGGATTTAGCGTATTTTGAGTAGAGCTTACAGAATTGTTGCCAGTTAGGGATAGCAAAGGTGTTCCAGAACAGATCAGCCCTGGGTTCGTCGAGGTGTTGGGCGACTGGGTAGTTTAAATGGTTGGTTGTGGTGACTGCTAGGGAGGAATTCAGATTGGAGATTTTGCTGTAAAAGAAGTCGGCCAGGGCATTGGCTCATGGTGGGGAGTCTGAGGTAGTACAGGTTAGGATCTGGGTGTCATAAAGATCGTTGACTATTTTGAAGAGGTTTTTGATGCTGGGGCTAGGAGAGCCGATTTTTAGCGCGTAGAAGTTAGTGCGTTTGGTAGTTATGAGTTTTTTGTATTCTTTTAGTTTTGTTCTCCAGTTGGTTTTCTCTTTACTGTCACCAGATTTCAGCCAAAGTCTTTCAAGTTTCCGTAATTCCCGTGATCCTAATTCCCGTAATTCCCGTAATTCCCGTGATCCTAATTCGGCGTCAAACCAGCCATCTGTATTTTTGTTTCTTAATTTCCTATAATTATTCTATTGGGACTTTATGTTTAACATTTTAACTTGATTTTTATGAAAACAAATGTAACTGCTTCTTGATATAGACATCTCTCTTGCCTCTTGCTGTTTGTCATTGCTTCCCTGCCATGATGCTTAGGTGGATCCTTGCTCTGCCTCAGGTTCTTTGCTTCCCTACCACAAGTAATCTGCAGAAGGCCTGTGAAGTCCCTCCGATAGAATCCCTGTTTCAGTGCCACTACTGGTTTCACTGTGAGATTGGTTCTGCTGCACAGAAGTTAAGATTGGTCTCACAGTATTGTTTCATGAGGCTTGATACCTTAGAAACAGCCTCAACTTCCAGCATCATGCAGCTCCAGCTACCAGTTAGAATAGTCGCTGTATACCACAGAAAAACTGATCCTATCGGAAGACTTTAGAAAACTTCTGTGGGCCAAGAGAATGAGGTTGGTGGGATGAATTCTGGCCCATGTGCTGCAGATTGGACACGCCTTGGCTACATCATCTTGACTAGCATATATTCAGTATTCCCAATCTACCAGCACATGGAGGTAGAGAAACTACCTTTTCCCTAGTGACATCAACAGTATAACAGCTGGCCCTCTATGGAAAACTCCAGTATGCCTCTGCGGAAGCGGCAAGTCCCTTAAGCCACTCCTATGTCCCATCAACCACTGCAGCTATAATTATTCTAATTTTGAAACCAGAAACTCCTGGTTGTTTTTTGGGGTTTTTTTAAGACCACCACTAAAGAGAAAAAGAGAGATGCCCATGAGTTCTGTCAATAGAAGTCTTCCAAGAAAGGGTCTCAGTCAGACTAAAAGGAAATAATAGATATGATTAAATTTCATATTCCTTAGCAACCAGGCTACATCATGCTGACTAGTAAGATGCACCCAAGAAGAATTCACTGGACAGAGACAGACAAAGCCCCCTTTGTCAAAGTCTGAATAAGCTCTGGCCATAACATCCAGTCTGTAATGCAGGGGTGTCCAACCTGCAGCACCGTGAAATATTTTGTGCGGCCCCGGTAGAGGGCGATGCAGTGTTTACCTCTGCTGCCCCCAGGTGTTTACTATCTTGCCGTCTCCCTCCTCTATCTTGCTGCAGCGTTTGCACATTTTTGAAGCCCCAGAAACATTTTTAATGGCCAATGCAGCCCAGGAAAGCCAAAAGATTGGACACCCCTGCTGTAATGCTTTATAAAGGAATGGAGTGATGACCAAGTCACTGCCCTATAGATATCTTCTGGGAAGACTGTTCAGGCTTCCACCTAAAAGGTCGCCTAATGCCCTATTCGAGTATCCCTCAACTGGGAGGGCACTTGATTGTTCCTGCAAATATAGACAGTTTCAATGGCTTTCCTAATCTAGCATACAACAGACTTATGACGCTGCCTGGCCTTTACAGAAGGTGATCAGAAAGCCAAAAATCAATCATCTCAGAGCAGAACTCTGCAGACAACCAGACTATGGAGCCACCTGGTTCACAAATGAGGACAAACAGATCTCCTGGCTTACAACGAAGAGAGATATAATCTTAAGACAAAAGGAATGGACAGTGAGGATAGACAAGTGTCCTCCGAGAAGAGGAGATACAGTTCTCGGCAGGACAAGGCCTAGAGTTCTGACACTCTACTAGCCAAAGCAAAGCAATCTTCACCAAAAAGGCTATCTTCAAAGTGAAATCTTTGATTGAAACCAACCTCAAGAGATTCAAAAGGAGGTCCCAAGAGGAAATTTAGCACTAGAGTCAAATCCCAAGAGGAAAGAGATGGTCAAACGGGGAGTTACAAGGCAACATCTCCTTCAAAATACACGATGTCCCCATGAACCTTACCCCAATAACCAGAAAAGGCCAGCTGCTGGATTATGAAAGCACTTAGCACAATCCCAATTGAATCCCTGCTGCAAAAAAAACAAGCATGTCTAGGATCTGAGCCTTCCAAGAAGAGAAGGAGTATTGATATCACCAATCTTCAAAAACCTTCCATAACTGGAAGTAGGTAGGCTAAGGAAATAGATGACTTGCATGCTCTGAACAAGCAATAACCATGGAGAAAAATCCCTCTCTCACTAAGAGTCACCTCTCATGAACCAAGCCGTAAGCCAGAAGGGATTCTCCATTTCCATAGGACCCTACCAGAGCAAGCCTCAAACCATGGGAAGGGGAAGCAGAGCCTTCACCAGTAGGCAAACCAAACAGGACCTCCATCAGTCCAGGATGAGCAGAAAGGCAGCTTACTCAGTCCCTCTGACCTTGATCCAACAGAGACTGACTAAAAACTGTCCTTGCTGGCTATATAAACAGCCAACAGCACCGGGTGGTTTGCATCCACCCAGTTCCCTATAGGACCATTACCTGACTCTGGGTGCCTCCCTTCTTAAGCCATTACTGTCACTTCATCTGCCATCACTTGGACCACCTCCAGAGCAGAGGAAGAAACTCCACCAGAGCTAAAATGAACTGCCCAGGTCACCAGCCAGTTGACGACCGTGAGGCTTCCAGGGGGAATCCAACACCTTTGTACTACTCTTCCCAGGTAATGAGTCCCCCCACCCCCCAGCCTAAGAGACTCAAATCAGTAATCACTACCACATGCATATACCCCAGAAGGTGGCTGGGACAGTCCAGGCTGCCAAGAGAAATAACAACAGGTGGTGATCAAAGTTCTGAGAGACTAGGGCCCACTGTTAAGAGGGCCACCTGAAGGGAACACAAATGGACCTGAGTCCAAAGGAACCACTTCTAAAACTGTTGCCATGGAGCTCACAAACTAAAGATAGTCCCAGACCCATAAGGCTTGAAAAACGCAAAGACAGAACTTTTGTTCTGCAACTTGCCCATGCGCTCCTCCATGAGAAAGATGGCTCCCAGAGCCATATCAAAGCAGATTCCCAGGCATTCCAGAGGGTGACAGGTGACTCTTCACCCAATTCACCACCTAGCCCAAGTGCTCCAGAAGCAGGATAGTCTGAGAGGTGACAGCAGTGGAATCCACTGTGAAGTCAGCCCAGATGAGCCAATCATCCTGGTAGGGGCTTGAATTCCCTGACAAAACAAGTGAGCCACAATCATTAGCACCACCTTGGAGAAGATTTGAGAGGCCCCAAACCAAAAAGCACAGTTACTTACCGTAACAGGTGTTATCCAGGGACAGCAGGCAGATATTCTTAACGCATGGATGACGTCACCGACGGAGCCCCGGTACGGACCTTTTTAACTAGAAAGTTCTAGTTGGCCACACCGCGCATGCGCAAGTGCCTTCCCGCCCGACGGAGGAGAGCGTGGTCCCCAGTTAAGATAAGCCAGCTAAGAAGCCAACCCGGGGAGGAGGGTGGGACGTAAGAATATCTGCCTGCTGTCCCTGGATAACACCTGTTACGGTAAGTAACTGTGCTTTATCCCAGGACAAGCAGGCAGCATATTCTTAACGCATGGGTGACCTCCAAGCTAACAGAGAGGGAGGAGGGATGGTTGGCCATTAGGAAAATAAATTTTGTAACACAGATTGGCCGAAGTGTCCATCCCGTCTGGAGAAGGCATCCAGACAGTAGTGAGTAGTGAACGTGTGAACTGAGGACCAAGTGGCAGCCTTGCAGATTTCCTCGATGGGCGTGGAACGGAGGAAAGCCACAGAAGCAGCCATAGCTCTGACCCTGTGGGCCGTGACAGCACCTTCCAGTGAGAGACCGGCCCGAGCATAACAGAACGCAATACAGGCAGCAAGCCAGTTGGAAAGCGTCCGTTTAGAGACAGGACGACCTGGACGGTTAGGATCGAAGGTCAGAAAGAGCTGAGGGGACGAGCAGTGAGCCCTGGTATGGTCAAGGTAGTATGCAAGGGCACGCTTACAATCCAGCGTGTGCAACGCCTGTTCCCCAGGATGAGAATGGGGTTTAGGGAAAAAGACAGGCAACACAATGGACTGGTTGAGGTGAAAAGCCGAGACCACCTTGGGAAGGAATTTAGGATGGGTACGCAGAATCACCTTGTCATGGTAAAAAACAGTGAACGGTGGATCGGCAACCAGTGCGTGCATCTCACTAATCCTCCTGGCAGAGGTGATGGCAATGAGGAAAAGCACCTTCCATGTTAGAAGTTTGAGCGAAGTTGTGGCAAGAGGCTCAAAAGGGAGTTTCATGAGGGCTGATAAAACCACATTCAGGTCCCAGACGACAGGAGGAGGCTTCAGAGGTGGTTTGACATTGAAGAGGCCTCTCATGAACCGGGAAACCAGTGGATGAGCCGTGAGAGGTTTTCCGAGGATAGGCTCATGAAACGCAGTGATGGCACTGAGGTGGACTCTGATTGAGGTAGACTTGAGGCCAGCGTCGGACAAAGAGAGCAAATAGTCCAGTACAGTTTCCACCGCTAATGAGGTGGGATCGTGATGATGCAGTAGACACCAAGAGGAGAACCGGGTCCACTTCTGATGGTAACATTGGAGGGTGGCCGGTTTCCTGGAGGCATCCAAAATGCGACGGACAGGCTGAGACAGATTCTCTGGAGAGGTCAGCCCGAGAGAAACCAAGCTGTCAGGTGGAGCGAGGACAGGTTGGGATGTAGTAGAGACTGATGCTGCTGTGTAAGTAGAGTAGGAAACACAGGAAGAGGAATGGGCTCCCTGGAGCTGAGCTGGAGCAGGAGGGAGAACCAGTGTTGGCGAGGCCACCGAGGAGCGATGAGAATCATGGTGGCTCTGTCCCTGCGGAGTTTGAATAACGTCCGCAACATCAGAGGCAGTGGAGGAAAGGCATAGAGGAACCGATCAGTCCAGTCGAGCAGGAATGCATCTGGGGCCAGACGATGAGGAGAGTAGAGTCTGGAGCAGAACTGGGGCAGCTGATGGTTGTGAGGATCTGCAAAGAGGTCCACCTGAGGAGTGCCCCAGAGAGTGAAGATGGAGTGGAGTGTGGGAGGATCCAAGGTCCACTCGTGAGGTTGAAGGATGCAGCTGAGATTGTCGGCCAGGGAGTTCTGTTCGCCCTGGATATAGAGGGCCTTGAGGAAGAGACTGCGGGCCGTGGCCCAGGTCCAGATGCGGATGGCCTCCTGACAGAGGAGGGGAGAACCGGTGCTGCCTTGCTTGTTTATGTAATACATGGCGACTTGGTTGTCTGTGCACAGGAGAAGAACCTGAGGGTAGAGAAGGTGCTGGAAGGCCTTGAGAGCATAGAACATGGCTCTCAGTTCCAGGAAATTGATGTGATGTAGACGCTCTTGAGGAGTCCAGAGACCCTGGGTGCGCAGATCTCCCAGGTGAGCTCCCCACGCATAGGGGGAGGCATCCGTGGTGATGATCCTGGAGTGAGGGGGCAGATGAAAGAGGAGACCCCTGGAAAGATTTGAGGAGTTCAACCACCATTGAAGAGATTGCTGAAGAGACGATGTCACAGAGATGGGATGAGAAAGAGGATCCATGGTCTGTGACCATTGGTTGGCCAGAGTCCATTGAGGTGTCCGGAGGTGGAGTCGTGCCAGAGGAAGCACATGGACCGTCGAGGCCATGTGGCCCAGGAGGATCATCATATGCCGAGCTGGAATAGAGCGACAAAGGAGCACCTGACGGCAGAGATGGAGCAGGGTCCGTTGGCGGTCGGAGGGAAGAAACGCCCTCATCAGAGTGGTGTCGAGAATTGCTCCAATGAACTGAAGTCGCTGTGTGGGAAGCAGATGCGACTTGGGGTAGTTGATCTCGAATCCCAGGAGATGGAGGAAAGAGATGGTGTGTTGAGTGGCTTGTAGCACAAGCGGAGACGTAGGTGCTTTCACCAACCAATCGTCCAAGTAGGGGAACACCTGGAGGTTGTGAGACCTGAGGAAGGCCGCCACCACAATAAGGCACTTGGTGAACACCCTGGGCGATGATGCAAGGCCAAAGGGTAGTACTTTGTACTGATAGTGGCGGTGCTGTACCTGAAATCGGAGGTAGCGACGTGAAGTCAGATGGATTGGAATGTGAGTGTAGGCCTCTTTGAGGTCTAGGGAACATAGCCAGTCGTGTTGAGAGAGAAGAGGGTAAAGCGTGGCCAGGGAGAGCATCCTGAACTTTTCCTTGACCAAACACTTGTTGAGGTCCCTGAGATCGAGGATGGGACGGAGGTCTCCCGTCTTCTTGGGTACCAGGAAGTAGCGGGAGTAGAATCCCTGACCCCTTTGGTCTGGGGGAACTTCTTCGATGGCATTGAGAAGAAGGAGGGATTGGATCTCCCTCAGGAGGAGTGGAGTTTGGGAGGAATGAGAAGCAGACTCTACGGGAGGATTGTCTGGTGGAAGAGTCTGGAAGTTGAGGGAGTAGCCGTGGCGGATGATGTTGAGTACCCACTGGTCTGATGTGATGACCTTCCAACGGTTGAGAAAAATTGTGAGGCGGCCTCCGATAGGTTGAGGAAGAGGCACCGAGGATTGGAGACTGGCTATGCTCTGGAGAAAAGAGTCAAAAGGGCTGAGATGGTTTTGACTGCGGGAGAGGCTTGGCCGGTTGGTGAGACTGTGAACGTGCTTGAGATTGGTGCTGCTGACGTGATCGGCGAGGCTGTTGATGCTGAGGCGGGTTGAGGGGTCTGGCTGAAAACCTGCGTTGGTAGGAAGATTGCTGTTTGTAGGGGCGAGCAGGTGGAGTCTTCTTTTTGGGTTTGATCAGGGTATCCCACCTGGTCTCGTGTGCCGAGAGTTTCTGGGTAGTTGAGTCCAGGGACTCCCCAAAGAGTTCATCACCAAGACAAGGTGCGTTGGCTAGGCGGTCCTGGTGATTGATATCAAGGTCAGAAACCCTCAGCCAGGCCAAGCGCCTCATGGCGACAGCCATGGCAGAGGCTCGAGAGGTCAGTTCAAAAGAGTCATAAATGGATCTCACCATAAATTTCCGGAGTTGGAGTAAGCTGGAAATTTGCTGTTGAAAAATCGGGATCTTACGCTCAGGGATGTACTTTTGGATGGAGGAGAGTTGTTGCACCAAATGCTTCAGATAGAAGGAGAAGTGGAAGGTGTAATTATTAGCTCTGTTGGCAAGCATGGAATTTTGATAAAGGCGCTTGCCAAATTTATCCATCGTTCTGCCTTCTCTGCCAGGAGGTGTGGAGGCATAGACACTTGAACCCTGGGTTTTCTTTAAGGTGGACTCCACAAGAAGGGATTCATGGGGCAGTTGAGGTTTATCGAACCCCGGGATAGGAATGACCCTGTACAAACTATCCAGTTTTCGAGGGGCACCCGGTACCGTGAGGGTTTTTTCCCAATTCTTGTAAAAAGTTTCCCGTAAGATGTCGTGTACGGGTAACTTTAAAAATTCCTTGGGAGGTTGTTCGAAGTCCAGGGTGTCAAGGAAAGCCTGGGATTTCTTAGAGTCGGACTCTAAAGGGATAGATAGAGCTGCCGACATTTCCCTTAGAAATTTTGTGAACGAGGACTGTTCAGGTTTGGAACTGGTATCGACCATCGAGGGTTCCTCGTCTGTTGATGAAGCCTCATCATCGGTACCGGGTGGGGATTCTTCCCATAAGTCCGGGTCCCTGACGTCGGTGTGCACGTGGCGGAACGGTGGTGCGGACGGCTCAGTGTGGCGAGTCTTAGAGAGAGATTTGCCAGAGCGCATCGAGATGGTACCAGGGGAAGAAGACCGGTGCCGGTCCTGGTCACGGGACTGTTGTCGGTCTCGATGTCGGGGAGGGTCTGCATCAGAGCGGGGTTGCACCGGAGGATGAAGTGGTTCAGCCGCGAGTACCGGCATGGAGGTGTTCAACGGTACTGATGGTTTCGACACCGGTGGTATGGTGCAAGGCTCGGGCCGGTCCGGTACCGGAAGGAGCGGGGCCAATATTGCGGGCAACAAGTGCTGGAGTTGCTGTTGAAGTTGTTCCTGCAATTGACTATGGAGTATGGCCGCAATGCGGTCGTCCAGAGGAGGCACCGGTACTGCTTTTTTCTTTTTCGGTACCATAGGTGCCGCTCCATGCCCCGGCGATGAGGAGGACGATGACGAGGCACTCACCGAGATCGGGGCGGAGCATTTGGGGGGTCGGCGTGATGCCGGGAGGACCGGCGTCGCCGGTGTGGCAGGAGGGCGCTCAAGGGAAGTGGAAGGCTTCTTAGCCGGCTTACCTGGTGCCAGCGACCCCGAGGATGGATCAGGCGTCGTCGAAGTAGTCGGTGCCGACTTTTGTGGTGCCAATGACGGCGCGGCTGATTCCATGGCAGACCCGGTACCGAACAGGATGTTCTGTTGGATCTGTCTATTTTTTAAAGTACGTTTTTTAAGAGTAGCACAGCAGGTGCAGGTGTCAGCCCGATGCTCTGGACCCAGGCACTGTAGGCACCAATTGTGCGGGTCAGTGAGAGAGATCGGGCGTGCACACCGCTGGCACTTCTTAAAGCCCGGCTGAGGGGGCATGAAGGGAAACACGGCCTCCGCAAAATCAAAACCGGAGGCCTGTATGGTGGCAACAGGCCCCGCCGGGGCCGGCCTGAAAAATAAAAGAAAATAAAGTTTTGTTTTTTGTTTTTTACAAAAAAATAACGAAAAAGAAACCCGAAGGGAAAAAGAACAAAAAAGGAAGAATTTCGCGAGCGGGAAGGCAAAATCTGAAATTTCAACGGCCGTTGAAACACATGTGTCTTCTTTGCTCCGCAGAAACGAAGAAACTGGGGACCACGCTCTCCTCCGTCGGGCGGGAAGGCACTCGCACATGCGCGGTGCGGCCAACTAGAACTTTCTAGTTAAAAAGGTCCGTACCGGGGCTCCGTCGGTGACGTCACCCATGCGTTAAGAATATGCTGCCTGCTTGTCCTGGGATAAAAGGCAACTCAGAACACAAAAACACAGGTATCTCTTGTGCTTCACCCAAACTGGAATATGGAGGAGGTAGTATCCCAAAAAAACACAAAAGTCAGGAACTCACCATATAGAGGCAATCACACAGTAAAGTATCTCGATTCAAAAGCACTGAACTTTGAGACATGTGTTTATTCCTCATGGATAAGATGAAAGGAGACCCTTTTATTTGGGACCATGAAATAAACAGAGTAGTAACCTTGTCTTCATTCTGTGGGTGGTAGTGTTTCCACCACTTCCAGATCCAGAAGGTGATGAGCAACTATTATGGCATGCTGCTTTACTACTAAACCACAGGGAAAACCCATGAACGAGTTTGCTCATCCAGTACCTAACTTTAAGGCATAGCCCCACTGGACCACCTTGAGGACTCACTGGTCTGAGGTGATACAAGTCCACTGTCAATTTGCCTCCTATTTGTGCTTTTTAGGTGCCCAAAGCACCCTCACTGGTAACTCTTGGAGCCTCCAGCTAGGCCCTGAGACTGAACCAGGGTCCAACCAAAAGCAACTGCTACCCAAGAATAAGACTTGGTCAAAGAAATACACTTTGCCCCTTTCTGATGCAACTCTGAGAACTGGAGAATGCAAGCTGCTCTCATGTCCTTGATCAGCTTATTCATATACTCTCCAAAGAGTCCTAAAGGGCAGCTGATTGAGAAGATTCTTGGACACTGCATCTACCGTCCAATGACTAAAGCCACAGTAACCTTCAGGCAATCACTGTGGAAGACACCGAAAACGAGGCGACACATATCAAATAATTTATTTAAAAATTTATATACCACATAATAACTATGCAATTTACAAAATTACATGCATACATATTTAAGAAATGCTAAACATGTTTCAACAAGACAAACACAAAAAGACATTAACTAACATTATCATTATTAAAATCTTCTTTTAAATTCATCCTACAAGATGGAAACACAAGACCCCATAAAATCATTTACAGGACAGGTAGGCATTAACAGAGAATAGCATTAGAACAGGAAGGATTTGACAAATAATTGAGTTTTCAACATTTTCTTAAAGTTCAGTCTCCCATCACAGAATCGTAGAATACCAGGCACCGCATTCCAGAGCTTGGCGCCAGCTACAGACATCATTGTTGTCCCAATCTTAACATGAGAGACTAACATCTTACTCTCCAAACTCAGTTTCATACTATTTTCAGATCTCAAACATTTTCTGGGTTGATAGATTTAAAAAAAACAAACCACACCAAACCCTTTAGTACCACTGGAGAAAAGTAATATAAAATTTGCTGTATGATTGAAAGAATCTTAAACTGTGCTCTCTGCAGCATAGGTAACCAATGCAATTGTTTCAACACTGGGGTTATACGAGTCATTCTTGAAACCCAGGTAATCAATCTTGCAGCAGAGTTAATTAACATCTGCAGTGCCCTCATCTTCACTTTAGTAACTCCCAAATAAAGAGACTTGCAATAGTCCACTCTACTTAGTATTAATGCTTGCACCACAATACGGAAATCATATGCTGGTAACAAAGGTTTTAATCTATATAACAATTGCAATTGCATATAACCCATCCGAATCATTTTCAATATTTGTTTTTCCATGGTCAAACAGCTATCCAAACATACTTCCAATACCGTCATCAACCAAAAAAGCTGCCCCAAACTTCGAGTGGACCACCTCTAGGACTCCAGCAGCTGCTGTAGCCAGCGTAGCATGGCTCTCACCATGTACTTTACAAACATGGCGACCTGTACCCCAATCACTAAGGGAGAAAATCCCAGTTTCAGATGTCGTTACACCTTATTGTGCACGAGAGCTGTGCCCCCTTGCACTGGGACAGCAGTCATTTTGGTGATCACCATTACCATGGCATTCACTTTAGGGCACAGTTCTTCAACCGCCGGGCCACAGACCAGTACCGGTCTGCAAAAAAATCTTGCCAGTCCGCGAAGGATTCGGGTCCCTGCCGCAGCAAAAGGTGCCGGCATCAGCTGACGTGCAATTTCCTGTTGTCGTCGCTATGCCGGCACTCCTGCCTTCCACCACCGACTCCTGCCGCGTATGTCTCCGCACCCCTAGACAAGCAGCGGCAGCTCTGTGTGCTTTTAACTTCGGCACACAGCTGCCCTTAAGCAGTATTTTAGCACGGTTTCATGAGGCAGCCTCGGAGCCTTTGGTAGGCCGGCCCACATCGCATCATCAAAGCGGGCCGGCCTACCAAAGGCCCCGAGGCTGCCTCATGAAACCGCAGCTAAAATACTGCTTAGGGGCAGCTGTGTGCCGAAGTTAAAAGCACACAGAGCTGCCGCTAGCCTATATAGAGGAAAGGGAGAAGGGGTAGGGAAGGGAGAAGGGGTATCCCTAGACAAGGGAGGGGAAGGGGCTACTGCTGACAGGGGAGAAGGGAAAGGGAAGGGACGAGAATTACTGTTGGATAAGGGGAGGAGGAAAGGGAGAAGGGGTACTCCTGGACAAGGGAGGCGAAGGGGGTACTGCTGCCAGGGGAGAAGGGAAAGGGATGAGAATTACTGTTGGATAAGGGAAGGGAGAAGGTACTGCTGGACAGGGGAGGAGGAACAGTGGAAGGAAACAGCTGGCAGGGAGATTAGAGGAGGGGCAGGAGTCAGGATGGAATGGAGAGATCAGATGAGAGAAAGGGGAGAGACAGAGGAATGACAAAGTAGAGAGAGATTGATGCTGGGAAGGGGGTCAGATGAAAAATAAGGAAAGAGGGACAATGTCTATTTTTCTAACCACTTAGAATCCTAACGGAGTTTAGCGGTATATAAGAAATAAATTACAAATTACAATTACAAAGATGCTAGATCTGGTGTAGGAGAGAGGGGCATAGAAAGAATGCAGATACCATATGGGAGGGGGAGGGGTAGAGGGCAGACAGTGGATGGAAGAGAGTGAAAAGACGATGAAAGCAGAAACCAGAGACGACAAAAGGTAGAAAAAAATAATTTTATTTCTATCTTGTGATTAGAATATATCAGATTTAAAATATGTATCCTGCTACAGCTGATGTTAGACATAACTTGGGAGTGCAAAGCCCAGGCAGTGTGTCTTTAGCTTCCAGCTGGCTTAGGGCTCTCTCTGACCAGGAGGCATTTGCCCTAGTTGCACTCCCCCTAACACCATTCCTGCCATGTGTGACTGTGGTATTCTGTTAGCATGATATTTGTGTAGCATTCTGTAATAATTTGGCTTATTCAGTTTTCTTGATAGTAGAGGGGATATATGTGAAGGGGAGGGGAGATGGGGGTTTTGTTGATCCTTGCCCTGTATTATTTATATTTATAAAATGACAATTGTACAGAATATTGTTTCTTTTTATACTTTAATAAAATATGTTCAATATAAAATCATAACTATTTGAGGCTTATGCGGATGGGATCAGATGGTTAACGGGACAGAGCTCGAGGGGACAGGGTGGCAATGGGGTTTTTAAAAATTTCAGTCTTATTAATTTGCTGGTCCACGAAATAATTATTTTATTTCCGCCGGTCCATAGGTGTAAAAAGGTTGAAGAACACTGCTTTAGGGCACTTCCAATATTTATCCACTTCGTTCGGAAAGAAAGGATACAACCTGTATCCATCCAAGGTCACCCACTCTGCCAGCATCAGGTGTCTTATGCAAGGGAAAGTGTTTAGAGTGCCCTGAAAAGCCCTTTAGAATAAGTCTCCAAAGGCTCTGTAAAGAAAGCCAATGAAATGCAGCAGGACTTAAATGGCTGATATTCCCATTAATGGCATCGGGTGACCAGAATGCATAAACCTGCCTTCCCATCCAAGGCTGACCATAGCCCAGGACTCAAGCAGATTCTTCCTCCTCCCTGCCTGGCTCTCTCAGGTATAGGAGCTGCACTCTTGTATGTTTATATTTATTGCTGCTTAAAGAAGCAGCTTTTGGGGTTTTGCTTTTAATTAGTTCTATTCCTCTCACAAAGGGAATAACACTAAAACGGGAAGTCAAGCCAATTTTTTTTGTAGGCTGTGTAGAGATGACTTGGGGTTGTGGACCCACACTCTGCATTCAACCAAGTTTGGTCTGGAAACCAAGTTCAACCATACAGTGCAACTTTAGCCTGCACTGCTAGGAGTTAGGCCAGGGACCATGAGTACCTACCATCTGCTGGAAATAAAGAAAATACTTGAATTTGCCACAGTACACCAGTGATGTCATTGGGGAAAATGAGTTTCTTTACCTACATCTGCTGGTAGGTAGGGAACACAACTCACTAGTCAGGATGATGCAGCCTAGACACTAATACCAAATATTATTCTCTCTTTGTGTCCAGTGATAAATGATTCTCAGATCTCAGCTTCCGTGATGGAATATACAGCATTAATCATTTTTCAAATAATATGGTAAAAAATCATAAATACGCTGATGTACGAGTTTCAAAACCTTGAATTTATTGCAAAACACTATGGTCAACTAATGCAATCTCTTCAAAATGGGAGAGATATGCTCATATTGGGCTACTCCCATGAGCAGTCATGCTACAGAGTTTTGTATCATTTGTAGCTTTGATACATTACAAATCCACCTGTAATACCAAAGCTTGAAGTACTTGCCTCAAAATCACAATTAGATATTACATTCTTTAAATGAAACAATTTACGCATTGTAAAATAAGCTGATTTAACTACTTTTGAAATTTGAGCTTTGAACGTTAGGTGCGCATCAATTATTACACCGAGTGTTCTAACTTCCTCACAAACCTTGATCAAATGACTGCACACGTTCACCTCTTTAGGTCAAAGATGTTCATCTACTTCACCAACAATCAGAATGTTTGTTTTTTCAACATTAAGTTCAAAGCCTCTACCTCCCATCCATTTTATAATCAGTGATGTGGCAGCACAGGGAAGTCCCCGGTGGGAAAGGCAATGAAGCAGCCTGTTCAGTGCTGCCACCGCTGCTGTTTGGAAAGGAGGTATGTCGGCCTCATGGTGGATCGGCGGGGTTCTGCTGTGTGGGATGGAAAGGAGGGATGGAAAGATTTTGTATAAGGGGATCTCGGTCGCGGCCCAGCTTTCAGACAGCTGCGGACCAGGGGTTGGGGTCCCCTGATCTAAACCACTCAAACCTTAACTCCTATTTATTTCAATCGCTTCAATATGGTTTAGAGTCAAACACTGCAGATATATCTAATGAAACTACACAGTAGCAATGGTCCTGATCAATACCTAACCATAACTCATCTACAGTTCACAAGAGTAGAGTTTCTACACTATGATTTTTTTCTAAAACCAAATTGATTCCTGTCCAAGCAGTCTAATACAATCAAATTGTTCTAATTGACACAACACAATTTTCTCTAACACTTGTGCAACAAAAGGCAAAACTGAAATAGGACAATAACTTGACATGAGTTGTTTGTCAAGAGTTGGTTTCTTCAAAATTGGTTTTATCGTACCTACTTTACAATTATTAGGGAACACACCAGCATTAAAGGATTTATTCACCAACTTTGTCAAAATTGGGGCAATCTTTGTTGCAAGTTGACTCAAAACCCCTGATGAGCATGGCTCGAAACTAGCACAACAGGCACTCAAGAGATTTAACAAGATGTTCTACTTCTTTTACATTAGTTTCATCAAAATGCTCCCATAAAGCACAGTTACTTACCGTAACAGGTGTTATCCAGGGACAGCAGGCAGATATTCTTAACGTATGGGTGACGTCGCCGACGGAGCCCCGGTACGGACCTTTTTAACTAGAAAGTTCTAGTTGGCCGCACCGCGCATGCGCGAGTGCCTTCCCGCCCGACGGAGGAGTGCGTGGTCTCCAGTTAAGGTAAGCCAGCTAAGAAGCCAACCCGGGGAGGTGGGAGGGTCGTAAGAATATCTGCCTGCTGTCCCTGGATAACACCTGTTACGGTAAGTAACTGTGCTTTATCCCAGGACAAGCAGGCAGCATATTCTTAACGTATGGGTGACCTCTAAGCTAACAGAGAGGGAGGAGGGATGGTTGGCCATTAGGAAAATAAATTTTGTAACACAGATTGACCAAAGTGTCCATCCCGTCTGGAGAAGGCATCCAGACAGTAGTGAGTAGTGAATGTGTGAACTGAAGACCAAGTGGCCGCCTTGCAGATTTCCTCGATAGGAGTGGAACGGAGGAAAGCCACAGAAGCAGCCATAGCTCTGACCCTGTGGGCCGTGACAGGTCCTTCCAGTGACAGGCCGGCCCGAGCATAACAGAACGTAATACAGGCAGCAAGCCAATTGGACAGCGTTCGTTTAGATACAGGGTGACCCAGACGATTAGGATCGAAGGTCAGAAAAAGTTGAGGAGAGGAGCGGTGAGCCCTGGTACGGTCAAGGTAGTACGCCAGGGCACGCTTACAATCCAGCGTGTGAAGAGCCTGTTCCCCAGGATGAGAATGGGGTTTAGGGAAGAAAACAGGCAGCACGATGGACTGGTTGAGGTGAAAGGCTGAAACCACCTTAGGAAGGAATTTAGGATGGGTACGCAGAACCACCTTGTCATGGTGAAAAACAGTGAACGGGGGATCGGCGACCAGTGCATGTAGCTCACTAACCCTCCTGGCAGAGGTGATGGCAATGAGGAAAAGCACCTTCCATGTGAGAAGTTTGAGCGAGGTAGTAGCCAGAGGCTCAAAAGGAGGTTTCATGAGGGCTGACAAAACCACATTGAGGTCCCAGACGACTGGGGGAGGCTGAAGAGGTGGTTTGATATTGAAGAGGCCTCTCATGAACCGGGAAACCAGAGGATGAGCCGTGAGGGGTTTTCCAAGGATAGGCTCATGAAACGCAGTGATGGCACTGAGGTGGACTCTGATTGAGGTCGATTTGAGGCCAGCGTCGGAGAGAGAGAGCAAATAGTCCAGTACGGTTTCCACCGCCAGAGAGGTGGGATTGTGATGGTGAAGGAGACACCAAGTGGAGAACCGGGTCCACTTTTGATGGTAACATTGGAGTGTGGAGGGTTTTCTGGAGGCATCCAAAATGCGACGGACTGGCTGAGACAGGTTTTCTGGAGAAGTCAGCCCGAGAGAAACCAAGCTGTCAGGTGGAGCGAAGACAGATTGGGATGTAGTAGAGACTGCTGTTGCTGTGTAAGAAGAGTAGGAAACACAGGCAGAGGAATGGGATCCCTGGAGCTGAGCTGAAGCAGGAGGGAGAACCAATGTTGTCTGGGCCACCGAGGGGCGATGAGAATCATGGTGGCCCTGTCCTTGCGGAGCTTGAACAGAGTCCGCAACATCAAAGGAAGTGGAGGGAAGGCATAGAGGAACCGATCCGTCCAGTCGAGTAGGAAGGCATCCGGGGTCAGACGGTGTGGAGAGTAGAGTCTGGAGCAGAACTGGGGCAGCTGATGGTTGTGAGGAGCTGCAAAGAGGTCCACCTGAGGAGTGCCCCATCGAGCAAAGATGGAGTGGAGAGTGGGAGGATCCAGGGTCCACTCGTGAGGTTGAAGGATGCGGCTGAGTTGGTCGGCCAGGGAGTTCTGTTCGCCCTGGATATAGACCGCTTTGAGAAAAAGATTGTGGGCTGTGGCCCAGGTCCAGATTCGGAGGGCCTCCTGACAGAGGAGACGGGATCCAGTGCCGCCCTGCTTGTTGATGTAGTACATGGCGACCTGGTTGTCCGTGCATAGGAGGAGAACCTGAGGGCAGAGAAGGTGGTGGAAGGCCTTGAGAGCATGAAACATGGCTCTGAGCTCCAGGAAATTGATGTGATGTTGACGCTCCTGAGGGGTCCAAAGTCCCTGGGTGCGCAGATCCCCAATGTGAGCCCCCCATGCATAGGGGGAGGCGTCCGTGGTGATGATCATGGAATGAGGAGGTGGATGCAAAAGGAGGCCCCTGGAAAGATTTGCAGAGTTCAACCACCATTGAAGAGATTGCTGAAGAGATGATGTCACAGAGATGGGATGAGAAAGAGGGTCCCTGGTCTGTGACCATTGGTTGGCGAGGGTCCATTGCGGTATCCTGAGGTGGAGTCGCGCCAGAGGAACCACATGGACTGTGGAGGCCATGTGACCCAGAAGAATCATCATCTGGCGAGCTGGGATGGATGGTCGGAGGAGCACCTGCCGACAAAGGTGAAGCAGTGTCTGGTGCCGATTGGCTGGAAGGAACGCTCTCATGGAGTTGGTATCGAGAAGTGCTCCGATGAATTGAAGGCGTTGTGTGGGAAGCAGATGCGACTTGGGATAATTGATCTCGAACCCCAAGAGATGGAGGAGAGAGATGGTGTGGTGAGTTGATTGTAGCACAAGAGGAGGTGTTGCTGCTGTCACCAACCAGTCGTCTAAATAGGGGAACACTTGTAGGTTGTGGGACCTGAGACAGGCCGCTACCACAATCAGGCACTTGGTGAACACCCTGGGTGATGATGCGAGACCAAAGGGTAGCACTTTGTACTGATAGTGAAGATTCAGTATCTGGAATCGGAGGTAGCGACGTGAAGCCTGATGTATTGGAATGTGAGTGTAGGCCTCCTTGAGGTCCAGGGAACATAGCCAGTCGTGTTGAGACAGAAGAGGATAAAGCGTGGCAAGGGAGAGCATCCTGAACTTTTCCTTGACCAAACACTTGTTGAGGTTCCTGAGGTCGAGGATAGGACGAAGATCCCCCGTTTTCTTGGGTACCAGGAAGTAGCGGGAGTAAAATCCCTGACCTCTTTGGTCTGGTGGAACTTCTTCGATGGCATTGAGAAGGAGGAGGGATTGGACCTCCCTGAGGAGGAGTGGAGTTTGGGAGGAGTGAGAAGCAGACTCTACGGGAGGATGATCTGCAGGAAGAGTCTGGAACCTTAGTGAGTATCCGTGACGGATGATGTTTAGAACCCACAGGTCTGATGTGATGGCCTCCCAGCGTTGTAGGAAGATGGTGAGGCGGCCTCCTATAGGTTGAGGCAGAGGCAGCGAGGGTTGGAGACTGGCTATGCCCTGGAGAAAGGAGTCAAAAGGGCTGGGGAGGCTTGGTTGGAGGGAGAGGCTTAGCTGTCTGATGAGATTGTGAGCGAGCCTGGGAGTGTTGTTGTTGCTGTTGGCGAGGCCGACGAGATTGCTGTTGAGGCGGGTTAAGTGGCCTAGCAGAGAAACGACGCTGATAAGAAGACTGGGGTCTGTATGGGCGTGACGGCGGAGTCTTCTTCTTAGGCTTAATGAGGGTGTCCCATCTTGTCTCATGAGCCGAAAGTTTTTGAGTGGTGGTATCTAGAGACTCCCCAAAAAGTTCATCACCAAGACAGGGTGCGTTGGCAAGGCGGTCTTGGTGGTTCACATCCAGATCAGATACCCTCAGCCAGGCCAGGCGTCGCATGGCAATTGCCAGAGCGGAGGCTCGAGAAGAGAGCTCGAAGGAGTCATAGATAGAGCGCACCATGAACTTTCTAAGCTGAAGGAGAGTGGAAATTTGTTGCTGAAACAACGGAACCTTGCGTTCAGGAATGTACTTCTGCAGAGCTGAGAGTTGTTGTACCAGATGTTTCATGTAAAAGGAGAAATGAAAAGAGTAGTTGTTGGCTCTGCTAGCCAGCATGGCATTCTGGTACAGGCGTTTTCCAAATTTATCCATTGTCTTACCTTCTCTGCCAGGAGGGGTGGAGGCATAGACACTGGAACCATGAGATTTTTTGAGAGTGGACTCTACCAGTAGGCTCTCATGTGGCAACTGGGGTTTATCGAATCCCGGGATAGGGATAACCCGGTATAAACTGTCCAGTTTCTTAGGGGCACCTGGCACAGTAAGGGGGTTCTCTAAGTTCTTATAAAATGTCTCCCGTAGAATATCATGAACGGGGAGTTTGAGAAATTCCTTGGGAGGTTGATCGAAGTCCAAGGCTTCTAAAAAGGCCTGGGACTTCTTGGAGTCGGACTCAAGTGGGATGGAAAGAGCCCCAGACATCTCCCTAAGGAATTTTGTAAATGAGGACTGCTCTGGTTTGGCGGTGGATTCAGCCATAGAGGGTTCCTCATCAGTGGAAGAGGCATCCTCCTCGGTACCGAGAGGGGATTGCTCCCAGAGGTCAGGGTCTCTGACAGCCGGTTCCGCATGACGGGTCTTAGACAGGGATTTACCAGATCTCATGGATACGGTGCCGGGGGATGAAGACCGGTGCCGATCTCCATCCCTGGAGGAGTGGTGCCGATCCCGGTCCCGAGACGATCGGAGTCGATCCTGGGGTCGGGATGGGTCCTCAGCCGCGCAGGTTTGGAGCGTAGGCTGTGCCGATAAGACCGGCATCGAAGTATTCATCGGTACCGAGGGGGTGGCCACTGGCGTAGTGGTGCGGGGCTCGGGCCGGACCGGTACCGGAAGAAGCGGTGCCAGCAGAGTTGGAAGCAGTTCCTTAAGTTGGTGCTGGAGCTGTTCGTGTAATTTAGTTTGGAGGATGGCCGAGATACGGTCCTCCAATGGGGGCACCGGTACCGTTTTACTTTTCTTCGGTACCATCGGTGCTGCTCTACGCTCCGGTGATGAGGAGGCCGATGAAGAGGCACTCACCGATATTGGAGCGGAGCGCTTTCGGGATTTGCGGGACACCGGAAGGACTGGTGTCACCGTTGTAGCTGGAGGGCGCTCGAGGGAAGTGGGAGGCTTCTTAGCCGGCTTACCTGGCGCCATCGACCCCGTAGAAAGGTCAGGAGGTGTTGATGTTGACGGTGCCGATTTCGGCGGTGCCGTTGACGCCGGGGTCGGGTCCATAGCAGAAGCGGTGCCGAAGAGGAGATTCTGCTGTATTTGTCTGTTTTTAAGGGTGCGTTTTTTAAGAGTCGCGCAGCGGGTGCAGGTGTCAGCCCGATGTTCCGGACCCAAGCACTGTAGGCACCAATTGTGCGGGTCCGAAAGGGAAATCGGGCGTGCACACCGCTGGCACTTCTTAAAACCCGGCTGAGGGGGCATGAAGGGAAATACGGCCTCAGCGAAATCAAAGCCGGAGGCTTGTATGATGGCAACAGGCCCCGCCGGGGCCTGCTGAAAAAATAAAGGAAAAAAGAAAGTTTTTTTTTTTTTTTTTTTTTGGATTAGAAAGAAAACAACAAACCCGAAGGAAAAAAATAGAAATAATTAGAAATAACGCGAGCGGGAAGGCAAAAAAAAGGAGTTTTCAACAGCCGTTGAAACCACATGCGTCTTCTTCGCTCCGCGGAAACGAAGAAACTGGAGACCACGCACTCCTCCGTCGGGCGGGAAGGCACTCGCGCATGCGCGGTGCGGCCAACTAGAACTTTCTAGTTAAAAAGGTCCGTACCGGGGCTCCGTCGGCGACGTCACCCATACGTTAAGAATATGCTGCCTGCTTGTCCTGGGATAAAACCTCTTGTTGTCTATCTAAACTAGGAAAATTCTGTTGGGAATCAGCTTTCTGAATGGTTCTAGAGCAGGCTTGTCCAACCTTTTTCTATCAGGGGCCACATTTTATATTTTGCAACATTCGGAGGGCCAAAATATATACTGTTGTATTTTGCCATATGCTTCATCAAATAGTGGCAAAATACAACAGCTGTCCCCTCCCAGCCAGTCTCTCTCTGTGTCTCATCCAGCCACAGCCTTCATTCATCCAGTCTACATGCTCTCTCTCATGGCTTCGCCCAGTCTCTTTCCTCTCACCTGGCTTCAGTTGCAGAAAAAAAGCAATGGACATCCTGCTTCCCCAGCATGACTCGGCTCTCTGCGAGCTGCATGGTGCCAGAAATTCAGATGGGTCTCATGGTTTCAAATCTCATAAGACTTGAAATTGTGAGATCAATTCAACCTTATGGCACTGCTCGGCTCAAACTTACAGAGATCCGAGGCATGGCACGGAAACAGGAATCTTGCCATAGGTGCCAGCTCTGTGAGTGCTAGAGTTCCCCTAATATTCTTTCGAGCACTTCCCAGACATCAGAGCTGAAATCTTTTCAATGTAGAGCCACAAGAAAGCAGGAGGAGAGGCAGTGTCTCTGTAGCTACTGCTCTCATCTCCCCTGCAACCCATTGGTCAGACATTCCTTAGCTAGCCAACAGGCTGCAAAGCAAACAGGAGCAGTAGCTTAGAAAACACTGTTGGTCAGACATTCCTTATAGCCAGCCAACAGGCCATGGAAAAGCAGGATGGAAAGTTGGTGTCTCCTAAGCTACTGGTCCCACCTTTCCCTGCAGCCTATTGGTTGGCTAAGGAATATCTGACCAATGGGCTAGTGTTTTCCCCAGAAATTTTTTCCAGCCAGGTGGCATGAAAAAGTAGCCGGGTGGAGCGAGATGGGGAAATTTGATGATGGGGAATATTAACCCCCTCTTTTACTAAGGTGTGCTAACATTTTTAGCACGCGCAAACTCCCGCGCTACGTAGGAAAACTAACACCAGCTCAATAATGGCATCAGCGTCTAGCGCGCGTGGTAATTCTGCACGCGCTAAGCACACGCTAAAACCAATTTTGCAACTTAGTAATAGGAGCCCTAAATGTGTACTATTTTTATTAGTTAATTATTATTATTTTCCAATGCTTAATATGACTTCCTTTTTTAAGTTTTGACACTTGTGCCAGAATATTTTTACTAAATTTAAGAAGCATCCAATGCTAGAAGGGAATAATTAGATATTTGCCATCTTTCAAATAGTATAGAGGTTTAAAAAAAGGAAAGGCGTTAATGAAGTTATTAGGTTCAATCTAGCCATTTATTTCTGCATGAATTTAAACAACTTAAAAAAAAGATAAATATAGCTCATCCAGTCATACAAGAATGGCTCTACAGCAAGAGTGCCTACACTTTTTGGGCTTGTGAGCTACTTTTAAAATGACCAAGTCAAAATGATTTACCAAGAATAAAATTTTAAAAAACACAAAGCAAGCACACTGTACGCAGAGAAAATGTTAATTATCATTTATATTCCGCGGGTTTTCAAAGAGGTCAAGGCAGATGACTTTATGCAATGCACCTCAGGAACAACTATACAAAAATAGACAAATATACCCCCTCCCTTTTTACTAAAAACCACAATAGTGGTTTTTAGCGCAGGGAGATGCGCAGAATGCACTGCGCTGCTCTTGATGCTCATAGGCTCCCTGCGCTAAAATCTGCTATTGCGGTTTAGTAAAAGGGGGCCATAGTGCAAAATATAGACAGCAGATATAAATTCTCAAAACAGACACATTTTGATCACTAAATTAAAAATAAAATCATTTTTCCTATCGTTTTGTCTGGTGATTTCATGAGTCTCTGGTTGCACTTCCTTCTTCTGACTGTAAATCCAATATTTCTTTCTTTCTGCCACTTCCCTTTTCTTTCTTTCTCTCTCCCCCTGACTGCCTGTTTCTCTCTTCCCCTGCCCCCTCTTTATTTCTGCCTTTCTTTCTCTCTCTCCCCCTGTCTGTCTTTCTTTCTCTCCCCCTGTCCCCCCAAGCCATTGCACCAATTTCTCCATTTCCCCGATTCTTTTCCTACCCCCTAAGCCACCACGCCGATTTCTCCCTGCTACTTCCCTGAGCTAGGCCAGGCACGTACAAGCGCCAGACTTACAAAACTTCACCTCTGACGTCAATTCTAACATCGGAGAGGAAGTTCCAGGCCAGCCAGGCAGCGATTGGCTGGCCCAGAACTACCTCTCCGACGTCAGAATTGACGTCAGAGGTGAAGTCTTGAGAGTCTGGCACTTGTACGTGCCTGGTCTGGCTCGGGGAGGCAGGAAGAAAAAGATTGCAAAGGCAACGCAATCGACTCACATTGCCTTTGCGATCGACCATTTGGGCACCCCTGCTGTTATGGTATCCTGTCCTGACCTGAGGAAAGGGGTTTAGTCCCCCCCAAAAATGCCTTAGTTCAATTTCCTATTTATAAACTTTAACTAATACAATTACAATACTACTTGATTCTACGTAAAGCAACAAAAAAAAACTTTTTTTCTACCTTTTGTCGTTTCTGCTTTAATTATCTTCTCTTCACTCTCTTCTTTCTATTTAGCATTTGTCCTCGCTCCCTTCCATGCAACATCTGTCCTCTCTTTGCCCCTTCCACCCAGCCTCTGCCCTCTCTCTCTACCCCTTCCATCTACTGTCCACCCTCTCTCTGCCCCTTGCATCCACTGTTCACCCTCTCTGCCCTTTCCATCCAGTATCCGCCCTTTCTCTGTTCCATATGGCATCTTCCCTCTTTCTATGTCCCTTCAATAAACTGTATATCCTGTGCCATTTCTCACCTTTATACATGATTCATTTCAGCTTCCCCCCCTCCCCTATGCCCTGGCATCTCTCTCTTCTCCTTTCCTTCCTTCCTTCCCACTCCACCCCATGGTCTGGCATCTCTATCTCCTTCTCTTCTCTCGCCCATGCCCTGGCATCTCCCTCCTCCCCCTCCCCCCATATGCGCTGACATCTCTCCCCCACCCATGGTCTGGTAGCTCCTTTCCCTCCCTCCCTCCTATAGTCTTGGTGTCTCTTGCCTCTCCTCTCCCTTCCCTGGTCTTCCTTTTCCCCTCTCTCTCCCCAATTGGGTGCTGCTGCAGCACTTCTCTTCCCCTCCCCCCTCCCCAATTGGGTGCAGCAGCAGCTTTTCTCTTCCCCTCCCCCATTGGGTGCGCCAGCTTTTCACTTCCCCCTCCCCCCAAAAAAAATTGGGTGCAGCAGCAACATTTCTCTTCCCTTCCCCCCAAAATGGGTGCAGCAGCAGAATATTTCTCTTCCTCCTCCCCTCCCCTATTCAGTACAGCAGCAGCATTTCTCTTACCATCCCTCCCAGCTCACAAATCCGTCAGTAGTCGCTAGGGAAGTTGTATGCTTCCTTCCATCGCTGACCTATCTTTCATAAGTCAGCGACGGAGGGAAGCTTACAACTTGCTGCTTTTACTTGCGTCGGGCTTTCCTCATTGCCGGGTCCTGCCTACTTTGTTTCCGCGAAGGCAGGACCCAGCAGCGAGGAAAGCCCGAAGGAAGTAAAAGCAGTAAGTTGTAAGCTTCCCTCTGGGGCTCTATCGTGTGCGTGCTGTCGGGGCTTTATCATGTGCGTGCCGGCTTCCCTTCTCTTCTTTACAAAATCGGAAGTTGCGTCCCTTGGGGGGGAGGGAAGAGAAGGGAAGCCAGCACGCACACAATAGAGGCCTGGAGGGAAGCTTACAACTTACTGCTTTTACTTCCTTCGGGTCTTCCTCGCTGCCGGGTCCTGCCTTCGCGGAAGCAAAGTAGACAGGACCCGGCAACGAGGAAGGCCCGAAGCAAGTAATAGCATGGCATGACATGGCAAAAAAAAAAGGCAGGCGTCAAACAAAATTTTCGGCGGAGAGTCAGCCCGGGAAGGAGCATCGGCGGTAGCAGAAGGATTCGCTGTGCGGTCATCTAAATTAGCTGGGCGGTGCGGTCATCTAAATTAGCAGGGGAGAACACTGCGGCTAATAGCAGGGAACAGAGAAGAGATGCAGTATAGGTCAGACAGGCTTCCTGCCTTAGGTCTACCATATAGAGAAGGAGAAATGCTGAGGGAGGCTCTGGGAAAGGAATGAGGAAGAAAAGAGTTGCACAAGCACTGACAGCTAGATGGGTTGTGAGGGGAAGAGAAACTGAGGGAAGACACATGGACTATGAAAGGGAGAACACAGCTGAAATGACTGCAAGCTGGGGGGGTACAGGCTATGATACAAACATATGTGGCTGAGGGATGGGCTGAAAAAAGAAAAACAGATGACAGGGAGAGGAACTGTGTAGGGTTAAAAGAACAGGGGCTGAAAAAAGGGTTCCGAGAAGAGAGAGATCAGTTTGGAGGGATGGAAATGGAAAGAGAGGTGGAACTAGGAAAAAAAAAAATCAAATAAAGAAAAGATAATTTTCAGATTTTTGGAGGCAAATCTCTCAGCTGCTCCCCATAACTGAGAGAGCATAAGAATCAATGGGTAGGACAGAGCTGAGTCAGTTTTAGGAATCTGCTCTTTTCTTCCAATCTTGCAGTAATAGGGACAAATTTGTCACCGTCCCTGTGGATTAGTGCTGCCCGATTTCCGATTTGAATTGTTTATAAAAAAAAAAAAAATTGGCCTCGTCGATTCGATTACCAACCCTCCCCCTCGCCCCCTAAAGCATGAGCGGCAGGATTGCCTCTTGTGGCTGTCCACTGACGCTGCCGTTCCTGCTTTAGGGGGGCAGGGTCAGTCGGGAAGTGCTGCAGCCCTCTCCGGCCTCGCGCTCTTAGCCACTCAGATACCAGTAATTACGGCAGCCTGCAGATAGGATTGCCCGTGCTGTAGAGATCCTTGCAGGCTGCCGTTGTCCTCAGGAGCACATTCAATCAGCCGCGATCCTGCCCCTGACATCAGATTGAACATGCTCCTGAGGACGACGGCAGCCTGCAAGGATCGCTACAGCACCAGCGATCCTCTCTGCAGGCTGCCGTAATTTACCGGTATCTGAACAGGTTAACTGCGGGAGGTAAGAGCGGGAGGCTGGGGAAGACACCAGGCCTTCAAGGGGGGAGACATCAGGCCTGGTGTAGAAGTACACGTAGAGAGGGAAGGGGGTTCAAAGAGACATGCATATACTGGACTGGGGGGGAGGGAAGAAATAATGGGTCTAAAAACAGGAGAGGGAGAGAGATGGTGGACAATGGGATGGAGGGAGGGAAGGAACAGAAAGGGAGAGAAGTTGGACACAAGGGATGGTGTGGAGGGAGAGATAGAGATACTGGAGAGGAGGGTAGTTGGGAAGAAAAAGGGAGAGATGGTGGATCCTAGGGGTGGTGGGGAAGGAGGGAGAGATGCTGGATGAAAGGGTAATTGAGAAAAGGAGATATCATTATTTATTATAAAAATTTACATACCGTTTAAAACTGAACGGTTTACATACATAATTTTAAAACAAAAACATGATAAAATACACATACAAACAATCCTCAGAAATATACCATAGCTTGCATAGTAAAGATCATGAATAATTCATCAACTCTGCCAGAGAGGAAAATTATTGGCTAGAGAAAGGCATCTACAAATAACTGCATCTTAAGTAGTTTTTTTAAACATGCCCTTTTCATAGCTGTTTAATATCTGACTCACCAAGGAGTTCCATATCTTAACTCCTGCACAACAAAAAATCATGGTGGAACTGGGGATGGTGGGGTCCATCGCTGCAGCTGCGGAGATGGAGACGAAAAAAAGGAAAGATGCCAGACCTCCGCGGAGGGAAGGGAAACAGAAGGGGAGGACAGAGATGGAAGATGGATGGCTAGCATAGAGAAAGAAGAAAACGACAATGGGCAGGAGACCCTGGTAAGCGAGTTATCAGAAGACAAACATAAAACCAGAACCTGGAACCAACATGATTTGAATAATGACCAAACAATAAAAGGTAGAAAAAATAATCCTGCTTTCTGTTTTGTGATTATAATATGTCAGATTTGAAATGTATATCCTGCCAGAACTGGTGTTAGGCTGCGAACGTGAACTAGGATTAATAGAGAGGAAAAGTTTTTTTTGTTTGTTTTGTTTATACCCCAGTGCTAGTGTGGGTAGGAGAGGGCAAAGGGGGTGAAGAGGCTACAAAATAAACCCACCAGGATGTTTGAAAAAAACACCCAATTGGGCCGGAAAATCGAATCGAAAAATCGATTCAATAGGCTGAATCGAATCAAATTTTTTTTTTCCTCAATTGGGCAGCACTACTGTAGATAACCGCAGGAAGCCATTCACATGTCATTCTTTAAGAAGAGAGGGAAGAATCAGAATATGAATGGGCACAACCACTGACCCTCAAGCCTTGCATTGAAGAATGCTGGTGTAGAAGGACTGAGGTTGAGATAGATACTAAAGAATGACATGGGATGATTTCCCACAGTTATCCACGGGGACAAATTCTGTCACCATGTCATTCTCTAAGGTATTTCATTAGAAAGATGGGGAAAGGGAATGAGGTTGTAGAAGCATGGAATTCCATGTACTGGAAATTTCCCTTTTAAAACTTACTGAGAGAGAGACAAGAGTGTGTGAGAATGATGCTATGAGGGAGAGAGTTCAATATTAAATGGCAATAGTCTTCAAATCCAGATGTTCATATAAACTCTCTCAATAAATACTGGATTTGCGAAATGTCAATATATTATTTCAAAAAGACGCCTCAGCCCCACCTCTCCACCACTGTAATAATTTTATACTGTGGGAAGTTTGTTGTGGCACTTCATCATTGGCTGTCTATTTGGTTTTCTTTTGTGTTCATTTAGTTTTTCATTTTATGCTGTTAATAAATATGTTTCCTTAATAATAAATAGTTTTTCATTTTGTGCTGCTAATAAATATACTTCCTTTGTAATAAATATGTATGAAAAACTGTTCAATACTTATCTCAGCTGAACCCGGGAGTCAGACCTGACATGTTTCGCACAAGAAAGTGCTTTATCAAGGGTCTCCCTGTATGGCAATAGAAAAGAAGCTGTAGTATATATTTGTGCTAAGCCCTTTTCATGAACTTATACCTTTATCATGACTATAATCCTTAAAATTCATGTAAAGACTTACCAAGGCTGCCGCTGTCATCCGACTCCAACCAAATTGTGAGCAAAGATGGCGGCGGCGACCTTGGACTCGGAATTTAAATCCTACTCTCTTGATTATGATAATCCCGCCCCCTGCAGCTGATAGGCCCAAAAAAATTTTTTTTATTAATTTTTTTATTTATTTACATTACTGAACCCCACTCGATCTCTTTGTTTAACCCATGCGGTGCAACAGTATCTAGCATGAATATGAACCTTTGTTCGCTCTCGTTTAGTTTTACTTTGTCCTCTCCCCCCATGTCAAAACCCTTCACTTTGTCTATGACTCGCCATTTCAAATCGTTGATGGTATGTTTATATTTCAGCCAGTGTTCTGTCAACGGTGCTTGCAGTATCTCATTAAGTATACGTGATTTGTGTTCCGTCAGCCGTAGTTTAATTTTCCTACTTGTACGTCCAATGTATATCAAGTCGCAGGGGCAGATTATCGCATACACTACCCCTTGAGTATTACAGTCTGTCTGGCATCTAGATTTTAGGGTCCATTTTCTGCCTGGGACCTCCCAAATGTTTCCTACAATAGTGGAGGAGCACCACTGGCATTTCCCACATATCCCGTGGTGCCCCTCCATCTTCTGCTCCCTAACCCCATATTTCTGAAAATTATATCGTTGAGCTATTGTCATACCCCTTGAATATGCTATCAAGGGGAAGTTTCTCAAAGATTCATGAGGTTGAACTATATGCCAATGTTTTCTAAGCATAGCTACCAAGCTTTTAGCGGCATGGGAAAAAGGTAAAATGCAGGTCAGCTGTTCATTTTCTATTGAGGGAGGATCTTTTCTTTCCTGTAGAAGGAGGTTTCTTTGGGCGTATTTGGCCCTTGTGTATGCTTTCATAAATCTTTCATCTTTGAGTCTCACGGATCATCAAATGAACATTCTAGAGAAGGGACTAGGGTTTGTGATGTCCCATCCTCCGGACTTCTTCAAGCTTCAGTTGGCTTTTCAAGTTTTCATTAGAAAAATGCAATTAAAGGTTTTTTTCTATGATAGACTAGAGTGCACTGTGCAACATGAGGAAGAAGTTCAGGTAGAAGAGGAGACACTTTCAGATGTAAATTCCATCCCAATATGTAAAAAGAAATCTCATTGGGTCCCCCCTGGTCTTATGGACCCCTTTATTTTTACCTTTTGTGAATTGATTACGAAGGAGCTTAGAGAGCTTCAAAAAAATTGGCTAAACCGAGGCCCCTATAACACCACAAGGGCACAACAAATTGGTTTTGAAGAACTTTTGGATAATTGGAATATCATTATTATTAAGGCGGACAAAGGGGGAGCCACGGTTATTTTAAACAGAAGCGATTATGACCGTGAAGCTGAACGTCAACTAGCAGATAGGGACGCATATACTCTATTGGAGGGGGACCCTACTACTTCTTTAGAGGAAGAAATACTTTCATTTTTGAATTTACATCGAGAGAAAGGCATAATTACAATGAAAGAATACAATTTCATGTTCGAGAGGAACCCCAGGATTCCGAGGATCACGTTTGTACCCAAGATCCATAAAACCTTGGTGAACCCTCCGGGACGTCCTATCGTGAACACTCGGGGTTCAATTTTGGAACCTTTATCAAAGGTGGTGGATTTTTTCCTTAGGGTGGAAGTCCCCAAAATTAAATCCTATATCAGGGATTCTTCTCATTTTTTGAGAACATTGACTGATTTACAAATAGATATGACCAACAAATGGATGGTATCTTTGGATGTCATCTCATTATATACTAAGATTCCCCAGGAGGGAGCCCTTCAGATTGTGAGAGAGACACTTCAGACCATTAATCCACATCGTATATCCATGGAATTTCTTATGCAGCTAGCTACTTGGGTTATTAAGAGAAATTATTTTGAATATCATCAACAGTTTTTTCAACAAACGCAGGGGGTGGCGATGGGTGCCACTTTAGCCCCCTCTGTCGCATCCCTATACATGTCTAAGTTTGAAGAAACATGGGTTTATAATTCTATATGGGATCCGTATATTTCTTATTGGGGAAGGTTTTTGGATGATATTTTTTTGATTTGGAATAATACCAGACAAGAACTAGAGCAATTTTTATACCATTTGAATTCCGTGGACCCGAATATAAAATTCACTATGACCTGCCATCAAACTCGAATCGATTTTCTAGATATCACCGTACAGGTGAGAGAAGGTAAGATAGCTACCACCTTATTTATGAAGCCAGTTACTCGAAACACTACTCTTCATTTTAGCAGTTTCCATCCTTTTAAGTTACGGTTCAATCTTCCCATCGGTCAGTTTTTACGCATCCGTAGGGTGTGTTCTTCTATGGAACAATATAAACTTCAGGCAAAAAAATTGACAGAGAGACTCCGTATCAGGGGTTACCCTGAAAGATCTATTAGACAAGCATACACAAGGGCCAAATACGCCCAAAGAAACCTCCTTCTACAGGAAAGAAAAGATCCTCCCTCAATAGAAAATGAACGGCTGACCTGCATTTTACCTTTTTCCCATGCCGCTAAAAGCTTGGTAGCTATGCTTAGAAAACATTGGCATATAGTTCAACCTCATGAATCTTTGAGAAACTTCCCCTTGATAGCATATTCAAGGGGTATGACAATAGCTCAACGATGTAATTTTCAGAAATATGGGGTTAGGGAGCAGAAGATGGAGGGGCACCACGGGATATGTGGGAAATGCCAGTGGTGCTCCTCCACTATTGTAGGAAACATTTGGGAGGTCCCAGGCAGAAAATGGACCCTAAAATCTAGATGCCAGACAGACTGTAATACTCAAGGGGTAGTGTATGCGATAATCTGCCCCTGCGACTTGATATACATTGGACGTACAAGTAGGAAAATTAAACTACGGCTGACGGAACACAAATCACGTATACTTAATGAGATACTGCAAGCACCGTTGACAGAACACTGGCTGAAATATAAACATACCATCAACGATTTGAAATGGCGAGTCATAGACAAAGTGAAGGGTTTTGACATGGGGGGAGAGGACAAAGTAAAACTAAACGAGAGCGAACAAAGGTTCATATTCATGCTAGATACTGTTGCACCGCATGGGTTAAACAAAGAGATCGAGTGGGGTTCAGTAATGTAAATAAATAAAAAAATTAATAAAAAAAATTTTTTTGGGCCTATCAGTTGCAGGGGGCGGGATTATCATAATCAAGAGAGTAGGATTTAAATTCCGAGTCCAAGGTCGCCGCCGCCATCTTTGCTCACAATTTGGTTGGAGTCGGATGACAGCGGCAGCCTTGGTAAGTCTTTACATGAATTTTAAGGATTATAGTCATGATAAAGGTATAAGTTCATGAAAAGGGCTTAGCACAAATATATACTACAGCTTCTTTTCTATTGCCATACAGGGAGACCCTTGATAAAGCACTTTCTTGTGCGAAACATGTCGGGTCTGACTCCCGGGTTCAGCTGAGATAAGTATTGAACAGTTTTTCATACGTATTTATTACAAAGGAAGTATATTTATTAGCAGCACAAAATGAAAAACTATTTATTATTAAGGAAACATATTTATTAACAGCATAAAATGAAAAACTAAATGAACACAAAAGAAAACCAAATAGACAGTCAATGATGAAGTGCCACAACAAACTTCCCACAGTATAAAATTATTACAGTGGTGGAGAGGTGGGGCTGAGGCGTCTTTTTGAAATAATATATTGAAATTTCGCAAATCCAGTATTTATTGAGAGAGTTTATATGAGGGAGAGAGTGGCAGGATCCTAGACTTTGATTTCTCCACATTACCTGCCCTGCTTTCAGAAACAGGCTGGTCAGCAGCCCCAATCATTTTCAAAAATTGGCTCCTATAAATTTTGCTATAAGCATCACATGAATTATAAGCTTCAGAGGGCCAGAAAAAAAAGCTCATGGAGGACCAGGTTTTGGTTCCAGGGCCATAGGTTGGCCAAGCCTGTTCTAGAGTATATAAGACAGTCTTGTGCACTATGTAATCCTGGATGCTTTGTGTAACTTCAGTCCACTGGATTTATATATTAAGTAGAAATATGCTATACCGCTAGGCAACTTAATCCTTAAAAACACAAGAGCTTTACACTCCAGACTCTTGGATTTCAGTAGTAGTCCTCAAGTGTCAAAGCAATTAAGAGTTAGCTCGGAAGTAACTCTATAAATCTCCTGTCAGCAGTTAAACTGGAATTAGTCTGGCTGATCAGGTGGCCTGCATAGTAACATAACAGATGAAAGTAGAAAAAGAACAAGCAATTCAACAAGTATATGTGGGTTCTTACTGGGTTTTAATAAGTTATTCTCTTAACCAGACATGATATAGTTATGCTCTCAGGCACCAAAAAGACATCAAGCCCAATATTCCAGTAGTTCCTACACAGAAAAGTGCCACCAACTAGGACCATACTCAAATTTTCAGCAGCATTCTCTGTTATCATAAACTGGTTCCAACCCCCTCCCCCCAAAAAAAAAAAAATAAAACAACAACCCTGTCTGCTAGACTACAAGTCATCACTCACAACCCTCATTAGTTCCATTCTTGTTTGACATGCCTATTTGGAAAATTTGTTCTGTTACCTAGGAGTTATCCTTGACTCTGAACTGTCTTTCCACAAACAAATATCTCAAGTCTCAAAACTAGATTTTTTTTGTCTTTGCATAGGATCTGCTCTTTACTCAGTCTTCTGGATTTCTCTACCGTATACACTCTTACCAACACCTTCTTGATTTCTCAGATTTCTTGGTATGTTAGTAAAATATTACTAAGCACCAAGACATCTCCAAAAACACTACAAAACTGTTGCCTATCTACTGCATGCCATTTGTAGATACGATCACAAGTCCTCACTCCACATTAGGACTGGTTACCTGTTTAGCGCCATATCTGGTTCAAAATTCTCTACTTGGTATACAAAGTCTATTACTTGAGCATTCCACAAATATGTATCATCCCAGGCTATCCCTAACACCCATTCTCCCAGTCACTTAGATTCCTTGATGTATATCATCTTTCTTTCCTAGCTTCCTGACAGGCACATTATGAATCTACCAGGAATTTGGGATTTCTCTTCTTTGCTCCAAACTGTAGAATAGCCTCCCTCTTTTCCTCAGTACCAAACCATCTGTTAAAAAGTTATAATTCAAGCATCTGCAAATTTGGGTTTATAACTCATGAAACTGTTTACAATTTTACTCTCTTTGTATACTTTTCTGGCTCATTGTGTGAATCTTATCATTTAGCTGACATTGCTTTCATCTGAAATTTTAGACTGTAAACAACTTCAACCTATGCATCACACAAAGCAGTATATCAAGTACTGTATTTATAGCTCCATAAGATGCACCCTAGATTTAGAGGAGGAAAACAAGAAAAACCAAATTCTCCCTGCCAGGCTCTGCACCCTGCCCCCCCCCCCTCTGGTGGTCTAGTGGTAGGCCGGGGCAGGGCACAGAGCAGGCAGGCCTAGTGGCAAGCAAGCAGGCAGACTCCCCCCCAGAACCTTAAATCATCCCCCATACCCCCAGTACCTTAAATCATCCCCAATATACCTTAAATCATCCTCCTATACCCCTACATGCCCCCAGTACCTAAATCATCCCACATATCCCTTAAATCATCCCCATATCACCATGTGCCACCAGTACCTTAAATCAACCCCCCCATACCACATGCCCCCCCCCCCATTACCATAAATCATCCACCACGTACCCCCCAGTACCTTTTTAAATCATTCCTCCGTACCTTTAATCATCAACCTTTGGTACCTTTTTTAATTCCATCCATCTTTCCCAGCCAGCGGTGCACAGGCCAGAAGCGCAGAAATCAGGAGCAAGTCCTCTGCGCTCCTGCCTGGGCCCGCGCCAATCTCCGAATGGCTGCAGTCAGTTCTCGCAAGGGCTTGCTCTTGATCTCTGCACTTCTGTCTGGGAAATTCGCTAGACCACCAGGTACGACGGCAGTGAGCGAGCAGGCGGGCGGGATTAAAGTTGCAGCAGTGGGGGGGGGTAATATGCAGTGGCGGTGGGGGGGGGTAAAAATATGCAGAGGCGGCAGCAGGGGAGGTTTAAAATATGCAGCAGCGGCTGGGGTGATAGTTTAAAAATATGCGGCGGCGGCGGCAGCGGGCTTAAATTTGTATCTTCGCTTCATAAGATGCACTTACTGTACATCTTATGCAGTGAAAAATACGGTAAGAACATAAGAATTGCCACCGCTGGGTCAGACCAGTGCTCCATCATGCCCAGCAGCCCGCTCATGTGGCAGCCCAGAGGTCTAAGACCAGTGCTCTAAATGAGCCAAGCCTCACCTGTGTACTTTCCAGTTGAGCAGGAACTTGTCCAACTTTGTCTTGAATCCCTGGAGGGTATTTTCCCCTACGACAGATTCCAGAAGAGCGTTCCAGTTTTCTACCACTCTCTGGGTGAAGAAGAACTTCCTTACGTTCGTATGGAATCTATCCCCTTTCAACTTTAGAGAGTGCCCTCTCGTTCTCCCTTCCTTGGAGAGGGTGAAAAACCTGTCTTATCTACTAAGTCTATCCCCTTCAGTATCTTGAATGTTTCAATCATGTCCCCTCTCAATATCCTCTTCTCGACCACCTTAGCACTATCTGGGTAGGGCCAGAGCGGTCCTAAATCAGCACCATAAATTAACCAGGCACTGCCAATATTCTGTCTTTTTCTTTTCTTTTTTTTAACAGAGAAAGGGAAAGGGGATTGGCTCTTATATACCGCCTTTTTGTAGTTTTACAACTACAACTACATTCAAAGTGGTTTACATACAGGTACTTCAAGCATTTTCCCTATCTGTCCCGGTGGACTCATAAATTATCTAATGTACCTGGGGCAGTGGAGGATTAAGTGACTTGCCCAGGGTCAAGGAGCAGCGCAGGGCTGAGGCTGTAGCTTTAACCACCGTGCCGCACTCTCCTCCAGTATCAGCACTTGGATAACTTGTATCTATCAGTCTATACCCAGATATTTAGTAGTGCTGAATATTCAGGTATAGATTTAAATGCCATGGTCAATATTTAAATCTGACATGAATCATAGTGTTTAAATGTTGAGGGGTGACTACTGTATGTCTGCAATATCATGATTTTAAGATATCAAAAGTCTGAAGGTGATACTATGCGCCCAAATAAGTATCTTAAACGACATTAATTATATTTTTGTAGCTTCTCTCCCTGTTCTATTTTTTTTGCAGGCTCTTTGTTTACCTTCTAGATTTAAAATGCCAAAATTATTGCAAAGAAACAGCAATGCACTACTTTTTATTAGTTTTAGAGAGAAAAACCTAAAAACATTCAAATATCTAAAAAGGCATTCATGCATCAGAAGGAAACCTATTTCAGGGTAATGGAAGATCAGGTTCTTACCTCGATAATCTTCTTTCCAGTAGAAAAGCACATGAATCCTGAACCTGTGGGAAGTGCATCTTTATCCACCAGGGATGCAAGTATCATCTTATATTTTTCAACTCTGCCTCTCTGCATCATTGGGCACTGCTCTCTCTCCTCAGTTTGTACCAAAGCAGAGAACCCCTGAAAGAGGAGCAATAACAATGAGGTGCATGAGGAAACTCCCTGATAACATCCTTTTGATCTCCTCTGCAAGAATATGCAACTCATTAACAAATGCAACATAGTATTAATGGGGTGGAACGAAAACACCCACCTACCTGAGTACAACCAGCACCAACACTTGTTCGGCTCTGACTTTGTCAAGAGCAAACCTGTATAGGCACTCCTGTCTCTCTACAGCCATAGCTTCATATTGCTTCATCTTGCTCGAGTGCCATTAAACAAGCCTCTGTAGAAACATACCTGTCTGAGGCCAGAAGCAAGCTACACTGAAAGCTAATAAGATAGGGCTTCAGGACTCAAGTGCTTTACTACTGAAAAGAATACTATTGAGATAAGAACCTAATCTTCCACTTTAGTGCAAAAGGCACATCAGTCCTGAACCTGTGTGATATCTTGGCGGAACAGCTATCTGCGCTCTTCAATCTCTCCCTTAGTACGGGTAATGTCCCGTTGGACTGGAAGATGGCTAACGTCATTCCACTCCATAAGAAAGGCTCCAAGATGGAGACAGCAAACTACAGACCGGTGAATCTCACATCAATAGTGTGCAAACTAATGGAAACTCTAATCAAACGCCAATTGGATATGATCCTGAACGAGGAGAATCTACGGGATCCCCGTCAACATGGATTTACTAAGGGGAGATCCTGCCAATCCAACCTGATCAGCTTCTTTGACTGGGTGACGAGGAAGCTGGATGTTGGGGAGTCCCTGGACATCGTATACCTGGACTTCAGTAAAGCATTCAATAGTGTACCACACCGCAGGTTGCTGAGCAAGATGAGTTCTATAGGATTGGGCGACACATTGACGAAATGGGTTGGGAACTGGCTTGGAGGTAGGCTTCAGAGGGTAGTGGTGAACGGCACCCCCTCCGAAATGACGGAGGTAATCAGTGGAGTGCCGCAGGGCTCGGTCCTGGGCCCGATCCTATTCAACATCTTTATAAGAGACTTGGCAGAAGAGCTGCGAGGTAAAATAACATTATTCGCTGATTATGCCAAACTAAGTAATGTAGTGGGCAAAAGCACAACAGACATAAATTCAATGTCCGACAACATGATGCACGACCTACTCCTACTGGAGCGCTGGTCTAGGTCCTGGCAACTCAGCTTCAATGCCAAAAAATGCAAAGTCATGCACCTGGGCAGCCATAATCCATGCAAGACTTACACCCTTAATGGCGAGATCCTAACAAGAACTGAAGCAGAACGAGACTTAGGGGTGATCGTCAGTGAGAACATGAAGACTGCCAATCAAGTAGAGCCAGCTTCATCCAAGGCAAGGCAAATCATAGGTTGCATATGCAGGAGTTTCGTCAGCCGTAAGCCTGAAGTCATTATGCCATTGTATAGATCCATGGTGAGGCCCCACCTGGAATACTGTGTGCAATTCTGGAGGCCGCATTACCATAAGGATGTGCTGAGACTGGAGTCGGTCCAGAGAATGGCCACCCGGATGGTCTCGGGACTCAAGGATCTCCTGTACGAGGAACGGCTGGATAAATTGCAGCTGTACTCACTCGAGGAACGCAGAGAGAGGGGTGACATGATCGAGACATTCAAGTATCTCACGGGCCGCATCGAGGTGGAAGAAGATATCTTCTTTTTCAAGGGTCCCGCGGCAACAAGGGGGCATCCGTGGAAAATCAGGGGCGGGAAACTGCATGGGGACACCAGGAAATTCTTTTTCATTGAAAGGGTGGTTGATCGCTGGAATAGTCTTCCACTTCAGGTTATTGAGGCCAGCAGCTTGCCTGATTTTAAGGCCAAATGGGATAGACACGTGGGATCTATTCACAGAGAAAGGTAGGGGAGGGTCATTGGGGTGGGCAGATTAGATGGGCAGTGGCCCTTATCTGCCATCTATTTCTATGTTTCTATTTAACATATCAAAACAGTCCCTAGAGCCTAGGGTGGGATAGAAGAACCTACTGCTAGCACCATGGACCCCAAAACTAAGCCCTTTTGCGATGCTAGTAACTTAGTAAATATGTGTAGCGCGGACCATATAACTGCCCTACAAATCTCCTTGGGCGAAACCGTCCTGGACTCTGTCAATGAAGAAGCCACACCTCTGGTGGAATGTGCTTTCAAGAAAATTGGTGGACTTTTACCACATCTTATGTAAGCATAGGAAATAACCTCCCATATTCATCTAGCAATTGAGGCATTTGAGGCCAGCCTTTTTCTGCATCCAGAAACCGTTAGAATGAAGAGATGATCTGACAACCAAAACTCATTGGTTACCTTTGACATCTAACCATGCTAGTATTTTGTACTGTTTCTTTATGCCTGTGGTCTGGAAACACAGAAACATGACGGCAGATAAAGGCCAAATGGTCCATCTAGTCTGCCCATCTACAGTAACCATTATCTCTTTCTCTTTCTGAGAGATCCCACATGCTTATCCCAGGCCCTCTTGAATTCAAACACAGTCTGTTTCCACCACCTCTTCCAGGAGACTGTTCTACGCATCTACCACCCTTTACGTAAAAAAGTATTTCCTCAGATTACTCTGGAGCCTATCACCCCTTAACTTCATCCTATGCCCTCTCATTGCAGAGTTTCCTTTCAAATGAAAAAGACTCAACTCATGCACATTTATATTTTGTAGGTATTTAAAAGTCTCTATCATATCTCCTCTCTCCCGCATTTCCTTCAAAATATACAGGTTGAGATCTTTAAGTCTGTCCCCATACGTTTTATCACGAAGACCACACACCATTTCAAGTAGCCTTCCTCTGGGCCGATTCAATCCTTTTTATAACTTTTTGAAGGTGCGGCCTCCAGAATTGTACACAATATTCTAAATGAGGTCTCACCAGAGTCTTATACAGAAGCATCAATACCTCCTTTTTCATACTGGCCATACCTCTCCCTATGCAACCTAGTATCCTTCTAGCTTTCGCCGTCACGTTTTCAGCCTGTTTGGCCACATTAAGATCATCACATTCAATCACACCCAAGTCCCGCTCTTCCATCATACACATAAGTTCTTCATCCCCTAAACTGTACCGTACCCTCTGGTATTTGCAGCCCAAATGCATGACCTTGTTTTTCTTAACATTAAATTTTAGCTGCCAATTTCAGACCATTCTTCAAGCTTCGCCAGGTCTTTCTTCATGTTATTCACACTATCTAGCGTGTCTACTCTATTGCAGATTTTGGTATCATCCGCAAAGAGGCAAATCTTACCTGACAACCCTTCAGCAATATCATTTATAAAAATGTTACAAAGAACAAGCCCAAGAACAGAACCTTGAGGCACACCCTGGTAGCATCCCTTTCCTCAGAGTGATCTCCACTGATCACTACCCTCTGTCGCCTTCCACTCAACCAGTTCCTGACCCAGCCTATCACTTTGGGACCCATCCCAAGGGTACTCAGTTTTATTTATCAGACGTCTGTGTGGAACATTGTCAAAGGCTTTGCTAAAATCTAAATACACCACATCTAGCGCACACCCTCTATCCAATTCTCTGGTCACCCAGTCAAAGAAATTGATCAGATTTGTCTGACAAGACCTACCTCTAGTGAATCCATGTTGCCTCCAGTCCTGTAATCCACAGGATTCCAGAAACTTGACCATTCTCTGTTTTAATAGCCAGCAGTCAGACTTCCTGATTCACATGGAACACCAACACCACCTTCATCAGAAAAGAGGGAACCATACATAGAGACACTCCCGCTTCTATAATTCTGAGGAATGGTAACTTGCATGACAAGGCCTGGAGCTTTGAAATTCTTCTAGCTGAAACAATGGCTACTAGAAGAGCGTCTTTACTGTAATTGCTCATAAACGGGCCTTACTAAGGACACTCAACACAAGGTGAAGGTTCCATGGAGGACAAGCTGGACACACTGGCAGACACAACCGCACTGCTCCCTTCAAGAACCTGGAAAAGTCTGGGTGAGAGGCCAGTGGACCTCTCTCCAAACAAGCTCAAAAACAGGAAAGACTGACCACCTGAATTTTTAAGGAACTGACAGCCAGGCCCTTTTCTAGACCTTCTTGAAGGAAAGATAGGATTACGGCAATTAGAGATCTAGCTGGCTCTATCTGTTATTCCAAATACCAGAGTTGAAATGATTTCCAAGATTTCGTGTAAGGGGGATATACAAAGGTGGATAGGCAAATGGCTGGAAAACCGAAAGCAGAGAGTGGGCATAAATGGGAAGTTCTCCGACTGGGAGAAAGTGACTAGTGGTGTACCCCAGGGCTCGGTACTTGGGCCGTTCCTTTTTAATATTTATATCAATGACCTGGAAGAAGGAACATCCAGTGAGATCATCAAGTTTGCAGACGATACAAAACTATGCCGGGCGATCAGATCGCAGGATGATAGAGAGAAACTCCAGAGCGACTTGTGTCGGTTAGAAACATGGGCGGAGAAATGGCAGATGAAGTTCAATGTGGAGAAATGCAAGGTAATGCATTTAGGCAACAAAAATAAGGAATACGAGTATACAATGTCAGGTGCAACTCTGGGGAAGAGTGAACAAGAAAAGGATCTGGGTGTACTGATAGATAGGACCCTGAAGCCGTCGGCGCAATGCGCGGCAGCGGCAAAGAAGGCAAATAGAATGTTGGGCATGATAAAGAAGGGAATCTCGAGTAGATCGGAGAAAGTTATAATGCCGCTTTATAGGGCAATGGTCAGACCACACTTGGAATACTGCATCCAACATTGGTCTCCCTACCTAAAGAAGGATATAAAACTGCTGGAGAGGGTGCAGAGACGAGCAACAAAACTGGTGAAGGGTATGGAGAAACTGGAATACGAGGACAGACTTATAACACTAGGATTGTTCTCCCTTGAGAAAAGGAGACTGCGTGGGGATATGATCGAGACCTTCAAAATACTGAAAGGAATCGACAAAATAGAGCAGAGAAGATTATTTACGTTGTCCAATTTGACACGGACTAGAGGACATGTAATGAAGCTAAGGGGGGACAGGTTCAGGACTAATGTCAGGAAGTTCTGCTTCACTCAGAGAGTGGTTGACACCTGGAATGCCCTCCCAGAGGAGATTATGACGGAATCGACCGTCCTAGGCTTCAAGAGCAAACTAGATGCATATCTCCTTAAGAGAGGCATATAAGGATATGGTGGACTATAAATTAAGCCAGATGTACACCTGGCAGGGCCTCCGCGTGTGCGGATCGCCGGACTTGATGGACCGAAGGTCTGATCCGGAGAAGGCAGTTCTTATGTTCTTATGTTCTTATGGTTCCTTTTTGTACTAGAACCTTGTGCTCATGAGACATGCCGTTAAGCTCAAAGCATTCCTGATTCTCTAAGGCAGGGGTGTCCAATGTCGGTCCTCGAGGGCCGCAATCGAGTCGGGTTTTCAGGATTTCCCCAATGAATATGCATGAGATCTATGTGCATGCACTGCTTTCAATGCATATTCATTGGGGAAATCCTGAAAACCCGACTGGATTGCGGCCCTCGAGGACCGACATTGGACACCCCTGCTCTAAGGCAATTAGAATCTGTGAAGGCTCCCAGGGGCCTTGAGCCGGATGACCCTCTCAATAACCTCCCCAGCTGAAAAGGCTGGCATCAAAAGTCTAATAGAAACATGATGGCAGATAAAGGCCAAATGGCCCATCCAGTCTGCCCACCCAAAGTAACCATTATCTCTTCCTCTTTCTAAGAGATCCCACGCGCCTATCCCAGGCTTTCTTGCATCTAGCACCCTTTCTGTAAAAAAAAGTATTTCCTTAGATTACTCCTGGGCCTATGCGTACAGGAAATCCCTTGGACAGTGTCTCCAGCCTTGGTCACCATCGCAAACTTTGAGAGGCTTCCACTGTCCACTCCAAAGGCATATGAAGAGAGTCCATCTGAGGTGACAAGTGGGACAATAGTGCATTCTGGAGAGGTTGGAGATTATCTTTCACCCCCTATGAACTTTTGACTTTTATTGTTGCCAGCATAAACCCCAATAATTGTACTTAATGCCATGCCGTTGAGGCTGGCATTGCTAGAATTTCTAAAATCAGTCACCTCAGCTTTTCTTTGTGAGCCTCCAGAAGAAAGACATAGCCCTCTGCCATGTTAAATACAATTCCCAAGTACTCCAAGGATTGCAAGGGATCCAAGATGACTCTAGGAAATTGATCCAGCCCAGTTCCTGCAAGAGGCGGACTACTTGTGTCACTGTCCTGTGGCCTTCTGCCAGGGACACAGCCCTGATGAGCAAGTTCAAGTATGGATAAACCTAAATCCCGGCTCTGAAAAATGTGCTGCTGCCACTACCATTACCTTGGCAAATGTGCATGATGCCATTGCTAGTTCAAATGGGAGCGCAGAGAATTTAAAATGTTATAATGTCCTTGTATCAACTCTATGGTATGGCTGCACCTCAAATACTCTGTGCAATTCTGGTCACCATATCTCAAAAAAGATATAGCGAAATTAGAAAAGGTATAGAGGAGGGTGACCAAAATGATAAAAGTAGTAGATTTAAAACCTAAAGAAAATATTTCTTCATACAACATGTAATTAGGCAGAGCTTAAAAAAAGGTTTGGATAATGTCCTAAAAGAGAAGTCCATAAGTCATTATTGAGATGGCTTTGGGAAATCCACTGCTTATTCCTAGGGAAGTTAGTTAGTAGTTAGGCGTCATTGACTCGTGTTCGAGTTCGAATGACTTGATGAATTACAGATATAAAAAGAAATCAGTTTTGTGCTAGTCCAGTAAAGTCCTTCAGCATTATCCCCATGGTTGTTTTCAATGTGTCCAGCCATCTGATTGCAGGTTGCCCTCTTCGCCTGGTTCCTTAAATTTTCCCAAACATGATGTACTTCTCCAATGATCTTTCTCTTCAGACAATATGATCAAAATAAGTCAGTTGTAACTTCGTCATTTGGGCTTCAAGTAACATAGCACGTTTGTTCTCTTCCAGAATCGATTTGTTAGTTCTTCTGGCTGTCCACAGGATGCATAAAATCTTTCTTCAACACCAAAGGTCACAAATGAGTCAATCTTCTTTCTGTCTTGTTTCTGTTGTGTCCAGCTTTCACACCTGTAAGTGACCATTCAGAAAATGAGTGCGAAGACAGGTCTGATCTTCGTTTGGAGTGTTATTTCCTTCCTTTTGAATACTTTGTAAATAGCCTTCATTGAAGAGTGACCAAGTGCTATTCTGCAGATTATTTCTTCTTCCTAGTTTAAGCAGCATAAAATTTGATTTACAGCTTGGGATCTTGCTAAGTACTTGAGACTTGGGTTGATCACTGCTGGAAACAGGCTACTGGGCTTGATGGACTTTCAGTCTGTCCCAGTATGGCAATTCTTATGTCCTTAATGTTTTCCTGCACATGGAATCTGAGAAATCTGTGAACTGGAAAAATGGGAATATGCGAATCACCAAGGGATCCAAAAGGAAAAAGAACAGGGAACCGGCATGGCTCACTGTAACAGTGAAGGAAGCGATCAGACAAGAAGACCTCGTTTAAGGAATGGAAAAGGTCAAAAACGGACAAAAACTGGCAAAAGCACAAACATCAAAGTAGGTGCCAAAGAAACGAAAAACTTCAAGCCATTCTTTCGATATGTTAAGGGGAAACGACCGGCGGAAGCGGTGGGGCCATTGAATTACCATGGAATAAAGGGAGCGCTAAAGGAGAACAAAGCCATCTCCTGTACCAGCACCCCCTCCCCCCCCTCCGGAAGGCCTGCGTGTTCAGCAACCTGCAGAGAGGATTGCTTGTGCTAGCGATCTCTGCAAGCTGCTATAGGCCTTGGGAGCTGCCTTCCCTCTGCCACGGAGTGACTGTAATGTGTCAAGAGAGTGGGTCGCAAGCCTGCATCCACTGAGATGCCAGGGTCCACTGAGGAATTCTGAGGTGAAGTCTGGCAAAAGGAGTCATGTGTACTGAGGAGACCTAGGAGTACCATCATGTGTCTCGCTGAGATTGAAGAGCGGGAAGACACTGCATTACAGAGTTGAAGAAGAGCCTCCAGACGTTGTTGCTGAAGGAATGCTCTGAGTTGGATAGTGTCCAGAACAGCTCCGATGAACTGTAGATTCAGAGAGGGCTGAAGTTAGGATTTAGGAAAGTTGATTTTGAATCCCAAGCTTTGTAGGAACCATGTAGTCCATTGAGTTGCTACAATAACCTCAAACTAAACAAATCCTCACTCAACAGGAAAAGATGCAAAAAAGAAGAATAGACCAACTTGTAACTTTCTTCTTATATCTTTATTGAAATTTCTTCATATATTCAAATATTCTTGCCCTAGGGGCAGTATAGTTTGGAGCAAGAATATTTGAATATATGAAGAAATTTCAATAAAGACATAAGAAGAAAGTTACAAGTTGGTCTATTCTTCTTTTTTGCATCTTTTCCTGTTGAGTGAGGATTTGTTTAGTTTGGAGTTTTCCAGTTTCCTCACTTTTCTATCTTCAAGAACTTGTTCTTTATTGCTACAATAACCCCCTGAGATGTTGAATCTTTGATGAGCCAGTCGTCTAGGTAAGGGAACACCTGAAGACCATGGTTCCTTAAAGCTGCTGCTACCACCACCAGGCACTTGGTGAACACTCTGGGAGATGAAGTCAGGCCAAAGGGTAACACTCTGTATTGGTAATGCAGATTCCCCACCTGAAAGCTGAGATACTGACGGGAGGTCAGATGAATGGGGATGTGAGAATAAGCCTCCTTGAGATCCAGAGAACATAACCAATCGTTCTGATCTATAAGGGGGTATAGGGACGCCAGGGCCAACATGTGAAAATTTTTTTTGACTAAAAATTGTTGAGAGTCCTGAGATCCAAAATGGGTCTCAGATCGCCTGTCTTCTTTGGGACTAGGAAGTAACGGGAGTAAAACCCCCTGCTCTGCTGTTCCAAGGGAACTTCCTCGATGGCACGGAGACGAAGCAGAGTTTGAGCTTCCTGAAGAAGAAGAAGGGCGGTCTGGGATGGATTGGAAGGATACTCTCTTGGAGGAAGCTCTGTTGGAACCTGAGTGAAAAGAAGAGAGTATCCTTCCCTGATTAATGACATCACCCAGAGGTCGGATATAATGGTCTCCCATCAGTGGTAAAAATGATGGCGATGACCTCCTATGGGGGGAAGGAAGGACAAAGGCAGAATGATGGAGGTTATGCTCTGTTTTAGACAGTCAAAAAGGCTGCGAAGCCTTAGGTGCAGCAGAAAGCTGAGGTTTCTATTGCTTCTGTTGCTGCGGTGTCTTGGAAGGGGCTCGAGTGTAAGGAGCCGCCCTTGGAGTATAACGCCTCTGGAAAACCAGAGTAGGGCTTGAAGGTTTTTTTAGGAGCTGACTTTGGCTTTGGTCTGACAATGGAAGCAAGAGATTTTTCATGTTCCAACAACTTCTTAGTGGCAGCCTCTATGGATTCATCAGAGGTCATTGCTCTGACAAGAAATGTTAGCCAGACGGTCCTGAAGATTAGGATCCCTGGCAATGATGCGAAGCCAGGGCAAGCGGCGCATTGCTACAGAAAAAGCAGTGGCCCTAGCCGCCAGCTGAAAGGCATCATAAAATGACTGGAGAAGATGCAATCTGAGTTGTGACAGAGTAGCAGCGAATTTTTGGAACTCAAAATGTTAAGCCAGGTTTTTCAGAAAACCTGGAAGAAGATCAATAAGGAACTTGATATAGACGGCGTCCAAACGTGTCTATAGTCTTACCCTTCCTTCCAGAAGGAACTGTAGCATAGACCTTGGAAGGATGGGTTCTTTTCAAAGAAGACACCAGAAGGAGGGATTGGTGAGATAATTGTGAATTCTCAAACCCTTTGCAATGCAGAGTGCTATACCTCGAGTCCAATTTGCCTGGAACAGCAGGTATAACATAAGGAGTCTCCAGACAACGTTTGAAAGCTTGAGACAAAAGCTTGTTAAGAGGAAACTTAAAAGACTCTGCAGGAGGATGAGGTAGATGCATGACCTCGAGATACTCCTTAGAGTATTTAGAACCAGCATCTAACCAAATTTCCAGATCATCAGCCATCTGACAAAGGAAGGAGGAGAAAGACAGCTGATCCTCCAAGGCCTTGCCTCGAGAAGGGCTCGATGACCTCAAGGCACCTCGAGTGGAGAACAAAGGTGAAGCATCTCTGGAGAAGTGACAATCCAAAGAATATGGAGACTTGGAGGAGGCAATGAAAGCAGCTGATTTCTCAGAGTTCGGAAGCGGTGACCTCAAGCGAGGAGTTGGGGGCCTCGAAGAACTGGAAGGCCTCGATGGATGTCTTGATGAAGGCCTCGATAGGCAATGAGAGTGGTGCCTGGAAACAGGTCTCGAGGATCGAGGAGACTTCACCCTATGTATAGAGACAGGCAACGCTGCTAGTGAATGGATAGGGCTCGAAGCTGTAGATCGAAACTCAGTGGTTTAGATCGAGAAATCTCGAAGCACTCCCAAAGACTCTGCTCCTTGTATGGAGTGTGCGGATTTATGTCAAGACACTCGCAATCGAGACACTCGCAAAGAATCTACTCCTTGCTTAGAGTGTGAAGGTTCCAATCGAGACACTCGCAAAGAATCTACTCCTTGCTTAGAGTGTGAAGGTTCCAATCGAGACACTCGCAAAGAATCTACTCCTTGCATAGTGTGAAGGTTCCAATCGAGACACTCGCAAAGAATCTACTCCTTGCATAGTGTGAAGGTTCCAATCGAGACACTCGCAAAGAATCTATTCCTTGCATAGAGTGTGAAGGTTCCAATCAAGACACTCGCAAAGAATCTACTCCTTGCATCGAGTGTGTAGATGCCAGACCAGACACTTGCAAAGACTCTGCTCCTTGCATAGAGTGTGAAGCTTCAGTTCGAGGCACAAGCAGGGATTCGACCTCGCGGGAGACTGCCGATTGCCCAGGCTGGATTACAGGAGGCATTGTCGAGGCAGAACCATACTTGCTCAATAACTGAACAAAGTGCTGCTCCAATATGGTCTGGAGAGAAGCCTGCAAAGGTGGATCCGCGTCTGAAACCAGATCACTTGCTGAGGCTAAAGGCTCCAAGGTGGCAGTGGAGATGTGCTTAGACTTGGAAAGCTTGAGGACCACCGCAAGAACCTTCTGCTTAGGTATATGACCTGAGGATAGCTCAGGGGAAGATAAAGCAGATGTACTTGAGGCTAAAGACGATCCAAACGAGGACGGTCTGATGAGGCTCGAGGTCAGAGTGGTGGAAGCAGGAGGACTCTCACTGGAAGGTGGGACCGAAGTAACACTCGAGGTCGCGGGTGTCATCGAGGAGTCCATGCTGAAGAGTTTTTCCACTAAAACTTGACGACGTTTAAGGACTCGAGGTTGAAGAATAGCACAGCACTCGCATGACTTCGGATTATAGTCAGGCCCAAGGCACTTGAGGCACCAGCGGTGTGGATCCATGAGAATAATCGCACGCTGGCACTGGCTACACTTCTTGAAGCCCGTGACTGGCTGAGACATAGGAGGGAAGATAGCGGCTGCGAAGTCGAAGCCGCAGGCTGAGGCCGCCGCCAGTCAGTCACTGAAGAAAAAATTAAAATAAGTCTTCTTTTTTTAAAAAAAATTAAAATAAAGAAAGTAACAGCGATTCGTGACAAAAAAAGAACACAAACCACGGTGAGAAAAGGCATAAAGCGAACGAAGTTCAATGCAGAGTGTCAAAGTACAGACTTCTCGGCTCCGCAGAGAACTGAGGAGACTCGTCCTGTGTTGGGCGGGAAGGCACTCGCACACGCACGGTGCGGCTGAGTCGAAACTTCTACGTTTCTACAAGCAAGTCTGCTTGCAAGGCTGTCCGCATCCGGGCTCCGTGGATGACGTCACCCTTATGTTGAGAATAGGCTGCCTGCTTGTCCTGGGATAAGCAGGGTTTCATCCAGAGACACCAAACATCTGCCTAGTCCCTTGAAATGGCCTCTGTAAAGAGAAGTTCGCCAAACACTTCCAAGGCCACATGTAGCCTTAAAAAGGAGCCACAACTTGACCCTCAAGGCACATGTGGTTTGCTATCCGGAAAGGAGTTAGGACGCCTGTCTATTACAGTGGTCATAAGGTTTTCTAGCCCTTTGCCAAAAAGCATCCCTCTCTTAAAGAGCAGCTTGCTCAACATGGCTTTAAAAGCCGAATCTCCTGCCCACTGTCTGATCAAAAGCATCCTGCAGGCCGAAACAGAGTAAGCAGACATTTCATTCATGACTCTAAACACATCATACGTAGTGTCTGCAACATAATCCAACCCCAACAGAACCATCTGGAGGTAGATGCTCACCTCCAAAGTTGGACCATCTGGGGGTAGGTGCTCACCTCCAAAGCTGGAGCCTGGTGAAGCATTTTATTGCAGGCACATACCACGAAGGAAGCTGATGCCACAAGACCCAAAGCCAAGGCCTCAGATTGCCTTTTGAGAATCAGATCCAGTTTGCGGTCCTGAACACCCTTCAGAACCATGCTGCATTCGCTGGGAAATGAAATACGCTTCATAACTTGTGCCACCAAGAAATCTACTTTAGGTGGGAAAACAGTTGTGGGAAACTGGGAGCCATGGGATATACCAGAGCAGATAACCTACCTGTTCTCCACCTCCCTCTTCACCTCAACCAGGATCAACAACACCCACCAGCTGATTATCCTCTCATCCAAGGGAGTGAAATACAAAATAATATGCAACACCCTTTACATGTACATCAGTACGTCATTACAAGATCCTGGAACACCCTTCTAACATCCATAAGAACTGAACTACCTCACCTTCACGAAAAGACTGAAAAACGTATCTATTTGATAAATTCATAAGAACATAAGAATTACCGCTGCTGGGTCAGACTAGTGGTCCATTGTGCCCCGCAGTCCACTCAAGTGGCGGCCCTTAGGTCAAAGACCAGTGCCCTAATTGAGTCTAGCCTTACCTGCGTACGTTCTGGTTCAGCAGGAACTTGTCTAACCTTGTCTTGAAACCCTGGAGGGTGCTTCCCCTATAACAGCCTCTGGAAGAGCGTTCCAGATCTCCACCACTCTCTGGGTGAAGAAGAACTTCCTTATGTTTGTACAGAATCTATTCCCTTTTAACTTTAGAGAGTGCCCTCTCGTTCTCTCCACTTTTCAGCTCATTAAATCTGCCTTCTTTCCATGACAATGTAACTGTCCTCTACAATGTGATATAACTACTTTCTCTCTTGCAACAATGTAAACATCCTCTACAAGGTGTTGTAACTTTTCCCCTCTTGTAACAGTGTAACCTTTCACTATAAAGTGATGTAACTAATTCCCCATGATTCTGCATGGGCCTCTTATCTTGTAAATCGCGTAGAACCTGTACTGGATAAGTGTGATTAAGAAATCCTGATTAGATTAGATACAGCTTAGTCAGGAAGGAGTAGTCTAATGTTTAGAGCTACAGCCTCAGCACCCTGAGATTGTGGGTTCAAATCCTGCACTGCTCCTTGTGACCCTCCGTTGCCCCAGGTACACTAGCTAGATTGTAAGCCCACCAGGACAGATAGGGAAATGTTTGAGTTCCTTTTTGTAAACTGCTTAGATAACCTTGATAGGCGGTATATAAATACCTAAACTAAATAAATAAATAAATAAATAATAAGCAAAGGCCCCTTTGGCATTTCCCAATGCTCAGTCAGTATCATAGTGATCTCAGGATGCAAAGGAAAAAATGTCGACTGGGTCTTGGAGATGATGAGTAGTAAGCACTCTGGAGGCAGTTTGCAGAACCTCTAAATCCAGTTCCCACAGAGAATGCAATGATTTTATTTAAATTGGACAGCTTAAAGGTCCTGCATAATGTCGGATCCTCTTCCTGGTCTAGGGCTGCTAGGAGACACTTCTGGAGAGAAGAGGCATAACCTCGGATCTCAATCATCCCAGTCCTTCTCTGACTGGACCTCAGGCTCCCCATCATCCTTTTTCTTGAAAAGGAGCCAGATTCTGCAAGGATAAACTCTCCTGCATGCTAACTAGCACAGCCTCAGCTAGATCTGGAGACTGTCTGTACTTTACATAGGCCTCTTACATGAGAGCCACAAAATCAGTCAAAAACCTGACCAGAGTCCCCGAAGGACCTCTTTAGGACTCCCTGTAAAAGTGGCAGTCACACACTCACTTCACTGTTCACTGTCAGTGCTGAATGCCAGTAAAAGGCTCTAGGATGGATTTACATCCCATTTGTTGAGCTTTCTGTGCCTCTGAGCCTCTGGAGGGTCGGGGGGGGGGTGTCTAAGCCCAATGCTCCTTTCCCCCTCTTGTGTGCTCCGGCATGCGGCAGTCACTCCTTAGGAACCCATCCAGTGCAAAACTGGCATGATACCACTATGGAGTCCATCCTAATTGATTCTAGATCCAAATGAGGTGTTTTGAAGCAGGGAGAAGCTTCTAAAATAAAATCTGAAAATCAAAGTTGGTTGCTGCAGCAGTGATTTTGGAGCCTAAAATGTCCCGGAGATCTAAAAAAATGTCAAAAACAGGATTTTAGGGGAAAGGAACTCTCAAGGAAGCCCCAGAAATTCCTCAAACCCAAAATTCAATTCCACCCCAATATATCACATAGACAGTAATGAGCTGTACTCACTGTGCTGTGCCTGAATCAGCTTCTACTGTAGCTTGATAAAGGGAAAAGCTTTTTCTCCCTCAGTCAAGTAAGCATGATATCCAGGGGTTTGCTCTTCAGCTTCCTTATACACAGGTTGAAACCTGAAACCCTCTACTCCTCTAGTCTCCACATGATTCCTTAAGGGGAGGGACTGTAACTGGTATCTGCAAGGTCTCCTAACTAGCATGGGGCCCAAAAACAGCCTGCACTCAAGCGCTTCAAACAAAACCAGGTAAGCAGACTCTCGGGGGCCAAATCCTAAGCCGATCCAAGTGTTAGGGCAGGCTCGCCAGTCAGCAAAGAACTTTTGTTGCTGAGGTAGGCCATTTATATTCATGTAAAAATGTAGAGCATTTTAGATAACTGTTCAAGACTTAAGTTGGGAGTGATGATCTGTTGCTGAGCTCGCTATAAAAGAAGACATGTTTTATGTGTCAATGTGCATAGTTGTAATTGTTGTCTTTTGTGTAAATGAACTGTAGATAGATTAGATAGATAACCCCGAGTCTACAGTTTTTCCCAGGCAGAGCTGACCTTGAACTACTGGGGAGCTCTAAAGAACCCAAAGCCAAAAAAATTAAAAAAAAATAAAATAAAATCACACTGGAGGGCAGAGCCATAACACACTCTTCAGAAATCTGGCTAAAATCAGGATGTGCAGCAACAGTGTTTTTATTGATGCTAGGTCAGGTCCAAAGCTGGAGAGCCCAGCTATCTGAACTCTCAGGGAGCCAACTGCTGGCCCTTTTCTATACTTTCCTGGAGAAAGATGAATATCACTGAGAGCAAAGCCAAGCTCGGGTCTTCGTTCCTCTAAGCACACCAAGTTTGGAAACACTTCCCAACCTTTGCATACACTGCTAGTCGACTTTTTCCTACACCTCAGAATAGTAGAGACCGCACCATCCAAATAGCTTTTGCACGTACAAGAGCCATGCCATAAGACCAAAGCATTCTGGATTATGAAGGACAATTAAGCTCTGCGTGAGTAGCCGGGAATGACAGGGACGTTTGAGACTTTGATCCTGTCGCAGATGGACCAGGTCTGCATACCATGGGCATCCCGGTCAGCCTGATATCATTAGAATCACCCTTCCCTGGTAATCCATGACTCAGCACAGAAGTTGGCCTATCATGGGCCACAGAGGGGAGATATATAAAAGACCTGCCTTTCGCCAGAGTTGAATCAGGGTGTCAGAACATTCACTTTCCAGCTCACGTCTTTGATTGAAGAATCGATTGCCCCTACCGATTCACTATGCAGATGAAGAATTCCTGGGACAATGACCACTCCCCAGGGATCCAGGGTATTCCAGAAGAGGAAATCCACTTGCACATTATCCACTCCTTTCACATGCATCACTGAGAGCATCAGAAGATAGGCTTCCATTCATCGAAATAGCATTTGGGCTTCCAAGCACAGAAGGGCACTCTTAGTGCCTCCTTGGCAATTGACATAGGCCACCACCATTGCGTTGTTCGAGAAAACTCAAATCACTTTATTCTGTAGGTGCTCTCTAACTCCTGGAGCACCAAGCAGATGCCCCGAAGTTCCAAGTGGTTGATTAACCACTTCCTCTGGGAAGGGGACCAGTGTACCTGAACTGGATGTCTGTCACAATGTGCCACACAGTTGTAAAGGCTGGTGTCCATCATTAGAATCACCTCTGGTAAGAGAGAGAGGATTCAACCACCAGACCGCGACGGGATTCCACTGTCCAAAGAAACTGTTGATTCAGTGGATTCCATTGTGGGCACCATCAGGAGCACCTCTTGGAGCGGATGCAAGTGCGCCCGTGCCCAGGGGACTACATCCATGGTTGCAATCATTATCTCAAAACCTGTAAATACTGCCTGGCCATCAGAACAGATTCTCCACCCCCCCTCCATCTGGAACCAGACTCCCAGGTATTCCAGGCTCTACGTCGGTTCTAGGTGGCTCTTCCGGAGGTTGACCACCAACCTAGCTTCTACAGCAACTGGATCACCCGGTGAACCACTAGTCTACACTCTGATTCAGACCCACCGAACTGCAAATACTTCCTATGGTCTGGAAAAATAAGAATGTACAGATAGGCTCCCAACAAATCCAGGGAGGTAAAAAATTCCCCTGGTGTCACTGATGCAATCACCGACCTTACCGTCTCCATTCAGAAACATGGTATCGAGGGCCACATTCACCACTTTGAGGTCTAGCATTGGCCTCTAGTCTTTGGAGTCTCTCTCTGGGACAGGCTCTTGGCTTCCAGAGCTAGCAATCTTAGCACAATCACTCTGACTTTGACCACTTTTTCTGGCTTCCCTGTCCAGTAATCTATAAAAAGGTCCGGGACTCAAACTTGTACCCTTCCTGTATAATTTCCAGCACCTAGCAATCTGTGGCGACCTCCGTCCATGCCCCCAAATAGGCAGACAACCTTCCTCCGATGATTGGAGGCTCGGCTGACGTGGCATCTTAGTTGCTTCCTAGAAGCTGTGGCAGGGCGAGATCCTGAAGATTGGGGGCATCTAACCCCTCCAAATCTTCATCTAGAGTTCTAAAACGATCTCTAGCCTCAAGGCCTCCTGAGAACTAGCGGTAGCACCTGGAGGTCTGAAAATTACCCCCACCAGACCTCCTAGGGCTCTGGGTCTGCTTTCTGGCAAAGATTTTAGCTTACGGTCCTGGGACAATGGCCATAAGATCATCCAAGACTGTCCCAAAAAGTAACTGTCCTTTGAATGGCAATTTATTCAGGGTCGCCTTAGCAGAGGAATACCTTGCCCACTGTCTGATCCATAGCATCCTATGTCCGGAAATGGAGTACGCTGTCATTTTGCTCATGACTCTGAAAAGGTCATACAGAGCATCAGCCATATAATCCACCCCAGTCATTAAAAACTAGAGATCTTTGTCCATGATAGCGTCTGAATCATGGCACAACTTAGAGTGGTAAGCTCGGACAACAAAAGACGATGGGATTGGCTGCTTTCAAACCACCGAGGCCGTGGCCTCAAAGAACCTTTTGTGCACAAAATCTAATCTGCGGTCCTGGACATCCTTCAATACCATGCTGCCTTCACTAGGAAGGGAGATATAAATTTGATAATCTGCACCACCAATTTATCCACCTTTAGGGGAACAAAAAGCTGGTTAAATACAGCATCCATCAGATAGAGCCTTGACATAGCTTTGGCCACCCAAAGGGCAATTCTGGTACCCCCAATGATCCATAAGCATTTTTGTAACATTCTGATGTGAGGGAAAGCAATAAGTCTATGCCTTGGTGCTTCTCATAAGTGATCACTGCGTGGCAGAGGACTGAGAAGCCTCTAGCTTCAATTCTTGGAGAGATTCTGTGACCATCCCCATAAGTGTTGATGGTTTAAACAACCTGCACACAAGTACTCACAAAGGGTACTCGCAAAGGTCCAGAGATTCCCCTAAATCTAGATCCTTCCCTCCCAGGGATGCAGCAGCATCTCCAGCTATAGAGGACCCTAACTGGGAGAGCAAAGGTATTAAAATAGAATCATCATCATCTCATTCGTCTTCTGACTAAATTTCCCCAACCTGCACATGGCACTGTTGCTGGGGAACTGTGCTCTTGGGGGGAAACTTCTGGCAATAGTAGAGCCAAGATTCCAGAGGGTTCCATGCAGCCCTTGTTAATCATATAAGCCTCATACATCATATCAATATATTCATGGTAGGACTCCTGCCCCTTAAATCCAGACAGCCCCTGCAAATGCTTTTTAGCTCCTTTTTGGGGTTTTCCGGCCGTATTGGGTCTGCATTTCACCAGGAATGCATTTGCACTGTTCCCCAGATCAACTTTGGATGCTTTTACCATTTCTTGCACCAACTGGGTACTAACAGCCTCCAAGGGAATAGAGGGGGCTAAGCCAGCAACTCCTTCCCCCTCACATTCCACACGCGTGAGAGGGCTCATTAGACTGCCACCCACCAAAAATAGGGCATGAATCCAAAGTATCCTGGCCTGAGGGGTCCATCCCACCTGTTTTTAAGCAAATACAATGTGTTTTGAGGTAGACAGAGGCTTTTAAATTCAAATCAGGAAATCCAAGATGCTTGCTAGGGCAGCGATTTTAGCCCCCAAAATGGCCCGGGGAAGCTACACTGAAAATATAAATAGCAATTTGGGGATTTTAGAGGTAGTGGAACCTCTAACCCCAGAACCCAAAAAATTGATTTTAAGGACCACCCCCCCCCAACCTCGATTTGGTTTGTCAGGCTGTCAGCCTGTAACTCACTGTGCCATGTTGTGTGCTGAGAGCTGCAAGAAATGAAGTTCCAAACAGCTTACAGGGAGAACCTCTACAACAAGCCTGGAATTCAGACTGCTTGTGTCTTCTGACTGCCTCCCGAGTCCAATGTACCGATTGGAGATCTCAACTCCCACCAAATCAAGCACACGGGTGAATGCAGTCTGCCCCAAGCTCACTGCAGACGATCCTGAAGTAAGCCTAGTTCCCAAGGGAACGGTTTCTGAGCATGAGTGCAGGATGGCCAAGCGGGTGCACTGCAAAGCAGTCTGCCCCTTGGAAGCAGACCCTTGACCTCAGAGTCTGTGCTCTCCCACAGCCAGAGCTGTTCCACAAAGGGGATCCTCTGCAGCACAGAAAAGCCTGGCAAATGGTTACAGAAAAAAAAAAAAGAAAAAAAGAATTTAAAATGAAAAGGAACACAAGTAGAAAAAACAAGCTCTTACTGTCTTGCTTGTAGAAAGACAACTGAGGAGTTGGACAACCCAGAGATAAGGGAGAAGAAACAAAAAAAGAATGCAAATGAAGCTTCCTACAAGAGTTCTTGCAAGAAGAGGTTGACTACCCACAGGTTCAATAACAGAGTGTGTATGTCGTACTAGAAATACAAATCACTGGAAGAAAACAGGCAAAGCCTGAAAGATATACTGCATACTATAATCTTCCAGGGCAGGCCCAGCAGGATTCAAGGAATGGAAATTACATGTATGAAATCAGTCTAGACTAATGAGATGTACAAAAGCAATAAGATGAAAAAGCCCCCTGAATCACATTCTGCTAAAAGTCATCTTGCAGTGTTAAAAGGAATACAGCGATGACCATGTTGCTACTTTGTAGATGTCCTCCATGACTGCCCAGGCCCCTGCCTGAGAAGCTGCCTGCACCCAAGTGAAATGAACTTTTAGTTCCCGCCACTGCTGCACTGCCTCCCTCTTGGTGACAGAGCAACAGGGGGATCCCACAAAGGCACTGGAAACTGACTCAGTAAACTCCAGGATGTAGCCTGGTGCAGCTCCTCCAACACCCACTGGTCAGAGGTGATATCGAAAAATTATATTCTTACCTGATCATTTTCTTTCCTTTAGTCACAACAGATGAATCCAGAGACTAGAGGGTTGTGTCCATCCACCAGCAGGCAGAGATACAGAACACCAAACTGAACTCTGTCATATATAAGATGGAACACTCACTTGCAATCCAGTATTCCTCGTAACCAAGCTGAACAGGCCATTCGGCAAAGAACTCCCTCCTCACCTGGAGAGCCCACTGGGTCTATCTGGCTTTTTTTCTTATTATACTTTCCTCTCTTTTTTTGGGTGAGGAGGAGGAAGGAGTGCAGGATTATGCCACCAAATGAGACCACCGGGAATGGGTAGGTAACAGGCACCAGATATACCCTGCAACAGGCACCCAGGAAGCCAAATCTCCTTGCTCGACTGAATCAACAAGGCTGCATTGCGCAGGAAATAAACCAGGACCAGGAGAAAACCCATCCATCCACCTGCTGGAGATAGAAAATACTGGACTGCCAGTGAGTGTACCATCCTACATATGACAGAGCTCTGTTGGTGTTCTCTATCTCCGCCTGCTAGCGGATGGATTCAACCCACTAATCCTGGATTCATCTGCTGCCGATGACAAGGAAAGGACTATTTGTGGTGATACAAAGAGTCTGCCTCCAACTTAAACCGAGAAGTCCAGTTGACCCTCACTGAGGTCTTTTACCGGCTCCAGCAGAAACTGAGAAACCTGAGCCCTTCAGCCTCCGAGTTCCATAAAAGGGGCCCAAGAAACATATGCCAAAAAGAGAACACCTCCCCCTCCCCAAATCCCTCAATAATTTGGTGGAATTCATTGCCAGAGAATGTTGTAAAATCTGTTAGCTTAGCAGGGTTTAAAAAAGGTTTGGATAAATTCCTAAAAAGGAAGTTCATAGGCCATTATTGAGATGGCTTGGGGGAAATCCACTGCTTATTCTTAAAATAAGCAACATAAAATCTGTTTTATTACTTGGGACCTAGCTAGAAACTTGGGACCTGGTTTGCCCACTGTTGGAAACAGGACACTGGGCTTGATGGACCTTCGGTCTGTCCCTATATGGCAATTCTTATGTTCTTATCAGCAAGGCATCCCTAAAGAGCAGCTTATTCAAGCATGCCTTAGAAGTGACATGAGCCACCCAGTGCCATAACCACATCCAGGCCATGGCTACTGAGGATACCAACTAGGAGGAGATATAAACTAAGTCATAAAGGATATCTTCCAGGAAGATCATCTGACTCCAAGCACATTACATTGGGAGGACTCTGGAAGCTGCTAAACTCAGCACATCAAGGCACAGGTTACATAGCTACCACACATCAATGCCTGCACCCCAATAACTGAGGAGGCAAAGACATACTTGAGCTGTTCCACCTTCCTTTCATGGGCATTGTTCAGCACCAAGCCTCTCTCCACCAGAATTGTTGTCTTTTTGATCTCTACTGAGACTAAGGTATCCACCTTGGGGAAGTGGGGCAACCAATCCAAATCTTCCCAAGAGAAGAGATAGACTCAGGCGTCTGGTACTCCCTCAGGGGCCTCCTAATGCAACAGTACCATCTCGGAGAAAATGCAGCAGGAAAGCCTTGGAAGGTCTTCTAAAGCCCTCAAGAAATATGTGTGTTGGGGGAGGGGGGACCATAACCACAGGTCTGGAATACTCAGGGCCTCTATCATAGTACCAATCAAATGACTGAGCTCCTCCCAGGGAGGATTAAAAAATCATTTTTTTTTTAATTGGATTGTTTTAAATAAAATTATTTTTTGAGGAAAAATCTATTAAGATATATTATAGACCAAAAGTTATTCACCATGAAATGATGCTTTTAATTATGTAGCATGAGACTGTATATTCATGCAATGTTTAAATTTTTTGATAAATTCCATTAATCCATTTATAATGTCATGGGCAATTTTTCTATGTAGAAGATATTATCACAGATGCTTAGTTTTGCATTTCTCAAAATTATGAATGTGTCTGCAGAGATAGCATGCTTCTTCACAGCAAAAATCTTTCTATAGGAAACTGCAATTTAAATCAAGTCTTTCTGACTAGTGACTTAAACTAAACTAAACCTTAGGTTTGTATACCACACCATCTCCACAAGCGTAGAGCTCGGCACGGTTTACAGGGTTAGAATCATGATTTAAATTGATTTGATTTAAATCAAATCCACCCTGGCTCCTCCTTACAAGAAGTGGACCACCAAGGAATCCTCCTCTACTAGGATGGGTCCCCCTACTCTGGGAATCTCTTGCCTAGTAGGAAGCCCTCTGCATCCCCCTCAGATAGTTCCCAGGGATTCCTAGGCAGGGATGCAAGAAGTGGTGAGTGCAGGAAGTGGTGAGTGCAGTTCCAGATAACGTACATACTCAAGCTCCACAACTCCTGAAGCAGGAGTCTGGCATTAACAGGGCCTGGTCCCCAAAGGATGATGACCACACTGAATCAAAGCCTGCATTCAGTTGAGCCCCAAAGTCCCCAGGGGCCCTATGGGCTGTCCTAACCCTCAACTTAAGAGATCAAGAAGGGGAGGTACCACATTAGCCACTCTGCCCCACAAAATGGAAGTATGATAGCAGCATGCTGCCGTCTAGTGGTGCACAGGGCTGGATCAAGGCGAAGTCAATCCCCTCAAGCTTCCCTGAAATCAAGGTCAAGTCATCAAAGACCAGGCAGAGGGAGCCAGCAGCACAACTGAACTACCATCTCACACATACATACAACACAAAGCCAGCACGCAGGCATATCTGCACATGTGGTCTGCTGCTACCTTCCCTCCCAGATCCATGGGTTGGCTGACAGTATTTGGGAAACCCGTACCCCAAGCTTACCCACTGCCTTCCACAAAACATGGGTCTCTCGGAGGTAATTTCTCCAAATAGGTTAATTTTGTGCACACCATGACAGAAATGAGCCAGGGTATGTATGGATCTCTCTATTACTTCTATTTTGTTTTTTGTTGGCTTCATACAAACTATTTGCTTGGTCTCCTGCCTCTTCATTGGAGGTCTATTGCTTGATCCTGTTTATTTGTTATTTTTCTTTGGGTCTCTCCTTTGTTGGACCCCTTTTTTATTTTTTAAACATCTTTAATTCCCTAACAAACTGAAAAAAAAGTCAGAGCTAAATCCCCTTCTTTTTTGATAATGCTACAGGGGAGCCAACGAGATGAGGAATCCTGAAACACAGGGCTTCAAACAGCTGGTTCTGTAACTGGATATGCAGGGTGCATAGTAAACTGGAAGTCTAAAAACCATGCTTGTACTGCTGGCTAATTAGATTATTTAAGAGACATCAAACTAGAAATGAGAAGTGTGCCATCAGTTCATTCACCATATATACTCTAATATAAATTGAATTAACATTTTTCACTTTCTGCTACTACTATTTATTTATTCAATTTTCTATACCAGTCTCTTACATATACATGAATTTATTCAAGTACTCGAGCATTTTTCCCTGTCTTGCCCAGTCACAAGGAGCAGCATGGGTTTAAATCCACCTCCTCAGGGTACTGAGGCTGTAGTTTTAACCAGTGCCACTCTCTCCCTCACAGTAGACTCAGTTAGCTGGCACCCATGGGGATTGGTAGATACATGATAAATGTAGTTTCTGGTTGCTTGAGAGGGTTACAGATCTGACCTAGATCCTACAGGGACCTCTGTCAGTCACACTATAGCTGGGAATGGAGGGTCTTCTGCCTCAGACAAGCAAGGGTGGCTCCAGCGGCTCGGCTTATCAGGCTGCCTTTTATTCAGGCTCACAGAGTCTGAAATCCTCGACCCCATTCATTCCCACACGATTCTTAGGGGAGGGGATGCAGCCAAGGTGTCAATTCAGCCTGCGCTCCAGGGCCTGATCTCCGCAGGGGTGTGCATCGCTCCCCAGAGGACCTATCTCCGAGCTTAGAAGTGATACTGCAAGCTGGCCAGGCAAGTACTCTTTCAGAAGGGTTGTCCTCTTTACTGCAGACTCCAACGTCTGGATCCTTTCCTAGGCAGAGCTGTCCCAAGACTACTGGGAGCCTCTTAGCATGGGAAAGCCTCACAAAAAAAAAAAAAAAATCTGATTTAACCCAAAAATAAGAAATCAGATGCAGGGTAGATGACTAAACAGAGAGAGAGAGAGGGCACTGCCCAGGGAGACAAGGAGGCAGAGCTGAGAAAATAATTGACATCTTCTGCAATCCAACTCGCGAGTTGGGGTATAGAAACCATCCATAAGGAATCGTATGCTGTTTGCACAGGAACATGTTGTATCATTTACGGTACATTTGTTTATTCTCGCTATCATCCTTGAAAGTCAGTAGCCAACAACACGCACAGTGATTTGATAGTTTTTGTCCCCTCCTGATTTCTCCTATTATTTTCTCTATGTCACACTGAATGGCTTCTGATTTTTAAACTAAAATATTAGACAAAGGGAACCCGAGTAAACTGAATAGTTTTTAAATTATTGTCATTTGTTTAAGAAATAAAGTTATCCAACACCCATATATCATCTATATGAAAAAGTAACTGCTCCCTCAGTTACTCAATTAACCAACTGACCAAATTTAATTGATAAATTAGTTTAGCTGATTGAACACAGCAAGGCTTGATTGTACCAGCCCCACAGAATTTAAACCTCACTATAGATTGAACCTTATCACAACAGTGACAGTCTTTACAAAGTTTCTAAAAGAAATTCCAAGAGATAAGAATAAAAGTTGTTGAACGATATCAGTCTGGAAAGGGCTACAAAAGTAATTTCTAAAGATCTGAGATTCCACTGAACCACAGTGAAAGCCATTATCTCCAAATGAAGATGTCTTGGAAAAGTGGTGAATCTTTCCCAGAGAGGCCAGTCTACCAAAATTACTCCAAGTGCATAGTGACAAACTTACCCCAGAATATCCGAAGAACTGCAGACCTCTCTATCCTCAGCTAAAGTTAGTGTTCATGACTCCATAATGAGAGAGACTGGGCAAAAACAGGATTCCTGGGAGAGTAAAAGGGCAGAAACTACTGCTATCCAAAAGTAACATCAACACTAGTCTCGGATTTGGATATACCCAAGCATTTTGGGATAATGTTCTATGGACAGACCAAGTCAAAAGTGGACGGTCACATTATATAGGGTGTAAAACAAATTCAGCATTCCATCATAACAGTCAAACATGATGGTAGTGGTGGAATGGTATGGGGATGCTTTTCTGCCTCAGGACCTGGTAAACTTGCCATTATTGAAGGAATCATAAGTTCTGTACCAGAACATTTTTAAGGAGAATGTCTGATCATCTACTGAACATCATACAGGCTGAAATTGAAGCAGAACGGGGATATACAGCAAGACAATGACCTAAAACACAAAAGCAAGTCTACACATCTGAATGGCTGAGTAACAAAATTAAAATTTTGGATTGGCCTAGTCAAAATCCTTTTTGGAACCCAACAGAGATGCTGTAGCACAGTGGTCTCAAACTTAAACCCTTTGCAGGGCCACAATTTGGATTTGTAGGTACTTAGAGGGTCTCAGAAAAAATAGTTAATATCTTATTAAAGAAATGACAATTTTGCATGAGGTAAAACTCTTTATAGTTTATAAATCTTTCCTTTTGGCTAAGTCTTATTTATAGCTAAAGAGACATATAATCAAGAAGCTGTTTTATTTTACTTTTTTGATTATGATAAACATACCGAGGGCCTCAAAATAGTACCTGGCAGGCTGCAAGTGGCCCCCAGGCCACGAGTTTGAGACCACTACTGTAGCAGGACCTGAAATGATAGTTCATACAAATTCATAGGTTTCAGTGAATGAAAGCAGTTCTGCAAGAAAAGAGTGTGCTGAGATCACTCCATAATGATGCGAGAATAATAAATCTGATTATAGGCAATGTTTAGTTGCAATTAACAACTGATATAAATTGAAAAATTTATCTAATATTACATTTTGTTAAATGATCAGAAAAATTCAGTGCCACATATATGCAATAATAGGGTAAATCAGGAGGAGGGCAAAAACTTTTTCATCACTTTAAAATGTGTTATGGTAAGCTTAATGGATATGTTTACATACTACTCAGTTAGTCTACCACAACTCCTTTAGGGCCTGATTTACTAAGGGTCCCTTTCACAAAGTTGCAGTAGTGATGCTGCCATAGTAAATGCACTGAAGCCCATATGAATGTGCTTCGGTGCACTTACTGCCACAGCATCACTACCACAGTTTTGTAAAAGGGGCCCTAAAACTGTTGTCTCATTTTGTTATGACTTGCATAAGTCAATGGCCTCTCTCCACTTTGCAATGACTTCTGATCTACTGAGCCTGAGGCAAATGCTTTGTTTCTCATTTACTATGGGCCAGATGCTAAACTAGTTTCTTTTTTTTTTCTCTTTCCCTGCTCTCACTGTCTCTCTCTCATTCTCTCCATTGCTCCAACAGTCCCAACTCCTTACCATAATAAGCAGCCTCTCTAATACCCTCAGATTGCTAGTCACTCCTCAGACATACCTCCCCACTCTCGGTTCCCCATTTCTTCAGCGTCTTCTCCCTACTCTCTGTTCCCCATTTCCTTTCAGCGTCTGTTCCACTCCATCCCCCTTCAGCGTCTGTTCCCTTAAACCACCACCCCTTCAGCGTCTGTTTCTTTCCACCGGCCTTCAGCACCCCTTGCGCAGTCCGAGCATCTCCCTCCCTCCCCCCCCTTACCTTCATGGCATGTTTTAAGTTTACATGGTAACTTGTTGAAGCTGACGGAGCCTGCTTGAAGTTGCATGGATATAGTAGGTTTTGGAGGGATTACCATACATTAAAAGGAGGAGAAGCTTTCGCCCACAGATGCACACGACTTCAGGCAGGTTCCGGTGGCTTCAACAAGTTACTCTGTAAACTTAAAACGCGCCTGAAGGTAAGGGGGAGGGAGGGAGATAGATAGATAGATTCGGCCAGTTGGTAGGAAGGAGGGAGGGGGGCCGCGTGCATTCCCTCCCTTAACTGTGGGGACAAGGCCATTCACCACTCCACGGGACGGTGGATGGCCTTGTCCGCGTACCCGCAGTGAGCACTTCCCACCCCCCACCGTTTTGGCGGGTTACCCACGGCTAGTCGCGGGTAACAGCCACTGTGTCATTCTTTAATCCCAATAGAGCAGTGGGGCATCTTAGGGGGCACTGCTGTGAACTTCACATAAAGGATGCCAGATATACATCTCACCATAACCCCCTTTTAATGTATGGTGATCCCTCCAAAACCTACTATATCCACAGTCTATCTCCTACCTCGAATAACCCTTTTGCCCAAGGTGGCGCTTATATAACAGTATAGTGGGATTTTGGTGGGTTCTGGTGAACTCACACACCATTTTATTCATAAAAATATGAATAAAATAGTACATACCTGTCTGTAGAATAGCATTATCTGCTATGGGAAAGATTAGAGCATCACACAGGTATTTTAAGTAGCCTGGTGGACAGGATAATGAGCTACAGAGCGGAGAACCAAGGCCATTAAGACACTCTATCCACTACATTTATTATGGTGGAAAGTGAGAATCCACCAAAATCTTACTATACTGCCATATAAGTACAACCTACAGCTATAAGGACTATTGGGGTGGGAGACAGGTAGGTATAGTAGGTTTTGGAGGTAATACCATAAATTATAAGGGGGTTATGGTGAGATGTATATCTAGCACCCTTTATGTGATGTTCACAGCAGTGCCCTCTAAGGTGCCCGACTGATCTACTGTGATGTCTATGTAACCAGTCCATTGCAATGTCCAAATGGTCTAGATTTAGACATTTTAAACTTTGATGTGCCTATGGCCTTACACTTTCCACCATAAATGCAGTGGTTAGAGTGTCTTATTGGCCTAGGTCCTCCTCTCTAATGGCTAGTTATGCCACCCACTAGGCTACTTAAGAGATTTGAGTGATGCTCTAACCTTTCTCAAAGCAGATGTTGCTGTTCTACAAACACGTATATACAGTTTTATTCATATTTTTTGGGGTGTGGGAGGCGGTTAGTCACCACTGGGAGAGTGGTCATCCTTCACAAGGTTCGATTATCGCCACAATAAGTCCAAGTCTAACCTGGCCCACAGCCTACCAAAAGCACACATCTTAACATGCCCCTTTCTGAGTTTGACGTTTTGGAGAACAAATGTCCTGTAAAATGTCTTAAGTTTTCTGTTTCGATTATCGGTACATGGATGTTTTGCAGAATAAAACGTCCAAATTCTGATTTTTGGACTTTTTTTGTGTTTTGAAAATGCCTCTTAATAGTATCTTCCCACTCCCGTAGAAAAAAAAAATGTTCCACTGATACTGACAGCAGCGGCAGCTCTCAATTAGGTTTAAGCTATGTGATGTACTAACTCCAGGGCCAGTTTAGTCTCAAGTCTTTCAAGACTTGCACTAAAGATTCCTACATTGCAGTTTGAACCTAATGAGAGCTGTGGACACCAATGTGGATGAAGTGCTTCTTTCTTCAATGGCAGCAGCTATGTCGGGGGCCTGAAACTCCAGCAAGGTTCAGTTTTTCAACATCATGGTGACCTGGTGCCCGAGATCTGCCAAGCTTTGTTATGGCACAATATTTTGCAACATCACAGACAAAAAGAGATTGCTCAACTTGTCAGTAAACAATTTGTTGATCAGATTTCCATCTCTCTTAGACCAGTGTTCTTCAACCTTTTTACACCCGTGGACCGGCAGAAATAAAAGAATTATTTTGTGGACCGGCAAATTACTAGGACTAAAATTTAAAAACCCCGTTTACGCCCCATCTCCGCGAGCTCGGTCCCCACAAACCATCTGATCCCATCTGCACAAGCCGCAATTATGATTTTATATTGAACGTGTATTTTATTAAAGTATAAAAAGAAACAATATTCTGAACAATTGTGATTTTATAAATACAAATATACAGAGCACGGACCAACAAAACCCCTGTCTCCCCTCCCCTTCACATATATCCCCTCTACTATCAAGAAAAGCTATTATAAAGCCAAGTTATTATAGAATGCTACATAGAAATATCATGCTACAGAATACTGCAGGCCCCAGTTATGTCTCTAGCAGGATATATAATTCAAATCTGATATATTCTAATGACAAAATAGAAATAAAATTATTTTTTTCTACCTTTTGTTGGTTTCTGCTTTCATCTTCTTTTCACTCTTTTCCTTCCAGCATCTGCCCATTCCATCCAATGTATGCCCTCTCTCCCTTCCATATGTATCTGACTTCTTTCTATGCCCCTCTTCCTTGTCCATCCTCCTCTCTCCTTTTTACATCATTCATTCCAGCTTCACTGCTTTCTTCATTTTTATCTCTCCTACACCAGATCTAGCATCTTTATCCCTCTCTCATTTCTCTGCTGACCCCCTTTCCAGCATCAATGTCTCTCTACTTTCTCATTCCTCTCTCTCCCCTTTCTCTCATCTGATCTCTCCATTCCACCCTGACCCCTTTCCCCTCCTGTAATCTCCCTGCCAGTTGTTTCCTTCCTTTTTTCTTTCTCCCTTCCCTCCTCCCTCTATCCAACATTAACTCTCTTCCCATTCCTTTCCCTCCACCCTCCCAGCAGCATCTCTCCTTCTTATCCCTTCCCTCCTCCCTCTATCCAACATTAACTCTCTTCCCATCCCTTTCCCTCCTCCCCTCCCAGCAGCATCTCTCCTTCATCTCCCTTCCCTCCTCCCTCTATCCAACAGTAACTCTCTTCCCATCCCTTTCCCTCCTCCCCTCTCAGCAGCATCTCTCCTTCATCTCCCTTCCCTCCTCCCTCTATCCAACATTAACTCTCTTCCCATCCCTTTCCCTCCTCCCCTCCCAGCAGCATCTCTCCTTCTTCTCCCTTCCCTCCTCCCTCTATCCAACATTAACTCTCTTCCCATACCTTTCCCTCCTCCCCTTCCAGCAGCATCTCTCCTTCTTCTCCCTTCCCTCCTCCCTCTATCCAACATTAACTCTCTTCCCATCCCTTTCCCTCCTCCCCTACCAACAGCATCTCGCCTTCTAACTCCCTTCAAGTCCAGTAACAGCTCTCCCTTTTCCAGACCTTCCCAGCCTCCTACAGTGGCTTCCTCCCCTTCCAGCAGCTCTCGGTACTTGCCTGCAGGAAGTTGCCGGTAAATCACTGCCCTGGCAAATTGGAGAGCTGGTGGGAGGGGAGACAGCCACTGTGAAGGCTCCCCAGGATCTTGTTCGCACACGCTGACCATCTCCCTCCACCTGCACCTGAATCTGCAGCTCTCTCCGGTCTAATCGCAACTTCCCCGCGGCCCTCTTCAGCAACTCGGCAGGGGTGGCGATCAAGACACGCTGCCGACGTCGGGACCTTCACTCTCTAAGTCCCGCCTATTTTGTTTCAACTTCCTGTTTCCGAACAGGCGAGACTCAGAGAGGGAAGGCCCCGACGTTGGCAGCCTATCTTGATCGCCTGAGGCTGGGAGGAACATTAATCAACAGGAACCGCAGTCGGCAGGAAATTTAACTGCCGACTTGATCTCGCCGGTCCTGTGCGGACCGGCAGAAATTTTCTACGGACCGGCACCGGTCCGCGGACCGGCGGTTGAAGAACTGTGTCTTAGACAGAGCATTCTACTATAACCTCAAAGTCCAGCAAATAAGTATTCATATGCCTTTGTACTAAAACATCTGATTACTCGTGACCAATAACCCTGATTCATAAAAGGCAAATCAGGCCTATGGGAGGTTATTAGAAAGAGCAAAAGGGGTAACTTGTCTTTGGATCCCATGATGGGAACATAAGACCTGCCATGATGGATCAGACTGAAGATTCCTCAAGTCCAGCAGCCTGTCTCCAACAACAGCAGTCAAATCTGTATAACAAATACCCAGAAGAAACTAATAAAAACAGAGCCATTCTTTTTGCTCTCTCCCAGGGATAAGTCTACCTGGTAAACACAGGTTTATAAACTTATTCTTCAAGAACTTGTTTGACACCCTTTTAAATTCAGCTATGCTACATGCTTTGGCTACATCTTTCAGTTAGATTGTACATGAAGATACATTTATTTTTTTTATCTGAATTGTTTTAAATCTGCTACCTGCTAATTTGGAGTGTTCCCTAATCAAAATATTATTGAACATTTGGGTAATTAGCTATTCCTCTTTATCCACTCTATCTTATTCATTATTTTATAGACCTTTATTATATCCCCTAGCAATCACCTCCAAGTTGAAAAACCATAAACTGTTTGGCCTTTTATTATAAAAGAGTAATATATAGAAATAAAACAAAAAAACTAAAAGGAAATACATTTTTTTATTGGACTAACTCAATGCATTTTATGATGAGCTTTCAAAGATAATCCTTCTTCTTCAGATCAGAAATAAAAGCTAATCCATCTTCTTACTTTTTTGAGTTCCACAATAGTTCTTTTTGATACGAGGTCACTATTTTTCCAAACTCCTCCTAAATCCTCTCCTTAAAACAATGAAATGCCCAGAAACTGATACATTGTATGAATTTAACTCATGCTTCTTCACTGGTAGTTTAAGGTGAGCTACATTCACAGAAACATAGGGGTCCTTTTATCAAGCCGCGCTAGCGGGGTTAGTGCGGACATTTCATCACGCGCTAACCCCCGCGCTAAAAAACTAACGCCTGCTCAATACAGGCGTTAGCGGCTACCAAGGCAGGCGGTTTAACGTGCGGTATTACACGCGTTAAACCCCCCTACCGCAGCTTGATAAAAGGACCCCATAGTGTCATTGAAAGTGCTGGCGGTAAAGGCCATGTGGCCCATCCAGTCTGCCCAACCATTAAAAAACCATAGCTACCGAGTTCTACAATCCCTTTATCTCAGTGGAAGATCCTCTGTGCTTGAATCTGAGAAAGCATGGAACTTCAGAGAAAGGTTTTAACTTTTGAATTATTCAGAATTTATTTCCCTGATCCCAATCTAAAGGCTACATTTACTAAAATTTGCTCCCATCATTAGTTTTAAAAGTACAGAACGACACAGTGACAAAATTCATCACTATCCATACGGATAACCACAGGAAACCAACCCCATGTCATTCTTTAAGAACAGAGGGAAGAATCAAAGTATGACTGGACACAACCACTGACCCTCAAGCATTGCATTGAAGAATGCTGATGTAGAAGGACTGAAGTTGAGATAGACACTAAAGAATGACACGGGATGGTTTCCTGCGGGGACAGGAATGATGATGAATTTTGTCACCATGTCATTCTCTATTTATAAATCCCGTTTCCTGGTTCTTACCTATAGTTTTAACCATAAGGAATATAGGAGTAGCCTAATAGGGAAAGTGAGAAAAGAACCCTTCCAAATATTAGTTCTAAGGAAATAGAACACTGAAAATTACCAACTATTCATGATCCAGCAGGTCATTCACAAAATGCACAGTTTCTTTACTCCACTGACAAAATCTTATCAATCCTGTAACACAACCAAATCCAGCCTCCTGGAAGACAACTCATACTTGGTGGTATGACTTTGCTATCAATATCACCCCTCTTGAAAGACTTGGTCATTATGCCAGTAGCTCACTCATTACTCACTCTCTTTAAGGGTCCATTTATCTGGCATAACTTTTCAGGTCTCAAAGGGCTCACAGGGAGTGGCTTATTGGTAGAGCTGCTGCCTCTGAACCCAGAGGTTGAGAGATAAAATCCCAGTGCTGTACCTTGTGACCCTGGGCAAGTCGCCTACTCCTCCATTGCCCACCGTTCTGAATGTCAGCTCTGAAATGCCAAAGCCACAAAAAGGTGGTATACAAGTCCCCATTCCCTTCCCCTTTTACTAAGCTGCAGTAAGCACTGGTGTGCGCTTACCACAACTTAAAAAGGGTTTCCTGTGGGACATGCTCAGGCATCCTGTGGTAAATTCCTAACCTGCGCATACAAAAGCGCACACTAAAAATTATTTTCAATTTTTCTTCAGAGGGGGCAGAGCGAGAATAGAGTTTTACTAAGCAGTTAGCGTAGCTACATTATCATGTATTGATTTAGAGTGTGAGCTCATGTGTTTAATTTTTTTTTTTTTTTTTTAATGACCACACACTATTGTCAACATTAGTGCATAGCCATTAATAAGGAAAATCAGCCACTTTTCTGCAGCAATAAAAACCTGCATAAGGGTGCACCACAGCTTTGTTAAAGGACCCCACAGTTCTTTTTAATTATTTGTCCTTGCATTCCATGTAATAAAGCAATTTTTATTTACAAGCTCAAGAACTTGTTTCTCACCTTAAACCTCAACAAAAGAGCATCAAATTATAACCAATACAGCAATGCTTTCTTTTTTTCTCTTGCATCAAGGTATTTCTTTTTCTTCATTTAATTCCATTATTTTACTTCCTTTTCTTACATTATCCTCAAATCCAACTAAGTAGACATCAAAGTAATTTTTCAAAATATTAGTCTCTCTTCAACCCTATGGGAAAGCAATATTTCTATCATGAATATCTTACAATATTTCTACCCTGAATAGGATACAAATCCAGTACAAACATTACACTTCTGTTGATTAATGAAACCAAGAACATCATCAACTTTAAACACTTCTACCTCTTTCAGAGGGTCTTTTACTAAATATTTACTCCTGTTATCTACAGCAGGGCCCATAGGAATAAGATTAACACATGCTATTCTATAGTAAAAAAAAAATAAAAATCCCTCAGCTTCTAAGGTCTGTAACCCCTCTGCCAGATCCTTGGAGACCGCTTAACTATTTCTGGGACTACAACGATCATTTTTTATAGTTGATCAACCTAAGAAACTAAAAACAGATCTTAGCATCTGTACTGAAAAATCTTGCATCTTCATTATAGAACATTGCTCTGTCTTCAGCACAGCCCACAAATCAAAACTGTTTGCTCTTGTACTTCACATTTCCTCCATTGCAATAAGTGTTTTCAATGTCCACATTACCTTTACTAGTGACAGCTATAATATGCTAGGAAAGGTTTTGAAAATTGTACCATGTGAAATCATAAATGTCAAAAGGCATCTATAAAGTAGTTTAAACACAAATGACTACTTATGTTACAAAATGAGTGGAAGTGCATGAGACAAAAATATATTTGAATAGCTAGACTTCCTAAACCACAGATCAGTTTATTTTGTGATGTGAAGTGCTAGAAGAGACTACAGGGATAAGGTCATGTATTAGTGGTAGAAAGACATATTGCATATACTGTACATCTTTCCAGCAAGTTAGTGTCAATGTGGGCCTTTATCTGTTTCTTTCTTAGTACTCTGCTGATAATACACCTTTTATAAAATTATACATTGGTACCTATACAACAATTTCTGGCACCACCATATGCACCAGAAACTGAGTTTATTCCCTACTTCCAAACTTCCATCCCCTCCCTCACCAAGACCCCAAATTCTCAATAATGAACTGTTCCTCTACCTCCTCACTTATACCCCCTACCCCCACCTCTTTTACAAAGCCATGTTAGCGATGGCTGCTATGGCAACTGCCCCAAAGCCCATAGGGATTTAAAGGGCTTCTGCTGCACAGCTTTGTAAAAGAGGGGGTTAGCTCTTTCTTTTGATCTGGAATCCTTTCTGCTTTCATCTTACTCCATCCTTCTCATACTATTAGGCAAAACACTGGAATGCAGGAGGCAATCAGAAAAGCTTTTCTCAAGAACTGCTGCTCCTACATTTTCATGTGGCCCACAGGTTATAACCATGTTTCCCCGAAAACAAGACACTGTCTTATATTAATTTTGGGCCCAAAAAAGGCACTAGGTCTTATTTTCGGGGTAGGTCTTATTTTTTTTCATGTACAATGATCATCTCTCCCTTCCTCTCCTCCACCCCAATTCTTTCTATTTCCTTTCTCTCCCACACAAGTGCAGCATCTTTCCTCCCCTCTCACCCATCCCCTTGTGCAGTATTGTTCTATCTCTCCCTCCCTCCCTCCCCCTGTGCAGCAGAACCCTTGCAGCTTCTATCCCTCTCCCCCTCCCATCCCTTGTGCAACAGAACCCTTGAAGCTCCTATTCCTCCCTTCCTCCCATCCCCTTGTGTAGCATCTTTCTATCTCTCCCATCCCCCCCACAACTGCACACCCCCCAGACCCCGACCCTTTCATCTCTCCCTCCCATTCGAACTCCAACTGCGAGACCAAAATATCTTTTAACAAACGGCAGTGTCGGCTGCATCGTGGCTTTCTCATGCTTGGGCATTCTTCTGCCACATCACTGATGATGTCATCAGCAACACGGCACACAGAACGCCCAGGCGTGAGAAGGCCACAATGCAGCCTGTGCTGCCGTTTGTTCCAAGGTATTTCGGTCTTGCGGTCGGGGTTTGGATGGGAGGGAGAGATGGAAGGGGGGAGCGGATGGGCAGGGGGGGAAGCGCTGGCGACTAGGGCTTATTTTCAGGGGTAGGGCTTATATTAAGACCTACCCCGAAAATCATGCTAGAGCTTATTTTTGGGGTTGGTCTTATTTTCGGGGTAACATGGTAGCACACCTGATCAACAAAAGGAATAGGCAGCACAGAGGCACTTTCTATCTACCGACCAACTTATAATTTTGTTAACAGTATATGCTCGCAGCTAGCTGGGATTTGACAGGAAATAATGTAACACCATGAAAAACAGGAAGGGAAGAAAGGCGACAAACAAGAAAAGCAAACAGAAGTGGTACCTTGGTTTACGAGCATAATTCGTTCCAGAAGCATGCTCGTAAACCAAAATACTCGTATATCAAAGCGAGTTTCCCCATAGGAAATAATGAAAACTCGCTTTGATATGTTCCCACCCCCCGAGGCCAGCGGCGCTGCTCTATCCACCACCCCCCCACGAGAACCGGCATTGCTCCCCCCGAAGGCCCCCCCTGCGATCCGGCACCCTTCCCCAGACCCACCCGAACCTGCTTCTTACTTTCAGCTCGGCCTCGGCGTTGGTGCCGGTGCCCGAAGATTGGCCTCCTCTTCTGTGCTGGGCCTTGAGCATCTGCGCATGCTCAAGGCCTGCGAGTTCACGTTCTCTCTGAGGACCAGCACAGAAGAGGAGGCCGATCTTCGGGCACTGGCACCAACGCACAGGACATGCTGGTGCCAAGGCCGAGCTGAAAGTAAGAAGTGGGTTCGGGTGGGTCTGAGGGACTTCAGGTCGCGGCGGGGGGGGGGGGGCGGATCGCGGCAGGGGGGTGGGGGTGCCGGATCGCGGGGTGAGAGTGCCGGATCGCAGGGGGGGCGCTTGTAAATCGAGCCATGCTCGGTTTCCGAGGCACCGATTTTGCAAATGTTTTGCTCATCTTGCAAAAAACACTCGCAAACCGAGGTACCACTGTATATAAGTTTAGAAAGAAAGAGATAAGAGGAAAGTAGAGCATAGCAAATAGATGATAGCAGTAAGCAGGCAAAAAAGGAAATTAAAAATTAAAAAATGATAACATTCAGATGCAGGCAATTTGAAAACACTCATTTTAGTTTCTAAAGTTATAAACAACTACAGTCAATACAATTAAGCCACAGATTTGACAAAAAAAAACCCTTGTGTTATATACTTCAAAATATAACAAACAGATATACAATCCAAATCAAGAAAGGTTAAAAACAAAACATCAAGTCAACAAGGAAGAAAAATAAGGATAATAATACTTCAGGCCAAGCCCTTCAAAAATAAACTTGAGGAAACTTCTCACAAAAGGAAATCAAACATTTAGATGACCCTAGACAAGAGATAAGTTTATTTCAAATTCAGTACACGTTTTATATACACACACAAAACAGTGATATCACTGAGCATATGAAATACTAAAGGCAACTGAAAAAATTAAAATGCGAAATATGAACTAATATTTTACCATCCAAGTCGCAACATTAAATATTACTGAACTAGAAGAGACAAACATGTTTTTCAACTATAAATACAGTTCTAACAAGATTACTGCAGCACAAGAATGCTACTTTTACTCAAAGTTTTAGTTTAAAAAAATATATAGTGGACAAGACAAGTCTATGGAGCATGTGTCTTCTTAAACATAATTATTTTCAACAATAATGATCAGTATAAGATTTATACCACTACAACACCCAAAGAAAACACTTTATTTGGTAGGAAATATGTTATCCCCGTTTGTGTTTGATTTCTCGACCTACAAACTTGGCCTTCAAAGATGAACCGTAATTTAGAAAAAGGGTTGCCGTGGCCATCCATGGTGTAATAAATAAATGAAGGCACCTTCCTGAATAGAAACACAAAAGGTGCTCAACAACAACAATGTCATTACTTGCACAGGACAGCAGTGGCAAAGTACAACATGCAGTCTAGTAGTCATGTGTGCCCTGGACATCCGGCAGTTAAGAATTCACTTCTTACCTAGGACTAGCATACCAGTGAGAAGGCAAACCCACACATATGCGTAAAACAGAGACAAAAAGGGATATGGGTCTCATCATTACAATTACACAGCAAAGAGCGCGTTCTCTCTAAGCCTGCCTGCCTGACCAGCACACAGAAGAGGTCCCAAGTTCAGTGGCCCACAGCGCGTTCCTCAAGTCTCGCCGAAACTTCCCTTCGTCCTCCGTGACGTCACACGCACCCCTCACTGTGATCCGCTTCTCGCCAAGCACTTTTGGGCTCCGTGGGTTTCGGGGTTCACGCCTTCGCCTCACTTTACACTGAATTTAAAGGGCTATCCTCTTTCTCCTTGGCGCTCAATTTTTCCGCAGTGGCTGTCGGGGGAAGATTGTTCCCTCCCTGGGGGCAGGACCAGGTCGGCTCCCACGCAGGGCCAGGGGAAGCCCCCCGGACGGATCGGGGGACGAGGCAAGGGGTTTTAGGCGGGCTCCCGCTTTCTGTGTGCTCGTCGGCAGCCTGCTGCGGTTGATGGGCACTTACCGCTCCGGGAGTAACGGCCCCACCGTCCTCCTCCGGTACCGGCGAGCCGATCTTGCTGCAGGTCGCTGCCAGCAGAGCGAGCGGTGACGGCTGCGTGTCCTACCCACAATGGGCGGGTACAAAGAGAGAAAGTGGGTGGCCGTTAGTCCGGAGCTTACACAGGAAGTACGACTCGCTTTTTTTTTTTCACAACATGAAATTTTAAACGTGTGAACTTTCACAAAAGCATGCATTTCTAAGCACCCTAAAAAGAGGGCCGGGAGAGAGGCTCCCGTGGGGCGGCGGCGGCAGGCCCCAGGCTCTTACCTGCGCGCCCGCGCCGTTGCCGTGCTGCAGATACTCGCTCTGACTGCTATCCACGTCCAAGGCAGCCATTTCTTCTTGTTTCACAGGCTTCTCGGGAGCTGCAGAGACAGATGGGGGGAAGCGAGAGGCAGACACACAAGAGAGGCAGTGAGAGACGGCAGGGGCAAGGAGGGTTAGCAAATACCAGCGCTACCGAGCCATCTCCCCCCGCGCCATTGTAGCCAAATAACCGCCGAGAAAAGCGCCGCCGAGCCTGTACAGCCTCGCTCCCCTCCCCCTTCGACGCGTACTCCTGCGGAGCCACCGCCGCTCTGGCCGCTCCCCTGCGGTGATCTCGCGCTGACAGGCTCCGTCTTACGGCCCCCACTCTAACAGCAGCCGCGGCTCAGCTGCTCTTGGCCCCGCGGCTCGTTGCCGATCCTGAGACCAGAGCGGGCGCAGGACGCCAGGGTTGATATTTTTTTCTGTCTGTTTGTATTTTTTTTACGTACCGGTCATAGTATGTATGGGAACGATCAGGAAAGCCTCGGTTTATTTAGACGCTTAACATGATTATTGTATTCAAAAGCGGGCTGCGGACGGCGAAAGCAGGCGATTTTTTTTCTATTTTGATTGACGGTGCGGGAAACACAAAAGGTGGGGCTTCCAGCCAGAAGGGGGAAGGCTGACATCACGAACAGGAAGGCCTACCTCTCTTCTCTCTTTGAATTGGTTGGGCCTCCGGAGTCTGAGGCTTCTGATAGGAGAAGGACGTGTCACTCTGGCGTAAGGGCTACTACTTCCTGTTGGCCCTTGCGTGTGTTTTTCTGGTGCCGCTGGTCCGCGAGACAATAAGCGGGAACTGGGTGACAGTAGTTTATCTACAGGGGGTCTCTTCACAAGCCGGGTGGGATTCGAATTTGCTGATGTAGGTCGAGTGATTTCTTCCCTACTCCGTTAATGATTAAAAAAAAAAAGAACTGGTCTCCCTTGTTGTAACGTGCAGTTACACGAGCAGGCAGGAAATCCCCATTGCGAGGACGGCCCACTGTTTCGTGCAGAGTACCACAAATCATCATTTTTGTCAAAATGGCCATATTTTGCTCTTATGAAAAAAAGAATAGCCGGTTTAGTGTTTCGTTGACTAATCATAATCCTAATTCCCGGCCTAGATTCCTAAAATCCCTGAAAATATACTGTATGATCTTTGGAATATAGCCGCTTGTTCACTCTAGAATAGGGTGCCTGTTACTGGATTTCGAGAAGTCTGCTGTCAGCAGATGGGTTAATATTTACATTATTAATTAGAAATCAAATTTTTTGTAATGATTACTGCTATATCTATATAATAATTTCATACAGAGTTCATGGAATCCATATCCTGTTACAGCTGTCGAACATCTTTCAATTCAGCAGAACATTTTGTCTGCTGTTTTTTTCTAGGTTACACTAAAGAAATAATTTGCTTATCTTCCTCTCTTCTTTCCCATTTAGTTTGGGATTTCACGTTTCTGCAGTTCAATAAAGAGCCCTCAGCCCCTCCTTTTTATGTGCCTTCTACCCCCCAGTTGCTAAATCCCTTTTTTTTTTTTCCTAACTGGTAGACCAACAACCCTCTTAAGCTTCCTTGAAACATAGACATAAGAGCACCTTTTGGAAGCTGCTCTGCCATTGGTTGATTAAGATTTTTTTTTTACCATCTTTTTAAATACATTTTAACAGAAGTAAAGTACAGCAAGAATAAATTGAACATGGGAAATAGGCAATTAAGGTGGTAACATATGCATATTCTCAGGGCTAGCTCAGTCTATGGACCAGGCAAGACCCTGACTGGGGCACCAATGATAAAGAGTGCCAAAATCCCAGTCCAGCATCCCCCACCCCACCCCTGCAGCTGGGGAGTGAGAGATGCCAGATTGAGATCTTGGAACCCTTTATTGTTATCATTGGGAGGCGAAGGACTTCAAACAGAGGGAAAGCTACTGGACCATAGGAGGACATGATGATGCATAAGCTGATTCAGGGTGCCACAGTCCGTGAGCTGGCCCTTAGTACAAGTATTCTACTTACAATGTCAACACAATACACATTAATACCTTTTCCAAGATGCATATCACTGCTAAATAGACTTGGATACAGCCAGAATAATCTTTACTCCCTATTGTGGTTTACCTTTCATGTATTCTTTACTTTTAATTTGTAGTTTCCCCCCTCACACACTTTCCTATTGTATTATGTTTGTCAAGTATTGTTTAGTGAGTATTTATTTGTTTATTGTCTTTCCCTTTTTAATACAAATTGTAAAACGCTTAGAAGTCTTGATTTGTGTTTTATCAAAATTTTAATAAACTTGAAACTTGATCTTAATAGTTTAGGGTGAAGCGGAGGTGGAGTATAGAGACATAAGCTAGAGTAACAGGAGATAGAAATTATTGTGGCTAACATACGGGCCCCTTTTACTAAAGCTTACCATATGTTAATGGAATTAGCGCACACACTAAAATGCTGTGCATTCTATTTTATACCTGTTGGCCATGTGACACTTAGCATATGTTAATATCCTAGTGCACAGTAAACTTTAGTAAAAAGGCCCTTAATAAACAACAGAGGGTGTAAACATTGCTATTATTGCACCAAAGTGTTCAACTGTTCCTTTCTTTACACAAGTTTTTTAATGATGATTTTGTTGACAGTTTGGAACACATAAGATCAAATTTCAAAGTATAAAGGTTAAACCAATTACAATCACTATTTATGTCAAAGGAAATAATTTCTCAACATTTTAAGAATTAATGTTTCATGGTGTAATTCAATTTTTTTACAGCAAGGTTCATAAACCCTAAAATTCTCCACTACTACCAATTGACAAATAATGTAAATTCAAAGGCTTGGTAATGACCTACAAACTTTTCCATGATATGTTACCAGCCTATATTGCCTCCAAACTTCTGCCCTATGCCCCAAATCGACCGCATTGTTTGCAAGATGAAAAGCAATTACACATGGCCTCAGGATGCGCCCATCACCTTGACAAGACCCAGAAAAGATCTTACTCGCACTACCTACTGCACCTCTGGAATAAACTACCTAACCACATGAGATCATTAGAAAGTCTACTGAGCTTCACCTCTTCCCCAGACACTCTATGAGAGTGTGCTAATCCAAATTCCCCTAACCTGACAAAGTGCCCCAACCCTCAAGTCTCAAATGCTATGTGATTCGCCCCATGTAGGACCATGCCATATTTTCTCATTCAATGTTCTTCCACACCTTGTCATACTGATGAGCATCTTTGTCCTAATACACTATACTATACAACATACTAAACCTGAGCTGTTCTGTGAGGGAGTTTTTTTTATCAGTGACAGTATTTAAAGCAGTTTTGATTTGTACCTTTTGGTTCTATACTGCTACATTAGTCTGAGGCTTTTTCTCCCTCTTTTTGGGTGCATGAGGGTTTGAAAAGGGGGGTACCTCAGTGCCACGATCACACAACATTTTTACTCATATGAACATATTATATGTTGTGCATCCTCGTATAATTTGTTAATACCATAATATATTTGCCATACTATGTCTACCATGCTATAATCTTTCATCTCATGTTTGCCACTCAATGTTTACCATGTCTTCCATGCTGTGCACACTTGCCTTACCATTTTTGCCAAGTTGTGTCTCACTTTGTCGGCTATGCTTGTAATACTATGACTGCAGTGCTTTGTGCTACCATTCTACACTCACCATGTTTTGTCATTTTATGTTTGCGATCTATATCAGACAATGGTTGCCTTGCTATTTTCTACCATACAATGTCAGAGAGTGTGGTGCAGGGGTTATAACTACAGCCTTGGCACCCTGTGGTTGTGGGTTCAAGCCCACGACCCTGTGACCCTGACCAGGCCACCTGGTCCCCCATTGCCCCAGATACATTAGACAGATTGTGAGCCCACTGAGATAGATAGGGAAAAATGCTTGAGTTTCCTGAATAAATTCATGTAAACCATTCATGATCTCCCTTGGGAGAACAGTATAGAAAATTGAATAAATTAATAATAAATAATGGACAGACCTCTCCTATCAATTAAGGGCTCCTTTTACAAAGGTGCGCTACAGGTTTTACCGCACGTGCTATAGCACGCACTAGCCAAAAATCTACCACCTGCTCAAAAGGAGGTGGTAGCGGCTAGCGCACGCTATTCTATGCGTTAAGGCCCTAGTGCGCCTTTGTAAAAGGAGCCCTAAATTTTGTGCGCTTAAAGAAATTTGCTCAAATTCTTTCAAATATATCGTTAGTACTGTATACTTTAGATTAAATTTTACTACTCTGAAAGGATTTGTATCAGCAGTTTTCTAGTTTCAGAATGATAGTATTCTTTGAACCAAGAGAATAGCTCTACATTGCATCATTTTCTCAAATATTTCTGCTTAATCAAGGTCTACACAGGAATACCCTATAAAGCTGAATCTGGTATTTAAGATACAGTATTTGATATTCAGAAACTGAAGATATAACATAAGAGTTGCCATACTGAGACAAACCAAAGGTCCATCAAGCCCAATATCCTGTTTCCAACAGTTACAAGCATCTGGCAAGATTCCAAAGAGTGGACCCGGCAGATGTAGTCATCACAGGACCTTGCCGCAACTCCCTGCGTCTGCTGGGTCCACCCCCTCTGACGTAACTTATTCCTTCCAGAGCAAAGCCGGCAGACGAGTCATCGTGGGATCTTCCAGCATGCAGCTGCCAACTCTGCTCCAGAGCAAGTACATCGGAGTGAAGTGGACCTGCAGCCGGCAGCTACAGTCATCACAGAAAAGGAGCAGGATTGCTGTAATGGAAGAGTGGTGAAGGGAGAGAAAGGGGGCAGGGTGGTATGGAAGGGTGTTGCTGATGGAATTGGTGTACAGGGAAAGGGGAGAGAGACATAAGGGGGAAGGATACTGGATGGAATTGGATTGGAGAGAAAGAAAGGGGGCAGATGCTGATTGAAGAGGGGTGAATGGAGATAGAAAGGGCAGACATTGGATGGTAGTGGGGAGGGTAGAGGGGGAGCCTATGCTGGATAGAAGTGCAGATGGGAGAGCAAATACAGGAAGGAAATGGGAGGAGAGAAAGAGGGGAGCAGATGGAAGTGGACAGAGAGAGGAGAAGGTACTAGATGGAAGGGGTAGAGAAAGAGGGGCCAGTGTTGGAAGGGGGATAAATATAAGGAGGGCACATGATGGGGGGAAAAGGGGAAATACTGGAGGGGGTGAGGGAAAGATGTAGTGAGCTGTAGGTAGACAGTGAAAAAAAGAAATTGATGAGAGGGTAGTAAGAATGTAATCTAGAAGGATGCAGAAAATAAGGAAAATGAGGGAAAAAAGGGAAAGGGAGTGCAGAGGAGAGGTGTAGGAGAGGAGAGAGATACCAGACCAATCGGGGTGAAAGGAGAGATGGAAGGGGGAGGAATACAGTTTCTGGAAGGGGCATAAAAGGAGAGAAGATGCCATATTGGGGCAGAGAGATGGCATATAGTGGATGGAAGGAAGAGAGTAACAAGATGAGGGAAGCAGAAACCAGAGAAAACAAAGGTAGAAAAAAAATGTTCTATTTATTTATTGCTTTAGGAGACGTGTCACTTTCTATGGTGTTGCATTGTAGGCGGTCCAGCTTCTTGCTGGTTCAATTTAACCTTTGTCTATGTATTTCTATTTAATCCCCCTCCCTTTTACAAAACTCGAGCGTTTTTTAGCGCCAGCTGTAATGGTAGCAGCTCTGATGCTCAGAATTCTATGAGCGTCAGAGCTGTTACTACCGTGGCTAAAATCCAACTACAGTTTTGTAAAAGAGGGAGGGGTTAGTTTGTGATTACATAATCCATACTAGGCGAAGGTGTTTTCTGTGTGTTCAAAAGACACGTTTTTTTTTTGTTAGGATTGACTGCAGGATTGATCTGTACTAGTCTGGCTTATTTATTTATTTATTTATTTGATTTTTTTAGCCCGTCCTCCCAAAAGAGCCCAGAACGGGTTACAATGAATATATTGTAAAATTATAAGTAAGATAGGTACTTAGAAATTCCCTTACTGTCCCGAAGGCTCACAATCTAACTAAAGTTCCAGGAAAAATGACAATTAGAAGAGTAATAAAGAAATGGGTGCATTGATGTTGTACTGCTCACTGCAGTATGTAAGATGCTGTCTCTCATGTGTGATATGTGGATTGTTACTAAAAATCATGTTTTTCATACAGATGGAAGGGGGGGGTGTCAAAAAATGATGTGCCCTGGGTGTTACATATGCTAGGTACGCCACTGATTGAGACATACGGGTTTTACTTTCATTGAAAGCAATGGAAGTAAAACCTGGATGTCTCAATCCATCCTCCTTTTTCTGGAGCCTTATGGTACTCTTAACCTTAGCCAGCCTTCAGAAGCTTTTGTAGAGCTTGGGGCTGTCCCCAGTTAACATGGCTCACCTACTGTTTGGCAGGGGTTGAAGCGCAGGCTGTCAGGCATCCGTAGAAGGCTCAACAGTGTTTCACACGGTGCCAGCTGAGTTTTCATCTCTCCCCTTCTACTTGTGCATCCAAAGGTCTAAGGGGATGGGGGTTTATTCAGACACCATGTCTGACTGGCAGCCTGAAAATTCAGTGTTGAAGAGACATTCTGGATGAGGCAATGATTTCTCTATTTCCAGCTACTGTTCAGAGCTGAGGCAGGCTGCAACACTTTCCCAGCACAGAGCACAGCGAGTAAGGCTGTCACAGCCTGTGAGATGAATTAGGGGTGTCAGAAACTGCAGTTTTCAGTGATCTGTATTTGTTCTCTTAGGTACCCCCTTCCCAAAAATCCTAATTTTGACAGTTTTTGTATTTAATTTCGTTCTTCCAGCATTTTTGGTGCCAAAATCCTAAAGGCAGCCATTTTGAATTTTAGCTATTTTTTTTCTGAAGTTACCTGCAGCTTCAAATTTGCTAGTTTTGCCTCAAAACTTGTTGGGAAGAAGTCTTTGAGCAGTTCTTGTTGGGAAGGAGTCTTTGAGCAGTTTTACATACTCCATGCCAAGAATGTGCAAATTGTGCATCTTGGGAGCATCCTTGAACCACATGCAGGAGAGGCGGAAACATCCATCTTAGCTTCTTTGCGTTCTCAGTCTGAGAAAAGGGCAGTTAGAGCGGAGGTTCAGGCATTTTTCTGGTCCTAGAAACAGCAACCGTCCTGTGTGTAAGGGCGCGAAAGCCTCAGAGCCCAAGAGACACAAATTAGAGTCATCTTCAGGCGACTCTGCACTACTTGAAATGGCTTTTTCACCTGAATTCATCAATTTAATGTGGAAAGCCTTTCAGAAAAGTCATCCTTCCAGGACGAAGACGGGATGTGCTTCAGACGCTGCACAGGGGGTGTGGCCCCTCTGGGTGTATTTGCCTCTCAAACAAACCAAACGGAAGGAAGAAAACCCCATGGATAAATAAGGAAACCCAAAGAAAGAGTGGGGAAGGGACAGTACACATCAACCTAAGGAACAAATGTAATTTTATTGTAAACGAAAATAACTTTAAAACATATCATATATGTAAAGCCAAGCCTTATGTAAAGTCCAAGTTTTGCTGATTTAATGGACCCAACACGGCCCATGTTTCGGCTTCTGTAGAAAAGCCTTTCTTAGGTCGGCCTATGGTTTAAGGTTTATATAGATATATATATATATATGAAAAATAAGAACATATACAAACCATGTAAAGCAAATAAAACATATGCATCAATGAAATAATCATGGCCAACATAAAGATAAATGGTAAATGTTAATACATGTCCAATAAAACCCAAAGAAAACTGTATTATATATACTACTACTGAATTACAGTGATTGCAGTGACTGATAAATACAGTGATTGCAGCTAGAAAACATGAAACCATACAAATACAGTATCAGATAAAGGTATGTATAGAGAAAACTAGAAACACACAGACTAAGAGGATTGCCTAAAAATACACGTGTACAAAATTGAAGCACTGAAAAAGAGGGGGGGGGGGAGAGAAAACAAAACATGTTTTTCATTTACCATTTATCTTTATGTTGGTCATGATTGTTTCATGTGGTCCAGACATTCTCAGCAGTTTTCCACTTCCCAGAGATTCTCCCAGATTTACAGACAGAAGTTTACCAGACCCATACGAAACCAGTCTTCAGCACCCCGTGCCATCCCCTCCACCAAGAAACTGCAATGACACCAGGTTGGAGGCAGTCCCTCTCAGGATAGGGGGCTGACTCAGATTATCTGCAGGACTGGGTTCAGATTTCGTCCAACTGCTGGATTCTGGGCATCATCCAGAGTGGCTACAAGCTGGAATTTGACATCAAACAGATTGTTTTGTGGACTTTCCCAAGGGGTGCCCAGACAAAGCTTCCCGAATGCAAGCCAGTGTGAGCAGGCCGCTAGACATTCAGGCCATAAGAGCTGGTGCCACCCGAAGACTCGGGCTTGGGTAGATACTCCATATACTTCATCATGCCAAAGAAAGGCTCCAACGTTTGGGGACCCATTTTGGACCATATGCACACGAATGCAGCGCTCAGAGTCCCACATTTTCACAAGGAGACTGTTCAATCTGTTATAGTAGCAATGACTCTCTAGATCTGAGAAAGGCCTACTTGCATATTCCAATTTTCCAAGAACACAGAAGGTTCCAGAGATTTTCACCTTCCCACACATTCACCAAAGTGATTGTAATGGTGGCAGACCACCAGCGAAAGATGGATCTGCAAGTTCATCCGTACCTGGACAACTGGTTGATCTGGGCTCCTTCATCAGAGGGTTGGCGCACAGTAGATCAGGTAATCCAAGTCCTAGAGGATCTGGAATGGATTGTCAATTACCAAAAAGAGCCATCTCTGACATAATCCCTGGAGTACCTGGGAAGGCTGCAGGCCATGTTTATCTTCCAGAAGCATGCAGACAGAAGCTTTGTTCTCAGAGTGAGACTATCTTCAAGTCCCAGGTTCAACGGAACCTAGGAAGAGGCATGCAGATAGAAGCTTTGTTCTCAGCGTGAGACTATCTTCAAGTCCTAGGTTCAATGGAAGCAACAATAGATGTGGGTCCTTGAGCAAGAACTCACATGTGTCCTCTCCAACATGCATTACGTGTTGGTCTCCGCAGACAGACTCATTACAGAAGTCTTTGTCTTGGATCCTGGAGGCCTGGGCCAGCACGGATTGGTGGCTTTGACTTCAGTCCCTTACCAAAGGCATGCCTATTCACATAGAGTCCTGGATGATAGTGATGACAGATGCCAGTCTCCTCGGCAGGGGAGCTCATTGCAATCGTTGTCCGATTCAAGGACGTTGGTTGCCTACCCAGCTCTGCTCATATTGGAGAAGACTTTGGAAAGCCAGGCAGTCCGGGCCTTCTCAAACATTGTTACAGTGGTGGAATATGTCAATCGCCAGGGTGACACCATGAATGCTCAGCTAACTCTGGAAGCCTGCCTGCTCTTCACCTGGATGGGAGATCATCTGCAGGCGCTCTTGGCAGCCCATGTAGCTGGATTGGACAATGTACAAGCAGACATCCTCAGCAGACAGACCTTGGATCTGATCAAATGGACACTGTTGGTATCAGCATTTCAAGCCATTGTTCGCCACTGGAGTCAACTGCAGTTTGACCTCATGGCGACTGCAAAGAACAAAAAGGCGAACAAGTACTTTAGTCGAAGATCCAAGCCTGGAAGAGTGGATCTGGACACTCTAATCCAGCTATGGCCAAAGAACATAATTTTATACGTCTTTCCTCCGTGGCCCATGATAGGCCAAACCCTTCAAAAGATTGCAAGTTATCAGGGAAAGATCATTCTAATAGCTCCAGACTGGCCATGCAGACCTTGGTACATGGATCTGGTATGTCTTTGTATGGGTCCTAGTCTCCAGCTGCAGGTGCATCTGCATATCCTTTCCCAAGGTCTAGTGCGCCTTACAGCATGGCCCTTGAATGTGAAGCGTTAGAACGCAGAGGGTACTGAGCAGTGGTCATTTCCACTCTCCTCAAGCCTAAGAAATCCACTATAATCTCAGCATGTGCTAAAGCATGAGAGACTTTCCAACACTGGTGCACCCAGAAACATGTAGAGCTGTTTTCAGCTCCAGTTTCTGTGGTGTTGGCTTTCCTCCAAGCTGGCCTTGACAAGGGATTCTTTGTGGCTTCCCTGGTGTGATCTTCTCTGGTGTCTTATCCAGACATAGCCAGGTTCTTGAAGGGTGCACTGCACATTAGACCTCCAGTCAAAACTCTGTTCCCTTTGTAGGATCTCAATGTAGCTCTGAGGGATCTCAGCCAAACTCCATTCGAGCTGCTGAAGGAGGTGTCACTGATGAATTTGACACTCAAGACAGTTTTTCTTGTACCTGTAACCTAGGCGAGATGGGTCTCAAAAATCCAGGCTCTTTCTTGTTGGGAGCCTTTCCTTAAAATTTCTGGCATTGGAGTCTCTTTAAAAGAGCACTCAGTTGTTTGATATGTCAAAAAAAAAAAAAAAAAGATGTTATGACTGAACTTACTACCAGACCAGCTTCTCCTGACCTTACCCCGCTAAATTTAGCTCTTGATAAAAATCTCCCACTGGGGATTGAATAGTCCTCAGACCATCCAAATGTAAAGTGTTGTGGGTTACACAATGCACTCCAGTACTTTCATTGGTTCTGTTATCGTTAACTCAATTCCACTGTATAATTGTATTACAATCCTTAAATCAGACAACCATCTATCTTTTGAGCCTCACATTTCTTATATTCTAAAATCTTCCTACATTGCACTTTGTCAGATTTGTTCTGTGAAACCCTACTTTGGGCTCTCAGATTTTGGTCTATTTTTGAGTAGATTAGATTATTGTAATTCCTTGTATTATGATCCTTGGGAGAGGCCTTAGACATCTGAGCCAATCAGGGCCTTGGGCTTCTCCTTCTGTATCCCTGTATTCCAAGTGATGAATGGGGAGGGGCCTAAGGCCCTGATATGCTCAGATGCCTAAGGCCTCTTCCAAGTGATGGTGAGCCCTCCAAAACCCTCTGTAAAGTTCCCATACTACATTCCATAATTTACCTATACGGTAATGATCCCTTTTCAGATTAAGCAATTTGATTTAACTCTCCATATTTTTCTCAATTTCTGATCTTCACTTTTACACTACCAAGGTTCTAACCAGCATCTCTCTATTTTCATTCAGCTAGTTGCCATAGAGAAGGGAAACCACAAAAACATTTGGTGCCCTTTAGTCTCTGTCTAGTTGGGGCTTTTTATCAACTGTCTCATTTAATGATGCTTTCCAGCATGTTATATTAGCTATGTCATCTTCCCCTTTTCTTGTCAGTTTAACAGAAATATGTGGTTGAATTTTTTTTAGTGCACTTCCCAAACTCCTGCCGGTGCTCTGAGATTACTAAACAAGGAACCGCATTTTAGAAAGGACGTCCAGCTCAAAATATTGATGTCCACGTCAGAATGTCACATATGAACGTCCATCTCACATCTGTTGTAGAACAGGATACAGTTGTTTTAAAATACATATGAGATGGATGTTCATGTGCAAGAAACTTCTAGAATGATTATCCGTTTTCAAATCCAAATTATGAGCAGGGGAAAACAAGAGACATGGACCTATGTGTGGCAGCATAGGAACATCCATCTTATAGAATGGCCACACAGGTGTCCATAGAGAGCAGAGGTGACCTAGGTTTAAATCCCACTTCAGTTGTTTATGATTTTTTTTTTTTAATTGTGTGCCCTCAGAACAGGAAAATGCCTACTGTAATGTACTGTACCTAAATGTATGCCATTTCAATAGCCTTCAGGCATGCAGGTATCTTATATATCCAGGTACAGTATTTTTCTGTCCCTAGTAAGCTCACAATTCCATTTAAAAAATGATGAAGAGGGATTTGAACCCGGGTCCCTTGTTTCTCAATCTGCAGACTTGCATGCTGCTCTGTTAAGAGCGCCCCCTTAATGAACCTTGATTTGACTAGGACTGCCTCCTTTGTTGTGGGTTGTTTTTGCTGTTAAGAATGCAAGCAATAGGGAATGTCAATTTCTGCACATACACAAATCAGTCCCAAAAAATGCAGAGTAGTCCAAGTCTTCAAACCAACGGAAATTTAATATCAACCATGCAAATAGAGCTATGCCGTGATTCAACCCAACACAGGCTGTGTTTCGGCTATAAAGCCTGCCTCACTCTAAGACTCCTGAGTTAGGCTTTATAGTCAAAACACGCCCCAAGTTGAGTCACGACATTGCTCCATTTGCATGGTTGATATTAAATTTCCTTTGGTTTGAAGACCTGGACTGTTCTGTTCTTTTATGGATTGCTCTGTTAAGAATGTCCATAGTACCTGAAGCTGTCAGTCTGGTATCTCCTTGCTGGTTTCATACAGGAGAGCAAAACTCCTGAGACATTAAGAAGGTGTAATGTCTTAATCCTTCCAATGGACAGTTGCTTGCTCAATTAGAACAAATTTCTGTAACCCTGATGTGACAAGTACCAGGTCTAAATATCAGTGTCTATTTTAATAAACTTGGATGTCCCTTCCCCTTCTGTGACTGGAGTTGGATGTCTACATTTTGGACCTTCCCTAGTCCTGTCCGAAATATGTCAAGAACACACTCTTTTACCACATGCATATACTGCAGTGTTGGATGTCCATATCCTGCCTTTGTAAAATTGAGATTGGACATCCATGCAATATGGATGTCTAAATAATAATTATAATAATAATTTATTTTTTTGAATACCGCTATACCAGAAGATCAAAGCGATTCACAACAGAAAAGATACATACAGTCAATGTATATAAAGTACATAATAACACAGCCGATAAAAAATAATACATCAATTAAAAAGCAAGAAGAAGTTAAAACAGTATCACAACTAAAATGTAAACATGTCAAACAGGCGTCTTTAGTGATTTTCTAAAATCAAAATAAGAAGTAGCCTCAAGTATAGGTTTTCCAAGCCATATATTCAGTTTAGCAGCCTGGAATGATAAAATTCTGTCAAAAAAATTCTTATATTGACATGACTTTAGAGAAGGGTAATTAAATAGATTTATTCTACGTGTACTCTTATTAGAATAGTTCAAAGCAGTGGAGGGGGGCAGTCTACCCCTGGTGCACGCCCCAAGGCGGTACACAGTGGCCACCCTCCAGTGTTCTCCCTAGACAGTGGTCAGCAAAATGTGGCTCGCGAGCCACATGCGGCTCTTTAGCCACTTGAGTGGCTCACCTACAGCAGGGGCGCCCTACCTGCTTCCCTTCCCTTCTCATTGCCCTCCCCCAAGCTACTACCGCATCGGGGAACAGGCCGGTGCCGTGTTCTGAGATCGCCCTGCTTCTCTTCCCCGCGGGGCCGACCAACTCTCGCTACCTGACGTCAATTCTGACATTGGAGAGGACATTCTGGGCTAGCCAATCGCTGCCTGGCTGGCACGGAATGTCCTCTCCGACGTTAGAATTGACGTCGGGTGTCGAGAGTTGGTTGGTCCCGTGGGGAAGAAAAGCAGGGAGAACTCGGCGCCAGCCTGTTCCCGATGGTGGCAGTGGCAGTCTATTCCCCAGCCGTGGTGGCAGCATGTTTCCCAATGGCAGTGGTATGGGGGAGGGCAGGGAGCCAGAAAGAAAGGGGGCAGGGTGAAACAATGAAAGAAAGAAAAAAAAACGGGGCACGGACAGAGAGAAAGACAGACATAGAGAAAGAAAGGGGGCGGGGTGAAAGAAAAAAAGAAAAAAATGGGGCACGGAGAGAAAGACAGACATAGAGAAAGAAAGGGGGCTTGGAGAGAGAAAGAAAGTAGGGGGTAGGGTGAATCAAAGAAAAAGAGAAAAAAAATGGGGCACGGAGAGAGAGAAAGACAGACATAGAGAAAGAAAGGGGGCATGGAGAGAGAAAGAAAGAAGGGGGCAGGGTGAAAGAAAGAAAGAAATGGGGCACAAAGAGAGAGAGAAAGACAGATCTACAGAAAGAAAGGGGGCACGGAGAGAGAAAGAAAGAAGGGGGCAGGGTGAAAGAAAGAAAGAAAAAAATGGGGCACAGAGAGAATGACAGACATAGAGAAAGAAAGGGGGCATGGAGAGAGAAAGAAGGGGGCAGGGTGAAAGAAAGAAAGAAATGGGGCACAGAGAGAAAGACAGACAGACATACAGAAAGAAAGGGGGCATGGAGAGAGAAAGAAAGAAGGGGGCATATTTAAACAAAGAAAGAAAGAAATGAGGCACGGAGAGAAAGAGAAAGACAGACACAGAAAGAAAGGGGGCATGGAGAGAGAAAGAAAGAGCAGAGTAGGGTGAAACAAAGAAAAAGTTGGGGGAGGGAATGAGGTCTGGAGAAGATGAAGCATACAGGAGGCTGAAAGAAGGGAAGAAATATTGGATGCACAGTCAGAAGAATAAAGTGCAACCAGAGGCTGATGAAATTACCAAAGGTAGGAAAAATGATTTTATTTTCAATTTAGTGATCAAAATGTGTCCGTTTTGAGAATTTATATATGCTGTCTATATTTGCACTATGGCCCCCTTTTACTATACCGCATAACAGTTTTTAGCGCAGGGAGCCTATGAGCATCAAGAGCAGTGTGGGGCATTCAATGCAGCTCCCTGCGCTAAAAAAACGCTATCGCGGTTTAGTAAAAAGGGAGGGGGTATATTTGTCTATTTTTGTATAGTTGTTACTGAGGTGACATTGCATAAAGTCATCTGCCCTTGACCTCTTTGAAAACCCACGGAATAAATAAATGATAATTAACATTTTCTCTGCGTACAGTGTGCTTTGTGTTTTTTAAAAATTGTATTGTTGGTAGATAATTTTGACTTGGCCACGAAGGTAAGGGAGAGGGAGGGAGGGGAGCTGCTGAAAGACATCTAGTAATCCTTGCAGGCTTGACTGTGCAGGGAATTATTTTTGTAAAATCATGTTTTCTTATGTGACTGGCATTATTTAGACTTTAATTTCTATGAATGAATAGAATGAAAATGATATAAAATTACTTGCTTATTTTTATGTGCGTGCACTAAAGGAAGTTGGAGAGAGAATGGGCTGAGGATGCTGAAGGGAAATGGGGAAGAGAGAGTGGGGAGAAGACGCTGATTTATAAATTGACAATTGTACAGAATATTGTTTCTTTTTATACTTTAATATAATAAGTTCAATATAAAACAATTCAAGGCTTGTGTGGATGGAATCAGGTGGTTTGCGGGGATGGGGACCGAGCTTACGGGGACGGGGAGGGGACAGAACCAAATTTTTTACCCCTGTCATTCTCTAGGCTCTGCCACAAATCAATTTCAACTATGTGCAGACGAGCGGGGTGTCAGTCGGGTTGACGTAGCCGTCGTAGTGCAAGCAGGAACGGGGTATGGATCTCAAAACAAATTTTAATCGTACTGCTGATTTTGGCTCTTTTGACTAATGAGTTTGCCTACCACTGCCCTAGGGCCTTTTAGCCGGGCGCTGTGCCTGGCTAATTTAGATGATCGCCCGGCTGCCATCTATTGCGAATCCTGCCGCTGCTCAACATTAAAAAAAAACCAACCCCCACCTCTCACTGGTTTGGCGATTTCCCACCTTAGCCCATAACGAACTCATGCTTTGGGGCTTTAAGGTGTGCGTGCCAGCTTCCCTTCTCTTCCCTCCAAAACCGGAAGTTACGTTCGGGGGGGAGGAGAAGAGAAGGCACGTACACGTTCGAACCCCGGAGCATGAGTTCGCTAGGGCTAAGGTCAGCAATGGAGGGAAGCTAAAGGAGACAGGTCAGCGATGGAGGGAAGTTAAAACTTATCTTGCTGCTCTTCCTTGCTACAGGCCTTCCTGGCTACCAGGTCATAGAAACATAGAAAGATGACGGCAGAAAAGGGCTACAGCCCATCAAGTCTGCCCACTCTTCTGACCCACCCCATCAAGTCTGAGTGCTAATGACCCAAATCCTTAGCTCGACCCCCATAGGGATCCCACATGGATGTCCCATTTATTCTTAAAGTCGAGCACGCTGGTGGCCTTGACCACCTGCACCGGAAGTTTGTTCCAGTGATCTACAACCCTTTCTGTGAAGAAATACTTCCTGGTGTCACCATTAAATTTCCCTCCTCTGAGTTTGAGCGGGTGCCCCCTTGTGACCGAGGGTCCCCTGGGGAAGAATATATCGCTTTCCGCCTCGACACAACCTGTGATGTACTTAAATGTCTCAATCATGTCTCCCCTTTCCTACGCTCCTCAAGAGTATATAGCTGTAGTTTGCCCAGTCTTTCTTCGTATGAGAGACTCTTGAGTCCGGAGACCATTCTAGTGGCCATTCGCTGGACAGATTCAGCTCGAAGCACATCTTTTTGGTAGTGTGGTCTCCAAAATTGCACACAGTATTCCAGGTGAGGTCTCACCATGGTTCTGTAAAGCGGCATTATGACTTCAGGTTTGCGGCTGATGAAGCCTCTATTGATACATCCCAACATTTGCCTTGCCTTGGATGAGGCCTGCTCCACTTGTTTGGCAGCCTTCATATCTGCATGACGATTACTCCCAAGTCCCGTTCTTCTGAAGTCCTAGCTAGTGTTTCCCCGTTTAAGGTGTAAGTTTTGCATGGATTTCCGCAGCCGAGATGCATGACCTTACATTTCTTAGCGTTGAAGCCCAGCTGCCATGTCGAGGACCAGTTTTCCAACGTGATCAGATCCTGCGTCATACTATCCTTGAGATTGCTTTCACTTACTATATTACACAGTTTGGCGTTGTCGGCAAACAGTGTTACTTTACCCTGAAGCCCTCGGGTCAAGTCCCTTATGAATATGTTGAAAAGGGATGGTACCTACTTTCTGTTTCCACGAAGGCAGGGCCCGGCAACAAGGAAGGCCTGAAGCAAGGAAGAGCAGCGAGAGGTCAGCGATGGAGGGAAGCTTGCGACTCCACTGATGGAAGAGATGGGAAGAGAAATGGTGCTGCTGCTGCACCCAAGGAGGGGAAAGGGGGGAAGAGAGATGCTGCAGTACTCAATTGGGAAGGGGAAGAGAAGTGCTGCTGCTGCACCCAATTGGGGAGGGGGGAGAGGAAGAGAAGTGCTGCTGCTGCAGCACCCAATTGGGGGGAGAGAGGGGATAAGGAACACCAGGGAAGGGAGAGTAAAGAGATGTCAAGACCACGGGAGGAAAGGAAAGGAACTACCAGATCATGGAGGGGGGGAGAGATGTCAGGAGGGGGGGGAGGAGGCAGATGCCAGACCAGGTGGAAGGAAGGAGAGAAAGGAAGGAGAAGAGATGCTAGATAATGGAGTGGGAGGGGGAGATGGAAGGCGAGGAGAGAGATGCCAGGGCATGGGGGGAAGGAAGGGAAACTAAAGGAGACAAAATGCCAGACCAAAGGGAAAGAAAGGAGAGGAGGTGCCAGAGGGAGATGCCAGGGCATGGGGGGAAAGAAAGGAAGGAGATAGAGATGCCAGACCATGGGGTGGAGTGGGAAAGAAGGAAAGGAGAAGAGAGAGATGCCAGAGCATAGGGGAAGGGGTGAAGCCAAAATTAATCATGTACAAAGGAGAGAAAGAGCACAGGATATACAGATTATTGAAGGGACATAGAAAGAGGGAAGATGCCATATGGAACAGAGAGAGGATGGACAGTGGATGCAAGGGGCAGAGAGAGGTTGGACAGTAGATGGAAGGGGTAGAGAGAGAGGGCACAAGCTGGGTGGAAGGGGCAAAGAGAGGGCAAATGTTGCATTGAATTGAAGGGAGAGAGGACAAACGCTGTATAGAAAGAAGAGAGCAAAGAGAAGATGATTAAAGCAGAAATGACAAAAGGTAGAAAGATTTTTATGTGCTGGTGTTCTAGTGCTCACTGCAGTGTTTAAGATGCTGCCTTTTCCTAGGTACACTCTTGTTGTGCGATATGTGGATTGTTACTAAAAATCATATTTTTCATATAGATGGGGGGGGGGGGGGTGTCAAAAAATGATGGGCCCCGGGTGTCACATATGCTAGGTACTGTGAAAAATCAATAGTATTTAAATATACACTTTCACCAAAACAGTATGATAAATGTCACATAAAAAAGTGAACAGTACTGCTGCAGTTTCAATAAAGGGAGTTTCAAATAAATGGAGGAAAAGCCTCAGACTAAAACCCTTCCACCACCACCACAATGGTGGTCCAAGGTGGTTGGGCGAACACCTCACTGGCAAAAAACCTTCATTTGTTCTCCCACAATATACAAACTTAAAGCAGGGCTGTTTTGTGCAAAAAGATAGAGGAAATATCCACTTATCTTCTCAGTTGATCGGTACACCGACAGTGGCCAGCATTTCACAAGTCTGCTGCCTCAGGGTATAAAACGATCCGATCAAACTTTAAACGGGATGCCAAACTGCATCTCATGATCAAAAGATGGCTGCACCACAACTGTACTGGGTTTAATATAACTCTCCCGGGTGACAAACCCGGAAGTGAATATTCACTTCCGGGTTTGTCACCCGGGAGAGTTATATTAAACCCAGTACAGTTGCGGTGCAGTCATCTTTTGATCATGAGATGCAGTTCGGCGGTCCCGTTTAAAGTTTAATCGGATCGTTTTACACCCTGAGGCAGCAGACTTGTGAAACGCTGGCCACCGTCGGTGTACCGATCAACTGAGAAGATAAGTGGATATTTCCTCTATCTTTTTGCACAAAACAGCCCTGCTTTAAGTTTGTATATTGTGGGAGAATGAATGGAGGTTTTTTTGCCAGTGAGGTGTTCGCCCAACCACCTTGGACCACCATTGTGGTGATGGAAAGGTTTCAGTCTGAGGCTTTTCCTCCATTTATTTGAAACTCCCTTTATTGAAACTGCAGCAGTACTGTTCACTTTTTTATGTTATAAATACAAGAAAATAAGGCAAGAAAGAGTATATTTCTTTTCCAAGGTTAAGTTCAATTGGTATCACATATACAACCTTAGATAAACATATTTTTTCCGTTTAGGACCTCAGCGGTGCAAGCTGTGAGAGCATTTCATTCACAGAATTGTTTGCACTAAAGTCTTCATCGGTCTTATTTTATATATTCACCTGGTGAAGAGCCCCTGCTATGCTTCTCTAAAAGAGATGAGTACTTTTCTAACTTTTCTATAATTAAAATATTTAAATAAGAAAAATAATTTAAAAAAATATATAAAATAAGACCGATGAAGACTTTAGTGCAAACAATTCTGTGAATGAAATGCTCTCACAGCTTGCACCGCTGAGATCCTAAACGGAAAAAATGTTTATCTAAGGTTGTATATGTGATACCACTTTTTTATGTGACATTTATCATATTGTTTTGGTGAAAGTGTATATTTAAATACATATGCTAGGTACGCCACTGGTTCAAAGAAAACTGAGAGGCAAGGTAATCTGATAGTATCCCGAAAACTGCTTTGTAACAAATGCAAGAAAACTTAAACAGAACTCTGGACTCCACTGGCAGCCAGTGGAGTTTTTGATAGAAAGGGGTAATGTGCTCCCATTTTTTTAAATCCAAAAATGAGGCGAACCGCAGTGTTCTGAATCAGTCTCAATTTTTTGAGTATTTTTTTGTAGGCCCATAAAATTGAGACTGATTCAGAACACTGCGGTTTGCCTCATTTTTGGATTTAAAAAATGGGAGCACATTACCCCTTTCTATCAAAAACTTCACTGGCTGCCAGTGGAGTCCAGAGTTCAGCTTTCAGATGTACAAAACAAAAATAGAGCTTCTAAAATAACCACCATTGTAATATAGTAGATAATGGCAGAGAAGGGCCTTCTAGCTCATCTAACCTGCCCAGTTATTCTGTTAACACTAAGAATATGTTCTTTTCTGCAAAAGTTTCTGATCATCTTCAAGAATTCTCCTTATACAGGACAGTCTTTTTACCATCTTACTTTGTATTCCACAATCTTGGGTAAAATGTGTAAGATCCCTGTAGTTTACAACTTAGTTTCCATGCCTAAACATGAGGCCCTGTAATATCTAAACAACCTAGGTCCTCTACATCAGTGTTTCTCAACTCGGTCCTGGAGTACCCCCTTGCCAGTCAGGTTTTCAGGATATTACATTACTTTAGTGATTTCTATTCCGCCATTACCTTCCGGTTCAAGGCGGATTACATCCAAACTAAAACAAGAATTACATTTCAACTTGAAGTAATAGATTAAACGATGAGATACAATTTTAAGGGAGAATTATGGGTTTTAGATAATGTTTGGTAACTAGAAAAATTAGAGAATACTAAGGGTTTATAGAGTGTTGGATGCTGGGTTAGGATTGTTGTGCTGGATAGGTTTAACGTGTTTTTTGAAGAGTATGGTTTTAATATCTTTCTTGAAGGTTTTGTAATCTGTAGATGAAGATAACAGAGTGGTGAGTTGTTTGTCCAACTTAGCTGCTTTGGAGGCTATTAGGTTGTCATAAAGTTTTATCCACAATTAATATGCAAGAAAGAAATTTGCATACACTGCCTCCATTATATGCAAATTTCTTTCATGCATATTCATTGTGGATATCCTGAAAACCTGACTGGCAAGGGGTACTCCAGGACCGAGTTGAGAAACACTGCTCTACATAGCCTGCCAGACAGACCCAGTTGCTAGTCAATTCTACTATTGTAGCTGTAAGACAAACCTGGCCAAAAGGCTCTGTTAAGAACACAGACCACAAAGCCTCCTAAAATTTCATGCAAATCATTTTGCCATACATTCTGAGAGCTCCACACTCATTGCTAGATCAGGTGATTAAAGCACCATGAACACAAATACAAGCTTTCTGCTCTCTCCACTTCTGGCAGCTCATAAACCTCAGGACTTAACCGTGCCTTCTTCAGCTCTGACAATGTGAAGTCTAATCCTTGAAAGCTCACGTCTCAATAAATTGGTTAGTCTAGTGCCACCTGCTTCTGTCATTTCTCTTAAACTGTTACTATCCAGTCCCTGAGGATGAACTCTAGAGACTCCTCCTATCCACTCCATAAATATCTCATATCGTTGGTTTTGTTTTCTACAACTCTATATCACAGCAGTATATTAGTTCTGGGGTTTGTTTGTATTTTACATCCCTACGGAACTGTGGATAATGTAGTTTCGTGAATATATTTGGTATGGGTGAGAACATTACAGGGAAATTTGTATTTTTAACAGCTTGCAAAATAACAAGAAAGCTTTCTGGAACAAATTATAGGAACAGAAATCAGATAGAAAAAGCTCTCTAGTCATTCAGAACAATCTAGAAAATATAGTGTGACGGATTAAGGTGTTTTCCCTCACCAGTGCAACTATTATATCGCCGTGCAGCAGCGGGGAATGGACTACAGGTCCCAGGATGCACTGGCCTCAGAAGCATAGAGCTTAGCTACCCTACAGGAGCTGGAGCAATTGCTGAGTCACAGGGGTGGGACCCAGGGAGAGGAATACTTCTGCCTACGTTGGGTTAATTTGAGAGAGGTCCCTATGAGAGAGAGGTCTCGAGGAGGAGGGAACTTCCCTAGTTAGGAGCTAAAGCAAAGCTCCTGGAAGCTATGCCACCCTGAATATATGGAAGAGACTTGCAAGGAGAAAGCTGGACTGTGTTAGAGTGACTGCTGCCTGGCGGTGGCTAAGTGAACCTTTAGAGAAGAGAGCCCGGGGAGGAGAGAAAAGACTTGAAAAATATGTTGTCATCCCTGGCCTGTGCTGTAAACAGGTCAGATTTTGTGAACAAATAAAAGTCTCCTTTACACTTTCTCATTGGTCTATGTGTGTATGTGAGTAGAGGTGCACCCAGAGTCCTAGAAACCCGGTTAGTTCAGTTACAGATAGAAAAATGCACTTAAAGATTTCTTATCGTAGTTATATAAAGTACGGTACTGTACATTCAACCTTCTCCAAGCTTTAGGTAAAAATACACAAGTTTCTTCAACCCAGAAAACCTTTTTGTTAGGTAACAATATTTTCAGTTATTAGAACCTTCGTTCACATATCTTTACACACCAGATAGCTTTAAGCAGCTACTACCTTTGTGCATGATTTCTATTTGGAACCACACTGATTTGTTTGTGCTGTACTTTCCATACATTTACTGAATTAGGTCATAATGGATGAGTTATGGTTCATTTCTTTAGCTAAAAATGATGGGCATATTTTCCCAAACTCATGCTTTCAGCATTAGAACTTAACTTTTAACACTAGGGAGTATTCTTCAGTTTTATCATCTGTAAGTAAAATAAAAGTGATAAAGACTATAATGCCCATCTTAAAATACGGTTGTAAAGATCTGAAACTCTTACTATTTTCCATTTCTAGATGTTGTAAACAAACATGCAAGAGACAGTCCCTGCTTAACAGAGCTTACAATCTATTCAAGACAGATGACCAGGACACAGAAAGGAATAGAAAATTAAATTTATTATAGGAGCAATTAAAACATGCATTCTTGCCAGGTAAATAAGGGGTTAAGAGTTAAAATGCAGCCTCAATAAGTTGGGCTTTTAACCTGGATTTGAATAGAAAATACAAAGAGAGGCATTTTCAAAAGGACATCCACAGCCATATTTGAACAGTAAGTATTTTTCTGTTTCTGGAGGGAGCCCTAGAAAAAAATATTACAGTTATACAGGGGCCATGGCCTCCCCCCAAAAATTGCCCATCCTGTAGGTCATGGGGTACGCGGGCTGACTGCCGCCATTGCTGCTCCCTGCCGCTGCTTGCCACCATAACTGCAGGAAGGGAAGAGAAGGGCCAGGAAAGTGCAGCCAATGCATGCCGCTGGCCCACAAGCCTTCACCCGACGTCAATTCTGATGTCAGAGAAAAGGTACCTTCTTTCCGACATCAGAATTGATGTCGGGTGAAGGCTTGTGGGCCAGCGCCGCTGCACGCGCCTGGGTCTTGCCTTCTTGGATTTGCCGCAGCAGCAGGCGTTGAGCGGCGGCGGACCATGAGGGGGGAGAATCGGTGGTGGGTAGGCCAGGCTTCAGCATGGCAGAGAGGGAGGGAGGCAGACTGGCTTTGGCGATGGACCGGGGGAAGGAAGAATCGGTGACGGGTGGGCCAGGCTTCGGCGCGAGAGGGAGGGAGGCAGGCAGGCTGGCTTCGGGGGAGGGGATGGGACAAAGGCTGGAAGGCAATGAGGGGAACATAGGAAGGAAGGAGGGAGGGAGGGAGGAAGGAGAGAGAGAGAAGCAGAGAAAGACAGGGGGGGCTGTAAGCAGAAGAAAGACAGAGAGAGAGGAAAGCCTGGACCAAAGGGGAAAGACAGGAGGCAGATGCTGGACTATGGGAGGTGCAGACAGAGGGAGAGACCCTGAGGAAGAACAGAGAGATGGAAGATCATAACAGAGGAGGGAGAGAGAGGGAGACCTGGGACAAAGGTGGTGATAGGTACAAAGTAGAACTGACACTGGATCTGGGGGGGGGGAAGTAGAAGGAAAAGAGAGAGAGACCTGGACCCAAAGGGGATGGGGCTGGATTGTGAAAGAAATGTTGAATAAGAAAGAAAGAAATATTGGATGCACAGTCAGAAGGAAGTGCAACAAGAGACTCATGAAATCACCAGACAATAAAGGTAGGAAAAATGATTTTATTTTCAATTTAGTGATTCAAATGTGTCCATTTTGAGAATTTATATCTGCTGTCTATATTTTGCACTATATTTGTCTATTTTTCTATAGTTGTTACTGAGGTGACATTGTATATTTTAAAGTCATCTGCTTTGAAATCTTTGAAAACCCCCTGAATATAAATGATAATTAACATTTTCTCTACGTACAGTCTGCTTTGTGTTTTTCTAATTTTGTGGTTACCGTTATGTATTAATAAGATTATATTGTGTGTATATTAAAAATGGATAGAAGAAATTGCATTACAATTAGTATTATTATTATGGGGGTGGAGTTTGGGCAGGTCTGGGGTGGAGCTTTTGGGCCCCCCCCCCCAAACAAAAAAGCTTTCTGCTGCCTATGCCTGTAGCTGAAATAAGCCCCCCTTTTATCAAGCATTTTAGTGCTGTCCGGCGTGGTAAATGCTCCAACGCTCGTAGGAATTGAATGAGCATTGCATTTCCTGTGGCAGCAGCGGTACCGCAGCTTGATAAAAGGGGGCCGTAAAGTCTTATTTTTCCTTTCAGTTTCACTTTCAGGGGAAGAGGGAGGCGGCAACCAGTGGGGGATTAAGGAGGGGCCTTGCCTTAATCCCTCCAGTGTTCAGCTGCTCAAGCAGAGCACCTTTTTGTATCCTGGACGTAACTGAAACAGATCTAGATAAAAACATCCTTTTTAGACATGGCAATTTCTTCCCATTTGAAAATCACTGTTGGATGTCCTACCTAGTCTTGCCCAAAACACACCCCCTTGCTATTTGGATGAACTGCAGTATGAAATGTCCAAATTCTTACTTTCCAAAATCAGGATTTGGATGTTTCTAGCAGATAAACTGTTTTTAGGCATTTTGAGGCATCCATCTGCTTTGAAAATGAGCACTAAAGTGGCAGCATACAATGGAAGAAACCGTACATTAGAGAATGACACGGTGACAAAATTCATCACCGTTCCCGTCCCCGTGGATAACCGCGGGAAATAATCCCATGTCATTTTCTAGTGTCTATTTCAACCTCAGTCCTCCTACACCAGCATTCTTCAAAGCAAAGCTTGTGGGTCAGTGGCTGTGCCCATTCATACTCTGATTCTTATGTGAGCCAAGGATAATGAAGCCATTGTGACATCACTGATGTGATTGGCTCTTAGGCACTGGTGGAATGAGGCATTATGACATCACAATATCTGCTCTGGATACAAGAGACTGCCATTCTGTAGTGTCTATCTCAACCTCAATCCTACATCAGCATTCTTCAAAGCAAAGCTTGCGGGTCAGTGGTTGTGGCCATTCATACTCTGATTCTTCCCTCTCTCCTTAAAGAATGACATGAAGATGTTTTCCCGCGGTTATTCACGGGGATGGGAACGGTGATGAATTTTGTCACTGTGTCATTATCTACCGTACATGTATAGTTACTAGAAAATTAAAATGGCAGTACTGTAGGAAAACAAACATCCACATTTATAAAACCATTTCAAAACATATCAATTAAACTACTAAAGGAATTGTGGTCAATTTCCATGTCTATATCTCATGTTCTCTCTAAGATGGAAGGCCACGCATTCCACAGTGCACCAGTTGCTGATTGCTGTTACAGTGCCTACGGAGAAGGTTTTAATTAAAACAAAGTTTTATATTTTAAATGTTGGTGGGTTTCTTTGTGGGGGTGGGCTCTACAGTGCCCAAGATGGTTGTTTCATATTTCCCCCCTTTTCTACATAGCCGCATGGCAACAGCTCTGAAGCCCTTTAAATCTCTATGGGCTTCGGGGCCGTTACCGCAAGGCAGCTGCTAGCACAGCTTTGTAGAAGAGGGGGTTAATGTTGGTGGGTTTCTGGGCTGGGCAACTTCAGGCATCCCATAGTAGTTTTGTGTTCAGTGCGGGATATTTTCCAAAGAAAGTATCTCGGGATATTTTCCAAAGAAAGTATCTAAGTGTTTTCTCCAGCAAGCGATCCCAGGGGTTTCAGCCCCTCCCGGTGCCCAGGTGCCGGTGGCTTCTGCCTATAGTGTGTGAAAGCTGCAGCCTCGCTTGCTTCTTGCTCTCCACTGAGGAGTGAGAATTTTTTCTGGGATCTCCTTCCCCAGTGGAGATATAACCCTAAGGATATAATACGTGTCTGGAAATGCAAAAGATTTTTTAAAAACTGATGAATTAAATTAAATTAAATTAAATTAAAATCTTGTATAGCCAAGTCCCAGACATAAGGATATACTTATCAGAAACCTTCACACAGCAGAAAGTCCTTATAATTTTCTGAATTATGCTTTATTAAGTAAATATAGTAGTTGTACTCAAAATTAGCAGGTTTCTCAGAGGATGGCAGCCCTGGGCACAGGATTCTTGGTTTCAATCTGATGTAGAAATAGGGGGAGGTTTGAAGAGCAGGAATGGGGAAAAGGCAGAACAATTAAATATTCCAGCTGCCAGGAAAGAATGCAGTATTACACTTGCATGAAGTCAGATGCTTAGGAATGTGTATGTGCATAAGTGTGATGTGTGGTAAATAGATGGTCCTTAATCAAATGGAGGGGGGTCAGCCATGTGTAGCTGATGCAGGCAGAAACACGACTGAGATCCTGAACAAAGGGACAGAGAGAAGCACCCAAGACAATGGGAGGGGGTGCAAGAGAGAGACCAGTAGGAACAGAGCTTAGCATCAGGTAGCAGAGGAAAGGTCACACACTGCCCTGACCTTGTTAGGGCAAAGGTATAGAAATGACTAGGAAGTGAGAAAGAGGTAAAAGCTTAGCTGAGAGGAAAAGGGAAGTCTTGCAGGAGTCAGACCACTAGAGATACAGGTGAGCAGGGGTGGCTGCAACATGAGAGAGACTACATTGCCCACAATGCCTAGCTCACATATCCTGGAAAAATATAGCTACAGCAATAAAGTTCTGTGAAATTTCTGAATTATATAAGGCATATTTTGGAGCCCTGACACAACCAGGTTACAGCTGCTAGGGCAGGTTTATTTTTTCAGGCCTGATGTCTTGATATTCTGTTGAGATTGGACATGTATATTTCCTCTGGAGATATAAACTTGTAGCTGAGTGTTGACAATATCCAAGCTGTGCTGAACTTTAAAATCTGAAGACCATGCTAAGCTGCTATCAAAGACCAACATCAGTGCTCATCTCACATTTGCAAAAAACATACCTAAATGATTGCCAAAACTGGAACTCTGTATTTGGACAACACGTGTCCCATTATCTGGTATAAAGCAAGGAAAAATTATGTTCTTACCTGTTAATTTTCTTTCCCTTAGACGCAGCAGATGAATCCAGAGACCAATGGGATAGCCTACATCTACCAGCAGGCGGAGATAGAGAAACTGATTAACAGGTGGTCCTATTGGCTGGCACTCCTCCTGTCTCATTAGTATAGCTCCTTGCCCAAGCACACGTAACCAGCAATAGGCATAGCATGTAAAAAACTTCTTTCCCAGAACAAATCGCAAAAGGCAATGATACAGAATACAACTATCAACCACAACAAACCGCGAAAGTTGCACAAAAAAAACCGACAGACAATACCAGAAAGGGTGGGGCTCTGGATTCATCTGCTGCGTCTAAGGGAAAGAAAATTAACAGGTAAGAACATAATTTTTCCTTCCCTAGCAACAGCAGCAGATGAATCCAGAGACCAATGGGATGTAGCAAAGCAATCCTCAATCTGGGTGGGAAGCCTATGCCGCCTCCGCAACAACCAAAGCACTAAACACATCTACCGCATGTGTCCCCACATCCAACCATCAATGCCGAGAAACAACACTCTTGGAAGACCAAGCAGTCGCGAGACAAAACTCCTCCAAGGAAAAAAACCTCGACCGAGTCCAAGAAGTAGCCATCGCACTGGCGGAATTGTCATGAAGTTCGTTCGCCAATCGCTTTCCTGCCATCAAGTAAGCAGAATGTCCTCCTGGACCCATCGAGCGATGGCGGCTTTGGCCGCCGCCAGAAGATTGAGGCGTCCCGTGAATAATACACAAACAGGTGATCTAAACAACCAAAAGTCATTAGAAATCTTGCTCTCGAAGAAAGCTATGCACTATCAAAAAATGCAATGAATAAAAGCACGACTCCCTATTTCTCCTCCCCGGAAGAAGGAAGGAAAAGTGAGCTAGTCATAAAAGAAAGGATGACACCCCCTAGAAAGAATTGTGGTACCGACTGAACTGATACCCCAGATAATGGAAATCAGAAATAAGAATCCCCGCTGAACAAGGCCTGCAACTCGGAAAACTGCAGAGCCGAAACCAAAGCCACAAGAAACCCCGTGGTCAACGGCACAAGGAGGAAATGACGCCTACGGGAAACTGCGAAAAAGTACCGGAAGATTGCACTCCAGACAGGGCTTTTAAGAGGTGTACAAATATACCATGTTCCGTTTAGGAACGGAACGATATGAAGCTGAGAAGTAATCGAAGAGCAATATACCTAGCTCCGGTAACCAGCTAAGAGTAGCACTTGAAGTTGAAGGGAATGGAACGCTAAGCCCTTGGCAATACCCCTGTGCCAAAAAGTAACTATGTAAGGGTGCAAAGTTGAGAAGTATCCAAAAGGAAGCAGAATCCACAGGTGAAGATGTCTGTAGTGCCAGGATAAGAGAAGAAACAATCCGCTGCGCATAACCCTAACATGTCAGTCAGGACTTCTCAAAAGCAAGGTCGTAATACCAAAGTAGTACGAATATCCATGTCGATCGGACCCTAGGTGAGCAAATCCGGAGATACCAGGAAACGTCATAGTCCAGCTGTCGAAAGAGTCATCCGATCCGCATGGCAAGGATGGCGTAGCCAAGCCAGAATTCTACAAATACAGTGCCCGGAAAGCAAGCTGGAGATGGCAAATCCAAGCCATCATCAGCCAGGGGAAAACACTGAAAAAGAGAAACCAGAGGTGAGAAAGAAGCCACGCTGTTTCCCCCCTCTAACTCCCACTCCCTGTGCTAGGAAGTATTGAATCATGAGACGAGACCAAGAGGTCTAGTACCAGATCTCCCGTCCATAAAAAAAAAGCTGGAATGCCTGAGCCAAAATTCCCAATATCCAGGACGTATAAGATTTCACTATCACTAATGTGCACACTTGCTAGAGCGTACACAGTGCTGAACACTGTAACATACCAGAAGTGGGTCATGGTCAGATTGCACGGAGAGAAAGTCTATCCAAACTCTTTTCTTGACCCCTAAAATGATCTGCCAACAGAAGAGGAAGATGAGGGTCTATCCATCGAAGTAGAATAACAACTGTACCCGGCAATGGAGTACAGCACCTACTGCCCAAGCTGTAGAGAAATACCCCCATCAAAATACCGACTGAAAGGCCCTCAGCGGCATTCCGGAAGAAGAGTCTGAAGCTCCAGAAAGGTAGCCTGACCACACTCAAGAGTAGAAGAATGAACAAGTACGGAGTCAACCCTGAAGACCAGACTCCTGGAGCTGAGGATGGAAGGCACCGAGTCCCCCCAACCCAACAGCCCGGGATGTATGGTGGCCATGAGCTAGTCCAGCAAAGACCGAGGCATGCCTTTTAAAAGAGAAATCTCGCTGAGCCACCAAAACATACAGAGCGATGCATGAAGAGCCTATGAACTAATCGGAGCCCTGAGAAACCGGGCACCACCAGAACAAGGGCGACTGCTGTAGCGTTATAATGGGAAAGCAAGCCGAAGTTCCCAGTGCGGTCAACAACAGAATTCCATACTCTGAGTCATGGGGACCAAAGAAGCCTGCAAACCTGAGACTGTGACTCATCGCTCAAGTTTCTGGGAAGAACACATGTCTCTCCCATAGGAACAAAAAAACATCTCCTCGACATACCTATAAATAGTACAGGAGAAAAGAGCGCTGTGCAAATTTCGAAGATTCACGTCCAAAGAAATCACCCTGTTCGTGTCAGTCAAATGGCCCGACTGAAGGACGTCCGAATCCAGCATTCAGTCAAGAAGAAATTAGGTGAATCACCTGGTAGCGCCAAAACAGTACCTCTGGCCACATTTTCTAAAAGTTTCTTGAACCTTGGATAGGAGAAATGGCACTTGCCAAAATCGAAAGCGCTGCCCACAGAGAGACAAGCAACTAACTGCCAAGGTATTGAATCCATGATTGCCACCCCTCCATATTATATCATTAAATTGATGCCGTCTATCCCACCAATACCTCTCAGTCTAGGTGGATTACAACAAGAGGGTGCCTCGGCACTGCCATGGAGAATACATGGGTAAAAGAGGTATGTGGCGGGATCAGGGAGGGTTAATCAGGAATTGCTAGATCAATTTAACAAATGACTGTAAGAGAAACCGGAAAAGTGTTCATCCGGGACACCGCTGCAATGACAGGTTGTCCAGAGTGAGGCGCTATCAATCCAATGGAGATATATCGGACACAATATATATCAGCAAGGCCACTAGACCGTCCCATTTAGGGGCCAGATTGGAAAAGAGAGACTGCACGCCGCTTGGATACAGAAAGAATTGGAGCGGAGTATCCTTTACCATGAAATAGGGGAACACCAGAAAGGCCTGTGTAACAGCGGAGGAACATGAAAAACACAGGAAAGGAAGAAAGGTATTCCCCCTACCATAAGCGGATAAGTTCCGCCAGGGCACCTAGCACTGCCGCCCCAAAACTGAGTTCAGTGCCCCTCAGCAAAGGTCATATACCTGGCAGGCAGAAAGAGAAAACACCCTGTCCAAAATACACTGCAGGGATGATGCAAACTGACAAACAGCCCTGTCTCCCCCCTCAGAGAGCCGCTCAGCACATGGCTACAAGGGAACGACCCCGCGCATAACAATGCGAAGAGGGAAAAAAAGAAATAGGGGAGCTGATTAACATACGTCAGGAAAAGACAATAGCCGCACAAGGCTGTTGAGTATCCCGAAAAACACAGGACCCTGCGTTGATCCAGATACCAACAAAACCTAGTCCTGCCCGCTTGAAAAGTGAAGGTGCCACCAGGTAACCCCACATTACTAAGAGCGTGTAGCCCCAACAGGAAACTCAGCACGCCAGTACAAGGCGGTTTATTTTTATTTTTTTTTGTTGTTGTTGTTGTAAATTCTATATCCCTTGTAGTATCATCAGTAAGTGTACAAAATCACTTAAACTCTCCAGCAATATAAAAGACATGCATATGACAAGGAAATATTGTAATAGCACCACCTGATACCAGCAGCGCGACCCCAAGGCGCAAATAAGAGGCAAAAGCCAACAGGCAGAACTCTTACCATACCGGGACCCCGGGATGCGGGAGGAGAGATCCGAACCAAGACCCGGGTATCCTCCCTCCGCCGCTGACCGTCCCAGCGGCAAAGCACCTCCTGCTGACCCAGCGCCGTGACAAGCTGTAACCGAGGGGCCAATTGCCGAATGGACTCCCTCTCCAGCGCCCTCAGGCAAGGCAGGATGGCTCCCAGACCCCAAAGAAGCACTTCAGGAGAGAGTCCCACCGCCTTGTGAACAGCAACTGTACCTGCAACCCCCGACACAGTCAAGACCAGAACCGGGAGACTGGGGAGGCGCAGAGATAAGGCCGCAGCTGAAAACAGGCGCCAATAACGCAGTGGCTCCGCCGCCAGCGTCGGAGCAGAAGCTTGAGCCACCCACTCGCTGAAAGGCACTGACTCCACAAGCGCGACTCACTTGGCAGCTTGAACACCGCCGCGGCACCCACTGCGCACAGGACAGCCCCAGTGACCAGGCCGCAAAAATCAGGTCTCTCCCGCCCACGCTCAAAAACAAGCTCGCGGCTCCCACGCGCGGGAAAACACCGATTTGAACAACAGTGCCCAAGACACCAAACAGAAGGCCATAACTGAAAAAAGCACACATTGCAAATGAAAAACTCCCCATACTGCACAGTGTTCACTGCCCTAACAAGGCTTAGAAGACGAGGAAAGCTAGTTTGGTAGGCACGCGACCACACAGCTGCAGGTACTCCAGAACAAGCACAAAACCAACACAAATCCGTAGGTCCAAGACAACCGCAAAATAATATAACCCGCAGGGCAATGCAACAAAGGGATACTCACAACCAGGCTTACAGGACTGACAGACACCGGCAGACACCGGTTGAGCACCCCTGAGAATGCATAACTGCAAATAGCAAATGGTCTCTTTCTTTTTTTTATTTTTTTTTCAAGGGAAAGAAGAAAAATTAGAGAATTAGAGACCCAGCTAACCCCTCTATCACTGGAGGGAGGGTGAGGCAGGGACAAGGGGGGGCCCAAGTGTAACCTCTAAAGCCGGCACCGTCCAGCCGGACACCCCTGTCTCACTGAAGAGGGAAACCTCAACAAGAGAAATATAATTGCTGCCTCACTGAAGAGCAAACCTCAACAGGAGAAATATAATTGCTGCCTCACTGAAGAGCAAACCTCAACAGGAGAAAATATTTATCCAGCCACAGCCAGAATCCAGGAGCTAGTGGAACAGCGACTTTCCCCTGCTGGGAGATGGAGCATACTAATGAGACAGGAGGAGTGCCAGCCAATAGGACCACCTGTTAATCAGTTTCTCTATCTCCGCCTGCTGGTAGATGTGGGCTATCCCATTGGTCTCTGGATTCATCTGCTGCTGTTGCTAGGGAAATACAGCATTCCACAACTAGAATATCATTCCAACAGTCATACATGGTGGTGGTAGTGCTTTAGGACATGGAAAACTTGCTATTATTGAAGGCACCATGAATTCTGCACTGTACTAGGAAATTGTTAAGGATAATATCCATATCTTCAAAAATATACATCCAATAATCTACCCAGCACTACATACATCAATATCTTCAAACCCCAATCATACTGATAATTGGAGAAAAGTCCTCAGTGTCTAATAAGGGTGGTCCTAAAAAAATACCACTCCCATATAGACAAACCTGCCTCAATATATAATCATTGAGACAGAAAGACACATCCTCGGTCAAAAAACTCCAAAGATAAGTGGAAAAATGTATTCTTCTTAATTCATTCACTGTTGCATTCACTGTTACATAAATATCAAAACATTATCACACTTATTTGAAAAGTAGTCTTCGTAGTGCTGGGCAACAGAAGCAAGAAAGACCCGCAAAGTGAAGCATGAGCGGCCACTGAATCCCCACCGCCTGCACACTATCACCACGATTTCCATCAGGGAAGGCCTAAGGCCCTAATTGGTTCAGGCGAGGCGCCTGAGCCAATCAGTGACTTCCTTAGGTAGGAGCCTAAGGAAGTCCCTGATTTGCTCAGGTGCCTCAGGCTCTTTGGAGAAGCCTGTGGTGACTGAGCCAATCAGAGCCTTAGGTCCCTCCCCATGCATCACATGATTCACCAGGGCAGGGCCTAAGTCCCGCAGTGCGCTCCAGGAGCCAGAAAGAGCAGGAGGCACCACTCCTGTTCCCAATGAAAAGGTATGGAAGGGGGAGGGGGATGGCAGGAGGGAGTGGGCATCCCTCTTGCCAGGGATAGTTTTTTTTTCCTTCACAGGGGAGCGGGAGGCAGGCCCGATGGCAGGAGACAGTGCATTTTCTCTGGGGGGGGGGGGCGCCACCATGTTTGTCTCGGGGGGGGGGGGCGCTGCATTTGTCTCTCTCGGGGGCACGTTTGTCTTGGGGGGGGCCCTTTTTTCAATTTTCTTTTTAATTGGCCATATATTTTGCGTGTCTAATACATGCAAAATATCTGGCCCATTTAAAAAATAAAAATAAAAAAAAACCGCTGACAGCAGTGACAGGAGGCTGCTTCTCCTGCCACTACTGTCAGGGCTGCCCCGACTCAGTCCCTCACTGAGTGATTGAGTCGGGAGTTTGCATGCAAATATTTGCACCTCCATGCAAATTATTTGCATGCAAAAAAGATAGTGAATCAATCGCTGTTTTAAAATCGACCAGGAATAGGCCTACATTGATTGAATCGCTATAACATAACATAGTGCTTATAGACCACGTAACCAGAAGGTAAATGTAGACCACGTAACCAGAAGGTAAATGTGGTTAATAAAAAATTTAATAAAATAACATAAAAAATGTCTAGAACTATTTAGCCAAATACTTTCAACAGGGTTCTAAAGTGTTTGTAAGAACAGGCTCTACATAGCAGCAGTCAAAATTCTTTGTTGTAGGAAGCTGCCTGAAATGCTAATGTACGATCCAAGTATTTCTTACTTTTACAAGTTTGAAACGATGGAAAAATAAACAGGGCATGAGATCTACTGTATTTATAAGATGCTATAAGAAATATATCAGTCATATAGATAGGAGCAGTGCCACTCACAACCTTATAGCAAAGACAATCCAACTTAAACAGTACACAAACCTCCATCGGGAGCCAGTGTAACTTGCGATAGAATGGTGTCACATGATCATACTTCTTCAACTATATATGGATCCTAGTATATGGAATTCAGAAGGGACATAACATAAGGGCCATTATTTGCATTTAGCCAATTACCACCTATTTTACCAATTAAGGGCCCCTTTTACAAAGCAGCGATAGTGATTCTCGCACAGCAAAGATGACACAGTCCATTCAATTTCTATGGGCTGCATTGCATTTGCTGCTCCAGGATTCGTTACCACAGCTTTGTAAAAGGAGCCCTAAATTAGGCGCATAACTGGCACTACTGTATATATCTGTGCATGCACTTTTGCATGTTAGTCATGAAACTGCATAAGTTTATGGAATAAGGGGTAGTGTGTACATAGTTTTGCTATTTTTGTAGTTTAGAGATTTCAATGCACAATTGTGACTCTCTAGGAAAAGGTAACAAGTCACCAGAAACAAAAAAAAAAAAATTAGGTTTTATGAATTCTGTTAGCACAATTTGTAATAGAACAAACCAACCAAAAAATAGTTACAGAAGTTCAAACATGTACTACTTACGAACCCATGGCATGAAAAATTGGCCATTCTCAACATCCTGGATCTGCTACTTTAGTCACCTTTTCCCAGAGATAGTCACAATTTTAATATCAAATTAATTATTTTATTTATCTATTTATTTTTCACTATGCTCTGATTTTCTTTCTGCTCTTATTCTCCTCTCCTTCTTTCAATTTGAACTCAAGATTGTACAAATAAGAGAAAAAAGAGAGCAAAGTTCTCATTATTATTTAATATAATTCAGAATGTAAACCGCTGAGGTCGGTATTTTATATAATTTAGAATGTAAACCGCTGAGGTCTGTAATATGGTGATGCAGTATAACAAATGATAATAAACAAACATACGGCCTTTTTTACAAAGCCGCACTCACGGCTGCCGCGTGGCAACAGCTCTTAAGCCCTTTAAATCTCTATGGGCTTCAGGGCCGCTAGCGCGGCTTTGTAAAAGAGGCCAATAATTTTAAATTGCAATTACTACCAACAAAACATTTACTACCACATAGCCACAAGTATGCAACTCCCCCCCAAAAAAACAACCACAACAAAAAAACAGGTGGCACTCAAGTCCATTAACCCCCCACCCCCACCATCTGGTATCATTGTCATGCCAATGAAAACATACTTCTATGTTGGTATCTTGATGTTTTTCATTTTCTCATATTTCTGTAATAAAATGCGGTCCTTATTGAGATCACATCTAGTTCTTAATCTTCCTAGTGAAGTGCATTCTTCGGCTGTTCCTGCAGAACTATGTTATCAGTACGCTGCCTGCATGGGACTCAACAACCACTGATTCATTACATTTATAAGGGCGGGGACAAGAGGAAGGAGCAGCTTTCAAAACTTTAAAATTCATTGTGTGTCCTCAGGGCTAACTAAAGATTGTAATTATTTTAACTACTGATTTAAAAATATTCTTGGCATTGCTATTCAGAAAACATGAATTTTAAATATGTTAGCCTTTAAGCCTGTCTACACAGAAAATGTTAAATGTGCAAATCATAACAGAATTTAATGAGCTAGGCTGCTGAAAGGTGGGGAGGTTATCTACTAAGGGGAATGAACCCTTGGCTACTAATGAGAGCTGCGACAGCCCCACCCCCCAGAGTAGGCTGGAAGCTCAGAAACTGGAAGAGGCTAGAACAACCTCCTGCTACTCACTTCTCTTCCTCCACCTCCCATCTATCCCAATTATAGCCAAAATATGACCAAATACAAAGAGTACCTTTGGTGTTGAGGAAAGAAGGAAGCATAATTAAAGACAGCCCAAATAGGCAGATTAGAAATGTAGGTTAGATAAAACCTAACATTAATGGACCAGCAGCAGTGGTGGGGACTCAAGAGTCCAATCTCTTATCTGTCTGTCTGGGTTCAAGTGCATCACGAAAGGTTAAAATTCTGGCTGGGAGTGACCTCTGCTGGCAAAAGAGCAGTACTGAAGGCTTCAGTTCTAGAGAACAATACACTTCAAATTCCTAGCAAAAGAGGGAAGCTGGAGTTTGAATTCAAGGGATTTATAAAAATGTTAAAAAAAGGGAGATGAAAAGCATCCTGTGATAAAAATAAAATGAGTAGAAATGGAGACAAGGAAGAAATAAGCACACAGTAAAGCAAAGTTATGATATGAGCACCAGAGGTAGTGTTAGCAACTGAATTTCACTATAAAATGAAGCAATGAAGGGTTGAATTTGGATTCTGAGATACAGGGGCCCTTTTGCCAAACAGCGCTAAAAAGTGGCCTGCACTATCCCTAGTACAGGTCTTTCCCACGTGCTGAGACAACTTTTAATGCAGTGATAAAATAGCCCATTTTCCATATTAATGATCACATGCTAATTTTTCCATTAGTGTTTGAGCCCTCACCACCACCTAATTTATAGACTGTAAGGGCTGCTAACCACTGATTAGCACAGAACACATCTACTCTGCTCCAAGCCCCCAGTGCAAAAAAATAAATTATTTTACAATGTGCATAGTGTGCGCCAATCCCAGAACTACCGTGGGACACCTAAGTCCTGCACCCTGCACTACACATTAGAACCCCTTAATTACTTGCCTTTCTAAATCTGAGCTCAAGGTTAAGATGCACAAGTTAGTCCCCTGTCTGAGTGGATGCACAGTCAATGCTGTACAATAGACGGTAAAGTGACTAACCCATGATCACAAAAAGCAGAGTGGGAGCAGGATTTGAGCCCTGACTTCTGTGGTTTGCAGCCTGATCTAAGTACCAGATTGCTCCTCCATTCCAATGTTCACTAATAAACTCAGTCACTCTATCCCATGAAACACAGAATTAGCATTAGTTTTATAAAATGTGAAAAAAGCAAGCTGTGTAGATCAGGTCACAGTACTGTGCATTTCAGCACAAACACCAATACTGGGACAAACTTAAAGGACAGTACTTCTGCAGAAAAAAATGGTGGTCTGAGTGCTTCAAACCTGTTATTCCGTGGTTACCCCTAAGAATGTAGTCCCTCTGGGACATATTCTTTCATGCAGTGCTTCTGAAACAGGCTTGGCTACTTCTACAGGGAGAAGAAAACAATATAAAGCAAATCCCACCCAGTGCAGTTTCTTTGTGGGACAGAACTTAAGGCGCTTCAGAGAAGCATCTGTCCAACAGACCAGGACAGGCACTGCAAACTGCAAAATAATATATTTACTTTGGAATTCTAATCCTCTACCTTCCTCTTCATTTTCTCTTGGCTTTTTATTCCACTGTAGGCTTGTGGAAAAGACAGGTGCTATCATATAATCTGATTTGAGTTTCTTTTCAGTCACACAGTCTTTATAATACATAATTTACACACACAAAGAGAAACTACAGAAAAGCAACCATGTACTAATACTCAAATACTTTCTGTTGATAAACTGGCAACCTTTTTCAATGACAAAATCTTAACAATAATATCTTCATTTACTAATAGTTTAGATTCATTTGTTCCTCCATTTTCCGAACTATTTGAAGATAATATTCCAGCAAATAGATACTGGTGTACTTTTGACATAGTAGATGATGGCAGATAAAAACCCGAATGGTCCAGACTTGACGACAGAAAGTCAATTAAAAAATCTTTGTGCAAAATTTGGAAAAAAGAAATGTTTACTCGATCCTTTTCCAGCCTAGATAAGAACATAAGAAGTTGCCGATGCTGGGTCAGACCAGTAGTCCATCGTGCCCAGCAGTCCGCTCCCGTGGTGGCCCCTTAGTCAAAGACCAGTGCCCTGAGACCAGCCCTATCTGCATATGTTCCGGTTCAGCAGGAACTTGTCTAACTTTGTCTTGAATCCCTGGAGGGTGTTTTCACTTATAACAGCCTCCGGAAGAGCATTCCAGCTTTCCACCACTCCTACTGGAGAATTGGTCCAGGACCTGGCAACTAAACTTCAATGCCAAAAAATGCAAGGTCATGCACCTTGGCAACAAAAATCCATGTAAGACTTACACTCTTAATGGTGAGATCCTAGAGAGAACTGTAGCGGAACGAGACTTAGGGGTAATCATCAGTGAGGACATGAAGACTGCAACTCAGGTGGAGAAAGCTTCATCTAAAGCCAGACAAATCATGGGTTGCATACGAAGGAGTTTCGTTAGCCGTAAGCCCGAAGTCATAATGCCATTATATAGGTCCATGGTGAGACCCCATCTGGAATACTGTGTACAATTCTGGAGACCACATTACCGCAAAGATGTGCTGAGACTTGAATCGGTCCAGCGAATGGCCACACGGATGGTCACGGGGCTCAGGGATCTCCCGTATGAGGAACGGCTGAATAAATTGCAGCTCTACTCCCTAGAGGAACGCAGGGAGAGGGGGGACATGATCGAGACATTCAAGTACCTCACGTGCCGTATCGAGGTGGGGGAGGATATCTTCTTCTTCAAGGAACCCACGTCAACACGAGGGCATCCATGGAAAATCAGGGGAGGGACATTGCATGGCGACACCAGGAAATACTTCTTCACCGAGAGGGTGGTGGATCGATGGAATGGTCTTCCGATGCAGGTGATTGAGGCCAGCAGTGTGCCTGATTTTAAAGCTAAATGGGATCGAAAGGTGGGATCTCTTCGCAAAGGGAGGTAGGGAGGGTCATTGGTGTGGGCAGACTTGATGGGCCTTGGCCCTTATCTGCCGTCACTTTCTATGTTTCTATGGGTGAAGAAGAACTTCCCTATTTTTATACAGAATCTATCCCCTTTTACTCTCCAATGCTCATTTTTCAGTTGATAAGGGACATATTGTACTTTCTCCATTGTTGAAAAATACAGATTTAGATCCGACTGTTCCTGCTAGTTATCGTCCTATAGCAAACATACCAATAGTGACTAAATTAATTGAATCTATTGTTTCCAAACAGCTTTCAGAATATCTGGATAAATTTTCAAATCTGCTCCCTTTTCAGCATGGGTTTCGCACAAACTATAGTACAGAAACTTTACTGATTTCATTGGGAGCGAAAATTCAGGATCTTTTGTCTCAGGGTCGATATGCAATTTTGTTGCAATTTGACTTATCAGCGGCTTTTGATGTCGTTAACCATAATATTTTGATTCAATTATTAGCTAATATTGGTCTCAATGGAAAAGTATTAGATTGGTTTAAAGGAGTTTTATTGTTAATATTGTATCAAGTTCATAATGAGGGCAAGTTTTCACCTATAAGGACCTCTGCTTGTGGTGTGCCGCAGTGCTCACCACTGTCTCCTATTTTGTTTAACATTTATATGACTACTTTGCAGTCTCTGAAATTATTTCCAACTGAAACAATTTATAATTATGCAGATGATATCTTTATCTTGTTAGAAGTTGACCCTTCTCTGAATAGTTTGAAATCAGATATTAATTCTTACATCTTAAGAATCAAAGATTGGGCATTTTCACTGTGCATGAAATTAAACACCACTAAGACAAAATTATTATGGTTTGGACCAAAAATTGAACAGTTGCCTAATTCAGTTTTGTTAGCCTCTGGTGATTTACTGAAAATTGACTTCTCATCTAAAATTCTGGGTTTTATTTTAGATTCCTCATTTTCATTATCTATAATGTAAGAAAAAAAATGCTTTTTTAGTCTAAAGATGCTTAGAAGAGTACGTCATTTTTTTTCAGCAACATTTTGCAGTTCTGGTTCAGGCTATTATTCTATTTCAGTTGGACTATGGCAACTCGCTTTATGTTTGTTTAAGTAAATGCAATTTGAAGAGGCTACAACTTATCCAGAATATGGCGGCCAAATTGATATATGGTAAACATTAATATGATCCCTTCACTGGCTTTCTGTTTATTGGAGGATCCAATTTAAGTGTGCAACTATAATTTTCAAAATCCTATATGGTATTTTTTCTCCTTTGGTTTCTGTTTCATTTAATTTACAAGAAATCTGTAACTCTAGGAGCTCTCAGAAATTTAAACTTGGCTTTCCCACTGCTAAGAGAATAAAAACTATGGACAATTTCTGTCGATCATTTTCATTTTTATTCGTAAAAATTTGGAATGACCTTCCTTCTATAGTTAGAGTTCTCTCTCATTTACCCATTTTTCGTAAAACATTGAAGACATAGGGCTCCTTTTACTAAGCTGCGTTAGGGCATTAATGCGTGGAATAGCGCATGCTACAATGCTGCGCGCTAGACGCTAATGCCAGCATTGAGCTGGTGTTAGTTCTAGCCGCGTAGCGTGGGGTTAGCACGCGCTAATCTGCTGCGTGCGCTAAAAACGCTAGCGCACCTTAGTAAAAGGAGCCCTTACTTATTTCAGAATTTACTGACTCTTCTTCCTCAAATAATTGACCATAAAAGATAAAAATTTTTTGGGCATAAACGTTAGTGTTTCTGCTCTAATCTCTTGTATATTTCATTAATATTTTGTTAACTGAGTCGAGCCCTCTTGAAGGGATGAATCGGTATATAAAATCAAAGATTAGATTAAACAACTGCCTTACTCTAAATTTTCAAATTGTTTCCACAGTCCAAAATTCATCCACTGAAACTTACAGATCTTCAAAGAATTTCATTATGTAACATGAATATAGAAACAGAGATGAACAACTAACGACACTGGAAACACTTCAGAAAGAGACAGTTGCCATATAAACTATGCCATTTTTAATGACTATGACTTTTTCTCCTGATAAAGGCTGCTTTGTTTCCATAAGGGACTGCCTGGATAGTTTATTCATTAGCACCTGAAGGAAATGCCCATATGACTTTCAGTATAGCACAGTGTTTTCCCAAGTCAGTCCCGGGTCAGTCAAGTTTTCAGGATATCCACAATGAATATGCATGAGAATGATTTGCATACATGGCTTCCATTCTATGCAAATCTTTTCATGCATATTCATTATAGAAATCTGAAAACCTGACTGGCAAAATGTGTGTGCGTGTGTGTGTGGGGGGGGGGGGTACTCCAGAACTGACTTGGAAAACACTGATTTAAGCTTATCTTCCAGCAGGTGCAAGTGTTCATCTTGAATGGTTTTCCCCTATTGCCATCTATTTCCAGAAGCCTCATGATACTCTGTGAGGGCTGAAGAGAGACCCTCTGTCTGAATCTTACATGTAGCACAGCAGTTGTTTCAGCAACTGCAGCAAGTGACCTACAACTGTGGTTCTCAAACCTGTCTTGGGGAACCACCAGCCAGCTGGGTTTTCAGGATTTCCTTAATGAATATGCATGAGACAGATTCCCATGTCTGTCACCTCCATCATAGGCAAATCTCTATTGTGTGCATTCATTAGAGATCTCCTGAAAACCTGACTGGCCAGTGGTTTGAGAACCACTGACCTAGACTACCAGGTCAGTGCCCAACTCAAAATGATCTTACCAGTATTCCAAACACCAAAGAATCCAACCCCTGAATTAATTATTTTAAGGCATAATGGTAAAAAATAATGTAATCTTTTCCCAGTGATGCAAAGAAAATAGGGCTTTCCAGCTTTCATTTTTCTCAACAAATGTACTTGTCTTTCTTTGGTCACCACTACATAGAAAGCTTCTTTTTTATTGTTGTTTTTGCTATTTTCTTACTATAATCATTTTGTGAAAGTCCATCATTAACTTTTTTATTTAGCAACCTAATCTTTGAAGGTACAATTGCAGCAGCCCCACACTGCCAGTTACTGTATCATACACGTCTTAAAAGTCTGTAATCAGCATCCAGCAGGTGCCGTATCGCATTCAGCACACCACAGTCAGTCAATACAGACATCCCCAAACACACCAAGCCTGGTTTTGTCAAATGTTTTATTGAGTGTAGACATCTGGAGTACTGTAAAACATGCATTATCTGTAGATTCAAAAAGGAGCAAGCCACATTGTCCTCACTGTCAAATGTGTCAGGCTTGGCATACGTGATGGAGATTAATGAAGTGCCATGAGAGTAATATGGTTCCTGAAAAGCTTCTACAATTTGGAGTAGGATCTTAATTGTCTGAAAAGCAAAGCTGTTCACATTTACTGAACTGGTACGTTCACTAGAGGTGCCATATTCTAATTCAAAACAAACAGCAGTAATTTCTTTTGTGAGGGGAGTCTTTATTCCTCTAGATGTGTGTGATTTCTGTTTACAGATATTTCTGTCTAAATACAAATTCATTTGCTCCTGAAGCAGCACGGTTTACATCTGAGCAGATGTCTATAGTTCATTTCTTCTTGGGCTGTTGAGGTGTATTAAATTTAAAGAAGATTATATCACCATCTTCCACAATGTAATTTCTCCCTTGTTGTCTGTATTTCCCAGCGGCCTGAAAACAAACACACAGAAAAAAGATGTGAAAACATGATTTGACAGGTCAGAATTCACAATAAAAATAAACAGAAGTTATTTTGAGTTTCATTAAAACCTTTGCCCACCTGAATATCTCAAGCATTCCCATATTATCATGTATGGATATTATATGTTGTATGTACTGCACTTCTGAAATGTCTAACTTATAAAAACTTAAAACTACTTTTTAACCCATTTTGGGGTCCTTTTACTAAGCTGTGGTAAGCACTAATGTATGCTTACCATACATTCAAAAAGCACTGCCATGGGGCATGTTCAGGAGTGCCACAGTGGTTTTTGAATGAGCACATGTGACCCAAGCACTAAAACATAAAACTTATTTTTTAGGACAGGGGGTAGGTATGTTTGGTGGCACAGATTGGGTGTAGCTGGGCAATGCTGGATGGTTGGAGAGACAGACAGATAGAAGGGCAAAATATTTCATAGGATAGGTGGGGGAGAGAGTCTACTATTACTATTTAACATTTCTATAGCGTTGAAAGGCCAATGCAGTGCTGTACACATTTGACATGAAATATACGGTCCCTTCTCTGAAGAACTTACAATCTAGTTCGGACACACAGACAGGACATATAGGGGTAGGGGAGTTCCTTGCAGAGAGAATGATAAGTAGGACATAGGTAATTTCAGGGGAAGGGGAAACAGAGAAAGAATGAGAGACAATGCAGTTGAGAGAGAGGCAGGGCAATACTGGGGAATAAGAGGAATGGTAGAGTTGAGGTGAGGGAAAGAAATGGAAAACTGTAGGCAGAAGGATTAAAAAGACAGAGTGTGAAAATAGTATATTTAGAGTGAATGAAAACCAAGTAGAACGAGAGGAAGGTAACAATGGAAGAAACCTGAAAAGAACAGATCAGTGTTGGAGTTGGATATAGTAGAGGAAGTGAAAAAGACAGGAGGGTGATAAATGACAAATGGACAGGAAACCTTTGGAAACAGCTAAATGAAGACAAGACAGCAGTAACCAGAGACTGGGATCTACATAATTAAAAAAATTAAGTGGCCAGACAACAAAGATAGAAAAAAGAATTTTCTAGTTGATATTCAAAGCCATTTAAACAGGCAGAGGGGATTCCTGCAAGCCTAAATCATGCTCAGTGGGCTGGCTACAAATATTCAGCAGCATACAACCAGGCAGTGCTACTGAATATCAGCTCTTTTTTTTTTAAGTCAATCTTTTTTATTGGAGAACAAAACATAATACAAAACAAGAGAACATGGTACAGTCAACATCCGAGAAAACCGTAAGGCAAAGAAAACACAATGACATGAGAAGTCAGAAGCCAATCAAAGGCACAGAGATCTAGAGTACCCACAAGTGAGTACCAAAGATAATGCAAGGTATACAGTACAAGAATATATTGAGAAAGTACAGGTGCCAGACCAAAGTTCAGCCACTCAGGTGATCAACGAGCACAATACAATTGCAGAGAAGACCAGATCCGATGAAAGGTAGACAGGGATCTTCATTATTCAGCCACTTGGAATTCATAGTGATAAGCATTGAGAACCATGTGCCACCATTGAGAGGTAGATACCAAAGTCTGCTGTTTCCAATGAAGTAGCAGAGTCTTGATAGCCAAAGCTAGCAGGATATCAAACAAAGTTGAGTGATGTTTAGTAAGAGAGGGTTAAATCAACTAAGTATAATAGAGGTACAATCGTATTCAATAGAGAAAAAAATATAATTGTAAACGTATTGTAAATAATAATAGCAGCAGGGATTCATTCACACCACAATGACAAAAAGAACAGTTGACAAAATCATAAAAAAACGGAGAAAAAATAAACCTCAATTGTGGGCTGCCGGGACTACACACGTTATGCTGCTGAGAAGCGTGGAAGTAACCTATCTAATATGGATCCCCTGAAGTAGCCTGTTTTCAAGCGAAACAGAAAGTCTTTTCTGTCGGGACGAAGAATGATTTCACCTTCAGATGAGTGATAGATTTTCTTAGAGATTTTGATACTCGGGTTTTACAGCTACGCTACTTAACCATCTTGAATTGCTTACAGCTGAGCTGATTGCCACAGTATAGTGAGTTTGGGACATAATCACTTGTTTATAAGACATTTTTGAACGTTGTCAATTAAATCACTAAAGATTTTGAAATTTTTGATACTTACCTTTTGAAAATTTTCTGAGATTATACTTCAATGTATGAAAGTGATTTATATTTGTACGGAGTTTTTTTATAAACCCGTGATGATGTGGGGGGGCTTAGGGCACTTGTGTAGTCCCGGCAGCCCACAATTGAGGTTTATTTTTTCTCTGTTTTTTTATGATTTTGTCAACTGTTCTTTTTGTCATTGTGGTGTGAATGAATCCCTGCTGCTATTATTATTTACAATACGTTTACAATTATATTTTTTTCTCTAGTAAGAGAGGGTTCCAGAAGCATTGAATGCAGCACAACCAGATCATAGCATACAGCACCCTGAAGAGGCAAAATAGTACTGACAATGTCCCACACTTCCGACCAAAAGCTGGAAACAAAAATACAATCAAACAACATGTGTTGGAAGGTGCCTACAGCTGCAGAGCAGCACCAGCAACATGCGGTAGAGTTCGGAGTGACCTGCTGCTGCTTGACTGGGGTCCAGAAAGACTTGTGGAGGACAAAATACAGAGATTGAAGAACAGAGGCTGAATGTAAAGGAAAATTACAGGAGTGCCACATCCGAAACCATTGTCTCTCAGAGAAAGTACAGGATAGATCCTGCATCCACAACCGCTGAATGGGCAGGGAATGGGCAGCTACCGAGGAGACAAGGGTACCATAAATAACAGAAATCACATGAGATCTGGTACTCCACTGAATCAACAAGGGAGCATAATAATCAGAGCCAAATCGGAGGGTGGCTAAATGAGAACCAAAAACAGCATAGATACTTTGGCATAGATGTAGATATCTATAGACCTGGTGAGGGGGTAACCCATACAAGGCTTGCAGCCGAGGAAATGACATTAATGTATGATCAACAATAATATCTCGTAGATACTAGATCCCATGTCAAATCCAGGTAGGCCAAAATACAGTGCGCTTCCTTATAAGTATGCTGGGATTGCCCCAGATAGGGGAGTGAATACAATTGAACAAAGTGTGTGGAAGTTGACCACCAAGGCTAAAGATCGCCTGTTGGGTAGTGTTGAGGACTACCCACTGCAGAAGACAGGGGACATGTTTAGAGAAACACACTCTAGCCAAAGAATAAGGAGTCACTAGGTGCTCTTCCAACATAACCCAGTATGGGAGGTTGCTCTGATCCCTGGGAAGGAACCATTTACAAGCACTGCAGACTAGGGCTGCAGTCACGTAGGAGGAATAATGGGGAAAATTGACACCCCCCTCCTTTATGCCAAGGTTTCTTGAGCGTGGATAGGGCAATTCTGGAAGGTTTCCCATTCCAAAGATAGGTAGTTAAAATCCTATCAATAGATTTAAAGAAGTGGAAGGAAATGGCAAAGGGAGCATTTGGAGAACATGCAATATCTGAGGTGTGAATATCATACTGATAGTTTCTAACCGGCCCCACCACGTTAAGCGCAAGGGAGACTATTGAGCACACAGACTTAATTTTAGTGAGCAATAGAGTAACATTCAATGCAACCGTATCCTGCCAAGTATGACAGAATCGGATTCCCAGATATTTGAGATCAGAAGAGCACCAAGTGAGGCCAAAAGAGTCAATCATGGCTTGAGTGCAATGGATGTTCAGGGAGAAGACCTCAGTCTTATTCCAACTGATGGTATAGCCTGAAAGCTGTCCAAAAGCAGTGAGAAGAGAAAGAATGGCCAGAAGACTATCCTCCGGTCTGGAAATATATAAAAGTACATTGTCAGCAAAAGCTGAAACCCGGATCTCCATGGGTCCCACCTATATACCATGAAATTCCAAGGGCTCCAGGGCCACATTGAATAAGAGGGGTGACAGGGGATAACCCTGCCGCGTTCCCCTTGTAAGGAAGAAATAAGGGGATAAGTAACCATCAACATTCAATCTGGCCCTAGGGTTGGCATACAGGAGATGTATCATATCAATGAAAACATCATCCAGCTGAAACCACTTCATAGTATGGAACAAATACTTCCACTCCACGTAATCAAAAGCTTTTTCAGCGTCTAGTGACATCACGCAAGAAGGAGTGGAAATATTTTAAGCAGCCTGCAAAACATGACAAAAAATCCTGGAGTTATCAGAGGTCAAATGACCCTTCACAAAACCACACTACATAGGAAAGATGAGCAAAGGGAGTGCTATAGCCAGTCTCTCTGCAAGAAGTTTTGCAAATATCTTGCAACTGTAATTTAGTAAGAACAGGGATCTGGCTAGCCCTACTAGAAACAAGGAGAAAGTCCCTGTAAGCCTCATTAAAAACCCTGTTACCAGGTATAGGAAACATCCTGAACAGTGTAAAAATCCTGTGTACAACTTTAGGAAGGAGGCCGTCCCTTTAAGAGTGCCCAGAGCTCAGGCTGATATGGAGAAGACAGGGCCCTTTAAGAGTCTGTCTAACCCTGCTAGGAAGGGGCGTGGCTTGTTGCCGATGTTCCCATTTTACTGAGCTTTCCTCGTCAGATAAAGAGGAGAGACAGCTGGGACAAGGAGCTGAACAGAAGCTGGGAAGGAAGCCAGTCCTTCCAGCTGAACCATGGCCAGCACAAGGAAGTTTCCCTGAGGATTGGGAGATGGAGGAACTGGAAGCCAGCCAGACCAAACCATTCGCAGAAGCCCAGCCTGAGGACTATGACATGGAATGCCAGGAGGACTATGTCTTGCCTAACTGGGAAGAACATTTAATGGACTGTGAGTAGGCTGTTAAGCCCAGCAGTTTTTCTTTTCCCTCATGGGAGTTTTTGAATTTGTGTTTTATTTTTGGGGAGTAGCTTGTGCACTGCTCTGACTTGTGCTTGGGGGTTGAAGAAGGAAAACCTGAGCCTGTCTCTTGGGAGGGCGGCAACACCTGTGGTGTACGGGCTTATCTCATCCCAGCCTGTTGGGAATTCGGCTCTACCCAACAGGGCCACAGCCAGAGCCAGAGAGAGCATTTTCAGAGAACAAGTGTTTTGGTGCATGTACTGTTTTGTTAGGCCCTTAGTAAGGCCAAAAGGAAAAGTTAAGGACTTTTTTGTAGATGGACTGGACTGACTCTAAAAGCACGGCTTGTGCTAAAGTGAGACTTATTTGCTTCCTATGAGGAATGAATTGCATTCATGGAATCCTGTCCTTTTTGCTCGTGCCATTTCTGAAATTGTGTTTGGAGTTTTGTTTTCCATTAAAGTGTTTTGTTTTGATCAACCAGGAAATCTCAGTGTGCAATTCTTGGGAGGCACTGAGTGCTGTGTTCCACCACCTTTATTTAAACTTTGGGACTGGGATTCAACGAAGCAACTAGGCCTAGCCAGGATCCTGTCCCACAGGGTATAGGGAAAACCACTAGACTTGCAAGCTATATAACTGAGGAATCAGTAGCGATTGAAAGGTTTTATAAAATTCTAGGGAGTACCCATCTCCCCCAGGCGCCTTCCTCTTCTTTAAGCACGCTATGACCTCCCCTATTTCCACACTGGTGATAGGCCTATTAAGGATATTGAGCACCGGGGGTGGGGGTGGGGAGGAGAGGCGGCAGAGTAAGATCTTTAAAGAAATTAGCCAATTGGTCCTAGGTCGGGCGGACCCCTGAGGTATACAACTTTTCACCGAAGGAACGGAAATGATCTGCTATGGCATGTGGATCAGTTAACAAGTGATCAGAGGCCTTAAGTGCCTGAATTTTACAAGTTCTCTTTATATGTTTTAAGTTGTTGGCCAACATTGTGCCTGCCTTGTTGCGATGTTCATAATATGTGGCCCCTCTCATGCAACAAAAGGATACCCACCTGCTCAGACAAAATAGCATTATATTGAAATTTGAGTTTGCATAGTTGCAGCATACCAGAAGCAGCAGGGGAAGCATGGAATCGAACTTCTAATTGCTTTATCTGAACATCTAAGTCAGTCAATTGACACTTACGCTCCTTGTTGAGATGAGCAGAATAAGCTATTATTTCCCCGCGCAGGTAGGCTTTGTAGGTATCCCATATGGTTTGATATGCCATATCTGGGGTATCGTTAAGACATAGAAAATCTTTAGTCCAGGCAGCTACTTTTGTGAGAAAAGTATCATCTTGCAGAAGGGCAGTGTTAAAGCGCCACCAAGAAGAGTGAGGGGTGGTAGCAGGCAAGTGTAAATGTAAGAGAATCGCTGAGTGATCTGATAGAGGACAGGAAAGAATAGACATATCCCACACAGAGTGCAAGAGCGAAGTAGAGAGAAGAAAATAGTCCAAGCGCATTGTAGACGAAGGAGGAGCTGAATAGAATGTAAACTCGATATCTTTTGGATGAAAGAGTCACTAGACACCGGCCAACCCAACGGACTGAATGATATCCAGTAAGAGAGGGTGATTTGTTGGAGGTCGTTAGGAAGCCTGGGAACGTCTATCCAGGTGACAATCTAGAACCAGGTTCCAATCACTGCCCAGAATAAAATAATCAGTAGTAATGAAAGCCAGTTCCTTCACCAAACCATGGAAAAACGCGGGAGCTGCCTGATTGGAACCATATACCGTGAAAAAAGTGACCCGTTGTTTGGCTAGTTCAAGTGTTACCGTCACCCATCGCCCCTGATTGTCATGTGAGGAATGCAAGAAAGTATATTGCAGTCACTTGGCAAGCAGAATGGTGACCCCACCCTTATGAGAAAAGCAGGGAAGAAGAAACGAGATCCAATCACATTTTAATTGGGGGGATTCAAAAGTATTTAATTTCGTTTCTTGCAGAAAGACTACCTGAGCAGACTGGTGTTTGCAGTATAGTAACATTTTCTTTCTCTTAATGGGATGATTAATACCTCTGATATTCAAAGAAAGAACTTTACAGGCCGCCATCACATGTAATCAATGCTGGGACATACATAGTGACATTTGGGATGAACACATGGAACTGTACACCAGAATCTATCAGACTTCTCATCCTAGCTTGTAAAGAAGCAAAAAAGATTTGAAAGAACTGTACCAAAAACAAGAAAACCCCATACATACTCACAAGCATATTTCCCCACACACAACCAAACTCCCGCCCGCCCACAAGACAAGTGCCTTGTACCCATTCCGCAAAAAAGGCGGCCCATAGGCCTCCAGAGGGGCAGAGGCAACCACAGCAGGAAGGTCCAAGTCAAGCCCACACCAACAACACGGAGAGAGCAGTGTGATGATAATACACAAACACATTAATAATAGAACATTTCGCTCACAACCCTGTTAATGGCAGAGTAAACACAACACCTTAATAATCACATCTTCATAAGCAGTGACATTAGAGAAAGCAGATCCAATAACATATCCCTGAGGACATTAACTGTCCATGCGCTGAAGATCTTCTTGTTCACACAGGAATCGATCCACCTCCTTCGGGTCAGTGTAGATTTTGGTCCGGTTCTGATATGTGATCTTAAATCGCGCCGGTGATAGGAGGCCAAAACATGCCTCAAGCGCACGCATACGAGGCCGCAGGGCCAAAAATATTTGGCGCTTCTCAGCCATAGCCTTGGTGAAATCGGCGGAAATATAAATAGTTTGGCCCTACCATTCAATTTTATGTAGAGACCTCATCTTGTTGAGAATCGCCGCCACGTGTGGAAACTGCAATAGTTTCAGCACCATTGGCAATGCCAGCTGAGATCTGGAGGGAGATTTAGTTGGCACTCGGTGAGCTTGCACTACCTCTAGCACCCGCTCAAACTTCAGCAAGAGTACCTTGGGGAGTCAGTTCTCAAAAAATTTGCAGGCATCAGAGCCCTCCATGTCCTCATGTAGGCCAGTGATTGTTCCTGCGATTCTGATTGCTAAAGTCCTCCTGCTGCATTTCCAGTGCGTGCAGGGCACGCTGATCAATTTTCTGATTGGTAGCAAGTTCGTCGATAGCCGTGGTTTTCTTCTCCAAGGTAAGCAGCTTAGCATCCAGGGCAGACATAGAGGTTAAATTCATGATTTCATTTTTAATGTCCTTTATGTCGTCCTTACTTTCTGTGAGCATATTAGATATATGCTGGAGTTGTTCATTCACCGTGGCCGTGTTGTCCCCACTCGCCTTTGGTGGGAAATGGCGGATCTGGTTTTGGTCTCTTAGCGCTGGAAGAAACCTCAAAAGCTGCTTCAGTTTTACCCAGTTTGGGGTTAGGAATCATTTGCATGTCTGGAATCGCACTTTCTCAAAAAAATATTATGAGTAAATGTTCAATTAGCGGAGTTTTTGGCGGGAGCTTGTGTCTCAAGCCTCCATGCTGTTTGGGCTCTCTAGCGCTCCCCTCTAAATATCAGCTCTGACTGTCCTTTTGAAAAGCAGGCAGGAAAAAGGCATTCTGGAGATGGAGGTGAGCATAAGTCAGGAGTTATGTGGGTGCTGGCAATATTCGGTGCTGGCATCTACATAGTTAAGTGATCAAATAGGACCCCATAAATAGGAAGCCCTTAAATGGAAGATTGACCTCTAATGGTAATACCACAAGACTAGTCTAGAGCTCGTGACCGCCATTTTCTACTAGATGCAACTATGATGAAAAGTGAATGGGGTTCACTCCTGCCCAACAGATTCTACTGGACTACCAGGGAGCTAAAGATGGGCCTTAGGGAGTGAGGGTGGGATGGTGGTGGTTGCACTATTGTTAGAAGGTACTGGGATCAGGTGTGCATTACTGTTGGAAGGTGCTGGGAAGCAGAGGTCTGGTATTGGATGGGGTGTGCACTATTGGGGGAAGTTGTCAAAGCAGTGGGATCTGGTACTGAGAAAGAAGGGTTTGTGAGACAGGACTGGAATTGGGAGAAGCAAAGAAAAAGGCCTAATCCTCTTACACAGGTCCGAGGTAATCAGCTCAGACCTGTGTAAGTATATTATGTGGGTCCCAATGAATATCAGCAGGACCTGTAAAGGTTGTGGCAGTGATTACATCTAGTAAAAACCAGACAGTCAACACTGGTGCCCAAACATAGCCCAGCACTGAATATCTGATGCTAATTTAGCTGGCAATGGTCATCATTTAAAGAAATACTGACCACTGTTGGTTGAATATTGACTAGTTTATTTCTAATTTAGGTGAAAAAATTTGGAAGCCGTATTTGTCCACATTAAAGGTTAATAAATAAAAATAAAAGAAAAAATGGATAATAAGGAGGCACCTTTTTACTTGATGACATACAAACTAGCTTTCGGAGGCCAAAATCTTCTTCCTCAGGTTGGGACAGTAAACTGCTGTTATGGTATATTATCCTGACCTATGTAAAGATGTTTTGGCCCCTGAAAGCTAGTCAACAAGTTAAGTTAGACTAATAAAAAGGTATCGTTGTATGCTTTTTGGTCACATTAAATTTCTTTTTGCTTCATATACCAATTTGGTCTGCTCTTTGTTCTACCTTAATTTTATCATAATACATTTTAGTAAATAATGAGATGCAAAGCACCTCATGCTATGCAAATGAAATAGCACAACATTTTGATGAACTTCGCAAGCTACATTATTTGAGCTGGCATTATTTTTCCCTCCATAGTATGTATTTGGCAGCTTGACCACTAACATAAATATCACAAGACTACAACTAGAGGTCAACCAGTGCCATTTTACACCAGAAACTTGCAGACAAGAATTACTAGGGATTGATTTGGTCTCAGCTACTAGACGTAAAAAAAAAACAAAAAACTATGGTCAATCTTGGGGAGGAAGAGGGGGAAAGGATGATGGAGGACTTGACTGGAAGTCTGTGGTGAGGTTTTGTGGTGGGGGAGATCTGCATGTCACTTTTAGAACACAGGCACCTTTAAGATACCCCCAAGAACAGAAAAATACAGCTTGCAAAGTTGATAGCAAGTTGTGTTATTCATATACTACAGGTTAGTGTCTCCTGCAGTAAATTAAGCTGTGATTTAATGCAGATATAAAAGCACTATTATTGCACAAGATGTGTGTGTTGGGGGGAGGGGCAAGAAGAGGTTTCAAGAGGGTTGCCTCAAGAAAAATGTGTATCTATATTTTTTCAATGAAAGGTGATGGAGGTCTGGAATACCCTGTCTAACTGAGTGGAGATAACAATAGCAAAGGAATTGAAAATTAAAAGAAAGAAATAAAATGCAGAAGATCCCTACAGGTGGACAGAGATGTAGCACAGGAGTAACCTGCACAGAGCAGCAGTTACAACCCTAAAAGTTATGGAAACAACTTTGAAAGGTTCAGTGAGGACAAGAGCGAATGGGTATGACATGTCACAAGAGAATCTACATGCATTTACCCAAAGTGGGTAAATTATTTTGGGGCAGCATTTCTATTTATTTGCCATCATTTACTTTTACTCATAGCCAACAAAAAGTGGATTTGATTGAGCTGGAAGCCCAAAAGTGGAAAAAGCTAATATGAAGATTCCCCATTCTTAAAGTGATTTTCATTACCATTAGTACTTCATTTTTGAACCTTGTTTAGCTACTCTAGTTCTATTAATCTAATTAACTAAGGTCGTACCTTTTCTTGGCAGGATTTACACAGATACATGTAAAGAATGATTACGACAGCTTCTATTATTAGGTACTGTATTTATAAACTGTACATTTAAGTGCTTATTTTGCATCCAATTAAGGGTTCTTTTCTGGCATTAAAATATGAGTTTTTCCATGCCCCAGGGACTATGGCTGGGTAACTTTTCCAGTGCAATCAAACATGAACATTTGTGTCACTTTGGCATCATCAATGCAGAAGAGATACAAATTTTGAGTGGAGGATACAAAACATGCTAGGGGAGGGATGAGAGAGTATAGAGAAGTGATGTTTTTCTGGTGTTTATCCCAGAAACATCTACTTTGATTTTTTTTGTTGGCATCAGAGATGTTTTAACTGATAAACACGGATAAAGCCTAAAATCAGAAGCCTTGACTAAAACGATTACAGAACTGGCAAGGGCAAGCACGCTGAAGCTGGAGATTTATTGGTACACAGCCTCTGCCTCATCATAATTCATTCCCCACCCCCAAAGCAAGGCATTCCTAACTGAAACTCAGCATCCAACATTCAGTTTCTTCTCTGCTGACACAGTGGCATTGGCAACAAACTTCAAACCTCACAGCAGACAATTTTGGAAGATCAGTAGCAAGAATTGAAAGCTGAAATATTTAAAGTAGCTTGTGGTCACAGTGGCACACAGAAAAGAAACCGAGTAGTAAGCTGTCATGTGACAGACTCCCACCATTCCAATAGTCATCTGATTTTTTGCCATTGCATACCCCCAATTCCTCAGCACTGTACAAAAGTTTCCCATTTTTATGTGAGACAGCCACCTGATGAAGCGAGACTGGAAGGTCTGTGATTCTACAAATACATTGCCATAAAAGCATGCACACTCAATTTATTTTAAAAGTGTAATAGTAAAACACAGAATAGAATAAGAAAGAGGAAAACTAATATGAGAGATCTAGCTATTTTTGCTTTTCGTAGAACACACACTTGCAGTTAAGAATCCCTCTGTTTCAGGACCAAACAGGCTAATCCAGTTCTGAGTTTGCTCTACTGCATGCAGGGATTTGTAGATGACTAGAACCACAAGTTTATGAATGTTGTTGGGCAAATTCAGAAATGGATCAACTTATTTGGTTGATCTGGGATGAGCTGACAAACCTATGTGTGTTTACATTTATTGTATGAGCAAGAAAGTACAGTTACTTACCGTAATAGGCGTTATCCGGGGACAGCAGGCAGATATTCTCACATAAGGGTGACATCATCAATGGAGCCCGACATGGACAGTTTGACAAGTGAACTATCACTTTAAATTTGAAAAACTTTGCACCTGCTCGCACCACGCATGCACGAGTGCCTTCCCGCCCGATGCTTGCTTGTGCCCTTTAGTTCCATAAGCAAGCTAAGAAGCCAACCAGTGGAGGTGGGTGGAATGTGAGAATATCTGCCTGCTGTCCACGGATAACACCTGTTAAGGTAAGTAACTGTGCTTTCTTGCTCATACAGTAACTGTGCTTTATCCTAGGACAAGCAGGCAGCATATTCTCACATATGGGACTCCCTAGCTTACTGCAATGGGATGGAAGGAGAGTTGGCCAAATAAAGAGAATAAATTTTGTAAAACTGCTTGGCCAAAGTGAGCATCATGTCTAGAAAAAGATTCTAGACAGTAGTGAGACGTAAAAGCATGCACTGTGGACCAAATAGCTGCTGTGCAGATTTCAGCAATTGGAGTGGAATGTAAGAATGCAACTGAAGCTGCCATAGCTTGGACTCTGTGCACCGTAACACGACCCCCGAGTTGCAGCCCAGCCTGAGCATAGCAAAAGGAAATAGAAGCCACAAGCCAAGTGGAAATGGTTCTTTTGGTGACAGGCTGCCCAGTCTATTGGGTTCAAATGGAGGCTTCATCAATCTTGAAAGAACAACATTAAGATCCCAAATTACCGAAGGCAGTTTTATGTTAAAAAGACCTTTCATAAATCTGGAAATAAGAGGATGTGCAGCCAGAGATTTATTATCAACTTGAACATGGAAAGTACCGATAGCACTAAGATGAAGTGGTTTTAAGGCTCGAGTTGGATAGATGCAGAATTCTAACACTGAAGAAGCAGATGAGGATGAAGCATCTTGATGATGAAGATCACACCACGCTGAAAACCATGTCCACTTCTGTTGATAACATTGTTGTGTGGAAAGTTTTCAGGATGCATCCAAAACAGCTCTGACAGGATCAGAAAGATTATTGATTGTTGAGGTCATGTCAAAAGGTGCCAAGCTGTTAGGTGTAGGGACTGTAGATTGGGATGCAAAAGAGACCTTTGACTCTGAGTGAAAAGAGATGGAAAAATCTACAGTTATCAGATCTCTGATGTCCAGTTGAAGTAGAAGGGAGAACCATGATTGTCTGGGCCACCAAGGAGCTATTAGGATCATGGTTAAGGTGACCATACATCCCATTTTCAATGGGACAGTCCCATTTTTGGACCGACTGTCCCGTTGTCCTGACCTACCGCTTCGGGATACCGAAATGTCCTGTTTTCAGGGACAGCATCCCGAAGCTGTGTGTGGGGACACCAGGATGGGCGATCACTTTCCTTCCCTGCCATGCCAATTCAAACCCTGATCCGCTGCTGCTGCTCCTTGCCTTCTCCCCGACGAACTGGGGGCACAATGGACATGGGAAGGAGGCACTGGGGGCACTAAGGACACAGGACAGAGGCACTGGGGGCACTATGCACATGGGAAGGAGGCACTGGGGGCACTAAGGACATGGGAAGGGGCACTAAGGACATGAGAAGGAGGCACTAAGGACATGGGATGGGGCACTAAGGACACGGGAAGGAGGCACTGGGGGCACAAAGGACATAGGAAGGAATGAGGGAGGGAATAGAAAGGGACAATTGTTGGGCCTGAGTGCAGAAAGAAAGAAAGGATACATAGACAGAGACTCATGAAATCACCAGACAGCAAAGGTAGGAAAAATGATTTTATTTTCAATTTAGTGATCAAACTGTGTCAGTTTTGAGAATTTATATCTGCTGTCTATATTTTGCACTATATTTGTCTATTTTTCTATAGTTACTGAGGTGACATTGCATATTTTAAAGTCATTTGCCTTGACATCTTTGAAAAGCCCCAAATATAAATGATAATTAATATTTTCTCTGCGTATAGTGTGCTTTGTAGTTTTTTTTTAATTTTAAGGTTACCATTATGAATTAATAAGGTATTATGTGTACATGAAAAATGAATGGAAGAAATTGGGGGCGGGGCTAGGGCGGGATTGGGGAGGGGCTAGGGCAGGATTGGGGGGCGGGACTGACAATTAATAGATGTCCCCTTTTGATGAAAAAAATAAATGGTCACATTAATCATGGTAGACAAGTCTTCTTTGAGCTTGACCAGTGTCTTGAGAATAAGCGGAATTGGAGGAAATGCATAGAGGAATTTGTCTGTCCAATTGAGGAGAAAAGCATCTGCCTTCATTCGATGAAGAGAGTATTGCCTGGAACAGAATTGAGGCAGTTTGTAATTGATGGGGCATCCCACTGAGAAAGTCTCCCACTGAGAAAAAAAACCTGATGCACGACCTTGGAGTGAAGTGTTCACTCGTGTGGTTGAAGAAATCTGCTGACTATGTCGGCAAGAGCATTTTGTGCTCCTTGAACATAGACAGCTTTTAGGAAAATGTTTTGAGCGATTGCTCAATCCCAAATCTTCTGAGCCTCCTGAGTCAGAGAACCTGTGCCTCCTTGTTTATGTAATACATGGCAACCTGATATCTGTGCGAACAAGGAGTACATGATTGGAAATGCTGTATTGAAATGTCTTCAAAGCATTCTGAATCGCCCTGAGCTTCAATTGATTGATATGGAGCTTCTGTTCCTGAGCAGATCAGAGACCCTGTGTCCTGAGACCATCCAGGTGAGTACCCCAAGCATACATTGACGAGTCTGTAGTCAGAACCTTTTGATGAGAAAGTATTTGAAACAACAGTTCTTTGGAAAGATTTGAGGAATTCATCCACCACTGCAGAGATTGACGTAGCAATGATGTCACAGCAATCTTCAGTGAAAATGGATCGAAAGCCTGAGACCACTGAAACGCCAGAGACCACTGAGCTGTCCTGAGATGAAGCCTGGCGAAGGGGGTAACATGGTCTGTAGAGGCCATGTGACCTAACAGTCTTATCATTTGTCTGGCTGAGATGATACAATCATGGTACAATCCCTAGTCCTAGGACTAATAGACTACTGCAACATACTAAATCTCCCATTGCCCAGCATCCATGATAAAACAACTTCAAACAATACAAAACACAGTCCTAAGACTAATCTACTCGCTGAAGAAATACGACCATATCACAGAGGCATACCTCGAAACACACTGGCTCCCAGTTCAAGCAAGAGTACTCTTCAAATTCTACTGCCTACTATTTAAAGCCATAAACAGAGACAGTCCAGAATACTGGAATAATTGACTAAATCAATCCTCCTCAACTAGACACAGGAGAACCCACACACCATTCACTTACCCGCCGACCAAAAATGTCAAACGAAAGAAACTGTATGACAACCTCCTAGCTACTAGAGCTGCAAAACTGGACCACCAACTCTCCTACTAATCACGACCACAGACTTCAAAACCTTCAAAAAAGAAACAAAAACCCTACTATTCAAAAAATACATTAAACTAAACTAACACAACCAGACTTGACCCAAGCACCACCTGCAACACTCCCTGATCCTTACCATCTTAGTAAATTTCCAGACTACTTCTTATGTATCTCCAATTGACCTAATACCTCATATGTAATATGTAATACTGTAAACCGCCTTGAACCGCAAGTTAATGGCAGAATTGAAATCACTAATGTAATGTAAGATGAGAGACTCAATTGCAAAGTTGAATGAGGTTGTCCTGTCTTTGCTGTGGTAGAAACGCCCTGAGTTGTATGGTGTCGAGTAGGGTTCCTATGAACTATAGATTTTGAGAAGGTTGAAGTTGAGATTTGGAAAATTGATCTTGAACCCTAAATGTTGGGGAAACAGAATTGTTGATTGAGCAGCCAAGCGTACTCCTTATAGAAATCACAGGGATAGTACTGGTTAAAGTCAAGGGGAAGTCAGAAAGTGTTTAAGTCAAAAAATATATGAGCAGACCTCACTTCAGAATATGAACCTGTCTTCGGAGTGTGATCAAAAATTTCTAAGTTACTCAGAGACGTGAAACTCTACAAGGAAGGTTTACACCCTCCTAGGATTGGTACAGAGTTTACCTTCCAGTCATTGCAACTGTTTCAATTATGATCACGCTCCAAGCCAGGGTTCAAAAAATAAAGAAATGTCACAGTCTTTCAAAATGCTTCAAAACATGATGGCGTTCTTTCTTCATATATATTGTCAAACAAACATTGAAAGCTTTAAAGGACTTTTATTACATTTATGATTGGGTCTCCTGAAGAAGGAAACGAAACGGGGCCACGTTGGGACCCCAAACCCCTCATAAAGCTAAGTTATTGTATTATAACTCATCTATTTCAAGTGATGTTCGTTTGACAATATATATGAAGAAAGAACGCCATCATGTTTTGAAGCATTTTGAAAGACTGTGACATTTCTTTATTTTTTGAACCCTGGCTTGGAGCGTGATCATAATTGAAACAGTTGCAATGACTGGAAAGTAAACTCTGTACCAATCCTAGGAGGGTGTAAACCTTCCTTGTAGAGTTTCACGTCTCTGAGTAACTTAGAAATTTTTGATCACACTCCGAAAACAGGTTCATATTCTGAAGTAAGGTCAGCTCATATATTTTTTGAAGCGTACTCCTTAAGAAGAGATGTCTTTTATGAGTCAATCGTCGAGATAAGGGAAAACTTGAAATCCTTGATTTCTTAAAGCTGCTGTGACAACCATCAATCACTTAGTGAACACCCTTAGAGAACAAGCTAGGCCATAGGGTAAAACCTTGTATTGAAAATGTTGATGGGCAATTCAGAATTGCAGAAATTTTCTGTGAGCTGGATGAATTGGTATGTGCATATAAACCTCTTTGAGATCTAGAGAGCAAAGCCAATCCCTTTTCGGGGATGGAAAAAGTGCATCTTATGGAGCGAAAAATACGGTATATTTTATTGTAAAAAACCTTGAATTGTGCTGCAACTAAGGCGGTATATCAAGTGTAATAAACAATAAACTATACTACTCCTAAAGCACTTAATTGAAGCAAAGCTTCTACTTCTTGAAGAAGAAGGGACTTCTGCTGAGGATTGGAAGACGACTCTCTTGGAGGAAAATGATTTGGAAGTATGGTAAGAAAATGAAGAGAATAACTTTCCTTGATTACTTTGAGCATCTAGGAATCCATTGTAATCAGGGTCCAACGCTGGTAATAAATTTGCAGATGACCTTCAATTGGTCGAGGAAGAAGCTGAGATAGAGGAACAATGGCTATGCTCTCAAGAAGCACATCAAAAAGACTGAGTAGGCTTTTGAGGAGCTGCTGATTGAGGCTTCTGAGAGTGCTGCTGTTTGTGCTTTTTCTGAGGAGGTTGTTTAGCAGTGTAACGCATTTGATATGAATAAGAAGGCTTGGTTGACTGTTGTGAAATGGAAGGCTTTGCCTTTGATTTGACCAAAGAATCCCAACTGGTTTCATGCAGTGTTAACTTTTGTGTAGCTGCTTCAATGGAATCCCAAACAGCTCATCTCCCAGACAAGGAATATTGGCTAATCGATCCTGAAGATTAACATCCATATTAGAAACTCTTAGCCAAGCCAGGTGTCTCATTACCACAGACATAGCCGATGCTCTAGATCAGTGTTCTAAAACATTTTTACACCTATGGACCAGTGGAAATAAAAGAATTATTTTATGGACCAGCAAACTACTAAGACTGAAATAAAAACCACCATAACCACCCCATCTCTTTGAGCTTGATTCCTGCAAACCATCTGATCCCATCCGCACAAGCCTCAAATAGTTATGATTTTATATTGAACGTATTTTATTAAAATATAAAAAGAAACAATATTTTATACAATTGTCATTTTATAAATACAAATAATACAGAGCAAAGATCAACAAAACCCCTTTTTCCCCTCCCCTTCACATATATCTCCTCTACTATCAAGAAACTGAATAAGCCAAATTATTACAGAATGCTACACCGAAATATCATGCTAACAGAATACCGTCGTCACATATGACAGGAATAGTGTTAGAGGAGTGCAACTAGGGCAACAGCCCCCTGGTCAGAGAGAGCCCTAAGCTAGCTGGAAGCTAAAGAAGCACTGCCTGGGCTTTGCAGTTCTCAGTTATGTCTAACACCAGGATATGTCTAGCAGATAGTTCCCAGTTATGTCTAACACCAGGATATGTCTAGCAGGATACATATTTCAAATCTGATATATTCTAATCACAAAATAGAAATAAAATTTTTTTTCTACCTTTTGTTGTCTCTGGTTTCTGCTTTCATTTTCTTTTCACTCTCTTCCTTTCAGGATCAGCCCTCTCTGTCTCTTCAATCCACTGTCTGCCCTCTCCCCCATCCATATGGTATCTGCCTTCTTTCTATTCCCCTCTCTCCTTTCTGCTCTTCAATTTTATCTCTCCTACACCAGATCTAGCATCCTTATCCCTCTTTCCTTATTTCTCTGCCGACCCCCTTCCCAGTATCAATCTCTCTCTACTTTCTCATTCCTCTGGTCTCTCCCCTTTCCCTCATCTGATCTCTCCATTCTACCCTGACCCCTTCCCCTCCTCTAATCTCCTTGCCAGTTGTCTCCTTCCTTTTTTCCTCCTCCCCTGTCCAGCAGTAACTCTCTCCCCTTCCCTCCTCCCCTCCCAGCAGCATCTCCTTCTCCCTCCCTCCAGGTCTAGTAGCAGCTCTCCCTTTATCCAGCAGCTTCCCAGCATCCAACAGTGGCTTCCTCCCCTTCCCTCAGTACTTGCCTGCAACAGCCCCAATAGTGTCAATGCGATTCACTTAGGCAGCCTTGGGGCTTTTGCTGAGTCGCAGCCCGCAACTTCCTTTATCCTCAGAGGTGGCGCGACCCATCAAAGGACCCAAGGCTGCCTAAGTGAATTGCTGCGCTGACGCTATTGGCACTGTTGCAGGTGCTATTGGTACTGTTGAGAGCTGGGAAGCAAAACATCAGAGCTCCTCTGATCTCGCCGGCCCTGCACGGACTGGCAGAAAATTTCTGCGGACCGACACTGGTCTGTGGACCGGCAGTTGAAGAACACTCCTCTAGATGACATCTCAAAAGCATCATAGGCTGACCTTGCTATATATTGTCTAGTTTGTTTCAGAGTAGATGCAAGCTGTTGATATTCCGCAAGGTAGTGTGAAGGAATATATTGGTCAAATTAGGTAATTGACTAATCAAGCACTTCAAATAACAGGAAAAATAAAAATTGTAATTAAGTATCCTGCTCGTCAGCATGGTATTTTGGTAAAGCCTATGACCAAATTTGTCCATAGTACGGCCCTCACAGCCTGGAGGAGCTGAGGCATAAACCTTGGTAGTAGAAGATTTTTTTTAAGGGTTGATTATACCACTAATGATTGATGTTGAAGCTGTGGTCTGTCAAGCCCTGGACAAGAAACAATCCTGTATAAAGAGTCAAGTTTTCTTGGCACTACTACAATATTCAAAGGTGTTTCCCAATTTTTAAGGAGAGTCTCTTTGAGAATGCCATGAAGTGGTAACTTAAGTAGTTCTTTAGGAGGTTCATCATAATCCAAAGCCTCCAAATACTCCACACTATGAGCAGTGTCAGCCTCCAGCTTAAAAGGCAGAGTTTTACCTAATGCCTGATGTATCTGGTAAAATAAAGTCTCTCTGAAGGAGATTTTCTCCTAGGAAGTGAGTTTTGTGGAGATTGTTGTGAGGAAAGGCTGCAAGATTCAGGAACAGATAAAGTAGGAGAATAGTCTGAGTTAGAATGCAAATCTGAATCATATAGAAGACTTGGAGATGGAGTGCGTTGAGATCGATGTGCATGAGAAGACTTTTGATGCCTCCAATACCGATCCCCTAAAGATAAGGACAAGGATTTATGTGTGTACCTTTTTCATTTTGAAGTTTAAGAGCGACCTGATGAATGCCTTGAAGAGGATCGGTAATGCTTCAAAGTAGAGGATCAAAGCTTTGAGGAAGAACATCGACGAGAGGAACTGGAGCGATGACTGGAGGGATAATGTCATCTAGAAGAGGAGTAATGCTGCCTCACAGAAGATGATTGATGCTCCACTGTACAGCTGACCCTGGTACCTTTAGGCCTCGTAACACTATGCTCAAGCTGAGTTGGTACCAAGGGAGTTGATTGTATTATCGGCAGCAACTGAAACACATTACCAAACTCCCTCTGTAGTAACTCATCGAGTTGCTCCCGGAATAAAGGCACTGGTACTGAAGGATGAACAGCTGGTACCAATGATGCAGCAGGTTGCCTCAGTGTGAGTGACCTTGGCAAAGAAGCACACCTTGAAGGTGAGAGAACCTGCGAAGCTGGGGAGTGGTGGTGTCATTGTTTGGTCTACATCGACAGAATTGATGCTATAGAGACCTGTGACACTTGTTGGGAAGCAGATGGCCTCTTAGCTGGCTTTCCCGAAGCCGGAATGTCCTGCGATGCCAATGTCAATGTTTTCAATATCAAAGACTGTGAAGACCTGGCACCATCTATGCTCGCACCAAAGAACTATCTTTGACAGGGAAAAAGGGCCCGAAAGAAATACATTATGTAAATTAAAAAGATATAACAGAAGAGAGCCGCCAACCTTGAAAGGCCAGTAACAAAAAAACAGTAACCCGAAAAAAAATGTCATTACAGATGGAAGCGATGACGGAACAGGGTACTTCTAATTATTATTATAGTAACGGCAGATAAAGACCCAAATGGTCCATCTAGTCTGCCCAACCTGATTCAATCTAAAAGTTTGTTGGGGTTATTTTCTTCTTCTTCTCCTTAGCTATTTCTGGGCAAGAATCTAAAGCTCTGCCCAGTACTGTTCCTAGGCTCTAACTACTGAAGTCTCCATCAAAGCTCACTCCAGTCCACCTACACCCTCCCAGCCATTGAAGCCCTCCCCAGCCCATCCTCCCCCAAACGGCCATATACGGACACAGACCGTGCAAGTCTGCCCAGTACTGGCCTTAGTTCTTCAATATTTACTATTATTTTTTGATTCTAGATCCTCTGTGTTCATCCCATGCTTTTTTGAACTCCGTCACCGTTTTACTCTCCACCACCTCTCTCGGGAGCGCATTCCAGGCATCCACCACCCTCTTCATAAAGAAGGATTTCCTTACATTTCTCTTGAGTCTCCCACCCCTCAACCTCAAATTATGTCCTCTGGTTTTACCATTTTCCTTTCTCTGGAAAAGATTTTGTTCTACGTTAATACCTTTCAAGTATTTGAATGTCTGAATCATATCTCCCCTGTCCCTTCTTTCCTCCAACGTATACATATTCAGGGCTTCCAGTCTCTCATCATACGTCTTTTGGCGCAAACCTCCTATCATTTTCATCGCCCTCCTCTGGACCGCTTCAAGCCTTTTTGTGTCCTTCGCCAGATACGGTCTCCAAAACTGAACACAATACTCCTAGTGGGGCCTCACCAACGACCCAAAGTACTAAGTAAAATACAGGAAGAAATAAAAGACACAAAGTGGGAAGTCACAAAATCTGAACAGAATTCAGAGAAAAATGAACTTCTTCGCTCCATGGAAAACGAAGAACTGAAGGGCACAAGCTAGCGTCAGGCAGGAAGGCACTCGCGCAGTGCGAGCAGTCGCAAAGTTTTTCAAACTTAAAAGTGATAGTTCACTTGTCAAACTATCTGTGCCAGGCTCCGTGGATGACGTCACCAATATGTGAAAATATGTTGCCTGCTTTTCCTAGGATAAAGCAGTTTACACTAGACACTGAATTAAAAATGAGTAAAAAGAACTCCAATAATAATAGGAAAGTAAAGACAACAAAAACGTAAACAGAAGTAAAAGCAGTGATAAAGATATCACAGGCCAATAGCTACCGCTGCCTACCTTCCCCATAAACTGGAGGGAACAGCATAAAAAGCTAGAGTGAAAATGTATGTTTTAAGATTGGTTTTGAACATAATATTAAGGGATTATCTGCAAAGTAATAGTGGAAAGGAGTTCCAGAAGGAAGGGGGGGGGAGGGGTGAGAAAAAGGAAAGCTGCACACATGTGGAATCAAGCTAGGAACAGGAGGTTCTCCACTTTACAGTGCAAAGAATGAGAAGGCATATAAGGGATAAGGAGAGCAGAAATGTAAGAAAGAATAATGGTATAGAAGGCCCTGTGGCCAAGCAGAAGGACCTTGAACTGTAATTGGAATTCAGTGGTTGTCTATAAACAAAGGCACATTAGCACAATTTTGGACTCTCTGAAGACGTTTGAGATAGTTCTGTTAAAAAAATTAGAACAGTCCAAGTGAGATATTACTAGCACATGTATCAGTGGGTGCCAAGCCAAGACTTAAGGATGCATCTGGTGGAACAAATTTGCCATATAAAGAATAAAACGAGGACCAGATTGTAGCAGATAGCTGTTCTTCTAGGGCAAATGGGGATTTGATGATCACACACAAATATTTAAAGGAGTCAATCAACTTTACAGTGGTCCTGAGAAAGCACAGTTACTTACCGTAACAAGTGTTATCCAGGGACAGCAGGCAGATATTCTCACTGATGGATGACATCACCGATGGAGCCCCGGTATGGACCACTTTAAAAGTGCATCACCACTTTAAGAATTCCAAAAGTTTGCGATAGCCCGAACAGCGCATGCGTGAGTGCCTTCCCGCCCGATGAGGGCGCGTGGTCCTTCAGTTAAGATACGCCAGCTAAGAAGCCAATCCGGAGAGGTGAGTGGGTTGTGAGAATATCTGCCTGCTGTCCCTGGATAACCCCTGTTACAGTAAGTAACTGTGCTTTATCCCAGGACAAGCAGGCAGCATATTCTACTGATGGGTGACCTCCAAGCTAACAGAGATGGGATGGTGGGAGAGTTGGCCAAAGAAAAATGGGCCGAAGTGCCCATCCCGTCTGGATAAAATATCCAGACAGTAGTGAGAAGTGAAGGTATGAACTGAGGACCAGGTGGCAGCTTTACCGAGTTCCTCAATGGTGTAGATCTAAGGAAAGCAACAAAAGATGCCAGAGCTGTAACTCTGTAGGCTGTGACACGACTTTCTCGTGCCAGGCCAGTCTGAGCATAGCAGAACGAGATGCAGGCAGCCAGCTAGACGGAAATTGTTCCCTTGAATACAGGATACCCTAACTTGTGTGGATCAAAAGAAAAGTTAGGGAAAAATTTGTTGTGGCTTTGTCCGGTCAAAGTAGCAGGCCAAAGCCCATGTACAGTCCAAAGTATACAAAACAGGTTCTCCAGAAGGAGAATGAGGTGAAAAGTAACAACTTGGAGAAGAAACTTTGGGCGTATATGCAGAACCACCTTGTCATGATGAAAACTGTGAAGGATGAATCTGCTACTAATGTTTGAAACTCACCGACCCTCCTGGTAGAGGTGAGAGCAGTAAGGAAAACTACTTTCCAGGCAAGAAACTGAAGAGGATCTGTGGCCATTGGTTTAAAAGTTGGCGTCAAACAAACTGGAAAGAACTACAGTAAAGTCCCAGACGACATGAGGAGACCGCAGAGGTGGTTTCACAGGGGAAAAAACCCTACCAGAAACCTGAAAACCAAGTGAAAAGGACTACAATAGGGCCCAAACGACAGGAAAATAACAGGAGTTGAGGTTACACATGAAAAACCCCTGACATGAATCTGGAAACCAGAGGATAAGCAGTAGGAGGTTGACTCTCGACTGACAAAGGAAAAAATGCAATAGCATTTAAAAGAAGTCTGAGAGATATAGACTCAAGACTAAAATCAAATAAAAGAAGAAAATAATCCATGAGCAATTCCACTATGTAGGAATGTGAAACATGAAGATAAAGAAGACATCAAGAAGAAAAATCTAGACTACTTGTGATGGAAACATTATTGAGTGGCTGGTTTCCTGGAGACATCCAGAAAATAAACAGGCTGAGAAAGACGTAGCCCGAGAAAAATCAAGTGAAAAGGCAAATCATTGCAGATTGGAATGAATCACAGATTTCTGAGTCAGAGTGAACCGAGTAGGAAATATCAGAAGAGGCAAGGTCTCCCTGAAACTGAATTGAAGGAGAAGGGAGAATTCATGTTGCCTGGGCCACCATGATGCAAAGAGAAAATGGCGGCTGCTTCTCTCTTGAGCTTAAATAAAATGCTCAACAGAAGAAGTGGAGGGAATGCATATAGAAAACATGCCTGTCCAATCCATAGTTTCATAGCTTATTTAAATTTTGATTAAACGCTTATCCCAAGGTATAAAGTGTTGTACATAATAATTTAAAATAGCTGGGGAACAAACGTTTTAGAATAGATAATGAACATAAACAAACACTACAAACGTACTTATAACATGAAAACATTGGGGAAAAAATGGAAGAACTACTATTACTTAGAAGGAATACAAAAAAGCAAAATACAATAGGGAAGGGATAAACATCTGCTGCCAGACGGAGAAGGGAGTAAAGTCTGGAGCAAAACTTGGGCAACTAGGGATTGTGAGGAGTCGCAAACAAGTCCACTTGTGTGATGCCCCACTGATGGATTGTTGTAGAGTTAAGAGTCCATTGGTTGAAGAATTCTGCTGAGGTTGTCTGCTAGGGAATTCTACTCCCCATGAATATAGACAGGCAGCAAGAGCAGATTGTAAGCTGTTGCCCAAGTCCAGATATGCTGGGCCTCCTGACACATCTGGAGAGAGAGCCCGTGCCTCCTTGCTTGTTCATGTAGTACATAGCTACTTGATTGTCCGTGCAAAGGAGGCGGACTTGAGGGCAGAGTAGATGATGAAAAACCTTGAGGGCATAAAATTCTAGGAACTTGATGTGAAATGTTCCATTTCCTGGCGGTCCAAAGACCCTGAGTCTGCAGATCGTCTATATGTAACCCCCCCATACGTAAAAAGATGCGTCAGTCATGATGAGCATATAATGAGGGGACAAATAAAAAAAAGAAGACCTCTGTAGAGATTAGAAGAGATCATCCATAATTGAAGCAACTGCAAATGAGACGATGTCATAGATATACATGCTTTGAAAGACGATCTGTCACCTGAGACCACTGGGAAGCAAGAATCCACTGAGGAATGCAAAAATGTAGTCCTACCCGTGGTAGAACATGAACAGTTGAAATCCTGTGGCTCAGAAAAAACCATCATGTGTCTGGCTAAGATGGTTTGATGACCCAGACGGATGAGAGTCTGAAGGCGATCTGGAGGAAGAAACGCTCTCATGAGAGTGGTGGCTAGGATTGCCCCAATGAATTATAGACCTGATTACGGGGAATCTAATTTCAAAGCCTAGAACCAGAAGAAAAAAGATGGTCTGAGAAGTTGCTCAGCCCACTTCCTGAGAACCAGATGTTCAGAAAAAGAAAAAATCTGAAGGCCGTGTAATTGGATAGATGCGGCCATCACAATCAGACACATCGCGAAGACTCTGGTAGAAGATGCCAGACTGAAAAGAAAGACTCTGTACTGATAATGGTAATGACTGAGTTGAACTCAAAGGTATATTCCAAAAACCGTAGGAACTGGAATATGCGGAGGCTTCCTTGAGATCCAGAAAGCATAGCTAGTAGGTCTGAATGAGGAGAAACGAGTGAAAAACCTCCTGACCAGAAAAATAATGAGAGCTCTGAGATCCAAGAAAAAGCTCAGTCCTCCAGTGTACTTGGGAATGAAGTAGAAATGGGATGAGAATCCCTGACTCCACAAATCAAAGAGGACCCTTCGAGGATAATCAGTAAAAGAAAAAAGGGAGAACCGTGCAGGATCCAAAATAGACTCTCTTAGAAAAAAGGTCTGAGAGCAGGATGAAAACACTGAGTATAGAAACCTTTCCTATGAAAAAAAACCCAGAGAGCGAAGGTGATGAACTCTCAGCAATGCATGAGGAACTGAAGACATTCTCCAATGCAGTACTTGAGTATGCCCTAAATATAGGGAAAAATGTAATCGCAAATCTTTGTTGAGAAGAAGATTGAGATGAAGGTGAAGGTGAAGACAGCTATTTGGTCTTGACCACAGAGTCTCACTTGATCTAATGAAACAGACAACTGCTGAGTAGGCATGTCCCAGTGGGCCATGGAAGCACCAAAAAGGTCGTCCCCCAAACAAGGTATATCAAAAAATCCTTGAGTTGTTAACTATAGGTCAAGGAAAATAAAAGTCCTTAGTCAAAGTAATGACTTTGCAAAGGTAACTTCCAAGGAAATTGCACAAAGTGCAGACATTCCCCTAAGAAATCGTGAAAAATAAAATCTTAACCCTACTGAAGGGGAAAAAGAAGCATGTGGTGAAAAAACCCTCTGCTGCAGAGAGATATGGGGTCTTGCTCAAAGAAGCCCCCCCTCTCAGAGATTCAATCCCAAACTATACAGAATCGATGGCAGGGAGTCGGTGTTGAAGGCTGAAGACAGTTGAATGATTGCAAGGCCCTCCCATACTGAATCAACATCGACACTGGCAACGTGAAAGAAGACTAGTGTCGCTTTATAATAGAGAAGACTCCAGTGAAAATGCTACCGGTGTCAAGAACTGAAACCGGATTGGCACCAGAAGTCAACATAAGCATCGGCAGTAACAACTGAAAATACAGTCGAACATGACGGTGTTGACATGAAGGAAATCTGTTAAAAAGGAAAACACCGGTACTGCTGCAGAAAAAATTTCAGCAGGAAAGAAAAAACACCGGTACCATGGGTCTATGAACTAGTACTATTGTGTCGCTCCACGCTTCCAAGATGAGTATGCCCGTATTGAGGCATTCATCGATATCGAAGCGGAGCCGGAAAGAAAAAACACCGGTACCCTCGGCCTATGAACCGATACCATTGGTGCCAGAGATGGGTCTGATCGAAGTCGGCAGGACTTGACTCACTGCTACAATGACCAAGGTCAGCAGGATTAGACTCACTGCTACAATGACCTGAAGCCCAAAAGAGAAAGTTGTGAGCCAACTTACCTAGAGAAGATCGGGCCCGTCAATGTCAGTGAGGGCTGGAACAGCGGTGCCAGAAGTACGCTGGGCATCGGATTACTGACGCCGGCTGGTGCCAGATTCCTGACGGTGCCGATGGAAAACTACTTCTGAAGAATCCACATGAAAATGAGCTGGTGAGGAGAAGAGCAGGGGGAAAAAGGAAATGGCAAGGCCGAGGACCCGACATTGCCAGAACCACAGAAGGATGTCTGTGAAGACAATTTCCCCAGCAAAGCAACCACGCTGATGAAAATGGAGCAGGAAAAACCTGCATGAAAAACAGCCATAAGGTGAGGAGAAAACAGTATGGTGACCCATAAGGCCCCACCAAGCCTAACAGATGATGGTAAAAGAAAAAATAAAGAAACTAGAAATGTTTAGCTAGTTTGTTTTTTTTTAAATAAAAATGAAAGAAAAAAACTGACTAAAAAGTCAGAAAACCACGAGAGCAGGAAGGCAGCAAAAAGAAAATTTTTCAACAGCCTTTGAAATGCAACTTCTTAGCCCCGCAGAAACTAAGAAACTGAAGGACCACATGCCCTCATCGGGCAGGAAGGCACTTGCGTATGCTCGGTGCGGGCTATCACAAACTTTTTGAATTCTTAAAGTGGCGATGCACTTTTAAAGTGGTCCGTACCGGGGCTCCGTCGGTGACATCACTCATCAGTGAGAATATGCTGCCTACTTGTCCTGGGATAAGGAAAGAAACGATAGAAGGATAAGATGGCCTCCCTGGGATCCAAGAGGCTAAGATTTTACTAGAATTAAGTTTTAAACAATGATCTGTGAGCCAAGAAACAACTGGGTGGGGAGTGTGTGTGTATGGGTGGGTGGGGGGGGTTCAACATACATAACTAGCAAGATATAATTAGTATACAGTGGTAAAACCACTGATGCCCAGATCCTGCATCATACTTGCCAATGGAGAAAGGACAGATCCTAGAGCTACACCAAAGGGTATAAAGTATGTTAATATTTTTAAAAAGCAATCAAGAAAAGAACTAAACTTTCACCCAGCTGGGCTAGTAAGAGCTGATGATCTACTAATTTCAGGGTCCTCCATGAACTCACACTGAATAGTCTGCAGATGCATTAATGAGCACAGCAGACAAATGATGCAGAGCTATATGGACTTCCTTCACAGGAAACCCGCTTTACAGAGTAACGGATTCCACCTGTTTAGTGTTATAGGATGCAAACAGACTTTAACTGTAGCACAAGCACTTTCAGCAAAAAAACCTGATTACAGCGATCTCTCCTCTGCCACTAAATTAGTCTGACTAGACACATGATTTTCCTTGTACTGTCTGCCCAAGTCAAAGACAAACTGTGGATCTTGGGCGAGAGATTCTTACAAATAGATCCATAATGAGTCCACCAGAGAAACAAGCTTGATACAGAACCCTTTCCTCTCAGTAGAAATTGATAATGCTGTCAGAAAAGAATAATGTATTTAAGTAACCAGAGCTGTAAACACTTAACATGCTCGTCTATATCTAAACTAAATTGCTAATGATCACTGTGCTTCCCTGAGTCAGTTTTATAAAAAAAGTAGTTAAAATATATCTGGGCAGGAAGAGAGAGAAAGAAAGAAAACAAACAACGGCTGAACATTTGGCATTCACTGTCATATGAAGCATGCACAATACTTAACTAGTCAGGTTAGATGTTTTAAAATTTAGCACACTGCTCTTACAAACAACCATCCCAAACACTAACAAAGGTATGGTCTCTATTAGCAAATTAATTCTGACATTTTACAAATTAATACAAGTTATATATTTTGTTGCTCTTTGGTTTAACAATTAATTAAAAGTGATAGTGTTCCTTTAAATGCTCCAGGGATCATTTAATCCATTTCCATGGCTATCAGAAACACTGGTTGAAAAATCAATATCCATTTGTGAAATCTTGAGTATGTATTAAACAAGACACGTCTAACCAGTTCATTTGCACTTGAAAGCAGCCATCTGTAGAAGCCAGCTTTGCCTAAGCAGATATGATTGCTAATAATGTGATATCCCTGTAGACTACAAAGCCCACACAGAGCTATTCAGTGTATAGTTCACAGTGCTGCCATTAAATTAGTTATGCTGAACTGGTATCAGACACATATATAGATCAACCTTAAAATCAACTCATTGAGGAACACAAAATGAGCACTTCTATGGACACTATCTTAGTCAAATCCGAAACGTCCACAATTTAGTCTGGATGTTTAAAGCAGTACAAGATATTAGAGTCTATAAAGCAGAAGAGCAGTGCTAGTGTAACCATTATAGGATGAGTCAATAAAATGCCAGCACACTGCTCAGGCTTCATAAAACACAATAAGATTTCTATTACATTAGATGAAGTATGATTTATTTGCCTAGAACATACAATTTTGGTGCTTCAATGGCAAATCCATGTCCTTTAATCCTATTTAGCTAAGGTGCTTTAAATTCCAGCCAGAGTGGAATTCATGGGAATTTATTATGTAGCTTTAGAACAGATCATTTGAGAAACCCTGTAACTCAATCACCACCTAGCCAAGTCACATTACTAAAGTGAACTTGTACAGGAAATTAAAACAGTTCTACAGTATATCATTATTGTTAGTACGGATTGTATATAGCACATCCCACAAGTATGCAGCATTGTATTATGACATACAATGGACTGCATACCTCTCTACCTACTGTACATCCAAAGCGATTTGATCCATTCTCTTTATTATAAAATGAATGCTTATTCAGTAGTACTGTGATGTCAAACTGTGTACACAAAACCTTTCTACAATACTAGCCTTGGAACAACTCAAGTTGATGCAGGAGTACAGCTGTTTCTTGAGGGAGGTGTTTTCCCCCCATTCAATAAGAAACCAGATAGTCATTTACATCACCAATACAAATTAATTTGGTTCACGATGCCAAATTTATCTGTGTACTTGTATTACTCTACACATCAAGGTCCATTTTAGTAGCAAACATAGTATCTTGATGATGCTGGACTCCTATCAATCCCTGCCCTCTAGTGTTGAGAAAATATATCCAATTTTTTCTTTATATATATATATATATATATATATATATACAGTGGTGCCTCACACAACGAACTTAATTGGTTCCAGGAGCAAGTTTGTTATGTGAAACGTTCGTTATGTGAAACGCGTTTTCCCATAGGAATACATGTAAAAAAAAATAATTCGTTCTGCAGCATAAAATATGCTAAGATGACATAAAAAAAGATAAATTTTTGGTTATTATTTTTATTTAGATACATCTAAAAACATAATTGTTTTTTAAAACAACACACATTTTTTAAATTTAAAGACAGACTAAGTAGAGTCTAATTTTACAGTGAGAGAGGGCAGAGTCTCAGCGGCAAAAACTGGGACTTAACTGTTCATTTTTTTTTTTTCTACCGTGTTTCCCCGATGATAAGGCAGGGCCATCAAATAAGACAGCCCCCCCTTTTTAGAAAAAAATGTAAAATAAGGCACCCCCCCGCAAATAAGCCACCCACCGATACCTGCGCTTACCCGACTCGGGTGGTACGGTGGGTGACTCCGTGTGGTCCCTGGCACCCCCGACACGATCGGGGCAAGAGGGAGCTCAAGCCCTCTTGCCCCCCCGACTCCCCGACACGATCGGGGCAAGAGGGAGCCCAAGCCCTCTTGCCCCCCGACTCCCCGACACGATCGGGGCAAGAGGGAGCCCAAGCCCTCTGGCCCCCCCGACTCCCCGACACGATCGGGGCAAGAGGGAGCCCAAGCCCTCTTGCCCCCCCCCCGACTCCCCGACACGATCGGAGCAAGAGGGAGCCCAAGCCCTCTTGCCCCCCGACTCCCCGACACGATCGGGGCAAGAGGGAGCCCAAGCCCTCTTGCCCCCCCGACTCCCCGACACGATCGGGGCAAGAGGGAGCCCAAGCCCTCTTGCCCCGCCGATTCCCCAACTCCCCGACAATATCGGGCCAGGAGGGAGCCCAAGTCCTCCTGGCCACGGCGACCCCCTAACCCCACCCTGCCCTACATTACGGGCAGGAGGGATCCCAGGCCCTCCTGCCCTCGACGCAAACCCCCCCTCCCCCCAACGACCGCCCCCCCCCAAGAACCTCCGACCGCCCCCCCAGCCGACCCGCGACCCCCCTGGCCGACCCCCACGACACCCCCAACCCCCTTCCCCGTACCTTTCTGCAGTTGGCCGGACAGACGGGAGCCAAACCCGCCTGTCCGGCAGGCAGCCAACGACGGAATGAGGCCGGATTGGCCCATCCGTCCCAAAGCTCCGCCTACTGGTGGGGCCTAAGGCGCCTGGGCCAATCAGAATAGGCCCGGGAGCCTTAGGTCCCTCCTGGGGGCAGGGCCTGAGGCACATGGTCGGGTTGGGCCCATGTGCCTCAGGCCCCGCCCCCAGGAGGGACCTAAGGCTCCCGGGCCTATTCTGATTGGCCCAGGCGCCTTAGGCCCCACCAGTAGGCGGAGCTTTGGGACGGATGGGCCAATCCGGCCTCATTCCGTCGTTGGCTGCCTGCCGGACAGGCGGGTTTGGCTCCCGTCTGTCCGGCCAACTACAGAAAGGTACGGGGAAGGGGGTTGGGGGTGTCGTGGGGGTCGGCCAGGGGGGTCGCGGGTCGGCTGGGGGGCGGTCGGAGGTTCTTGGGGGGGGCGGTCGTTGGGGGGAGGGGGGGTTTGCGTCGAGGGCAGGAGGGCCTGGGATCCCTCCTGCCCGTAATGTAGTGCAGGGTGGGGTTAGGGGGTCGCCGTGGCCAGGAGGACTTGGGCTCCCTCCTGGCCCGATCGTGTCGGGGAGTCGGGGGGGCAAGAGGGCTTGGGCTCCCTCTTGCCCCGATCGTGTCGGGGAGTCGGGGGGGCAAAAGGGCTTGAGCTCCCTCTTGCCCGATCGTGTCGGGGAGTCGGGGGGGCAAGAGGGCTTGGGCTCCCTCTTGCCCCGATCGTGTCGGGGAGTCGGGGGGGCAAGAGGGCTTGAGCTCCCTCTTGCCCCGATCGTGTCGGGGGGGCAAGAGGGCTTGGGCTCCCTCTTGCCCCGATCGTGTCGGGGAGTCGGGGGGGCAAGAGGGCTTGGGCTCCCTCTTGCCCCGATCGTGTCGGGGAGTCGGGGGGGGGGGCAAGAGGGAGCCAGGCGGAGAGAGGGCAGTTAAGCGCAGTGCCTGCGCGGAAGGATGCAGCTCGGGCGACTTCGTTGTGTGAAACGAAGTTCGTTGTACGAATCAAGACATAAAGTTCGTTGTGCGCAGCGTTCGCTGTGCGAGGCGTCCGTTATGCGAGGCACCACTGTATATGAAAAGAAAAAATTGTATATATTTATATGTGTGTATATATATATATATATATATACACACACACACACACAATACATACAATATATAAAAGAAGAAGAAAGAAAATGTGAAAATGAAACATTTCTGCAAAAGAGAAAATATTTCAAGGTTACCACCATCTGAAGTAAATCTGACCATTTTCTTAATGAGTACTCTTAAAGAGTAAATTGCACACAGTGTCAGAGAAGCTTGCTAGCTATCTTCACAAATATTTTGAAAATGTATAGCTGTTATTCTTTAACAACGTAAATCCCTTTGTATAAATGAAACGCCAACTTCTAAACTAAATCTGACCAAATATGTGCAAGGAGAAAATTTTAATTTTCTTATTTTTATGTTGCTCTTGAAGAAAATGATTCTATTGGGTCAATATTCAAAGCAATTTAGCTGGCCAGAAAAAGCTCCAAGACAGAAAAGGCTCCTGGTCCAGTTAAATTGCTTGTTCGGGGCTAACCGGTCATTTTCAGTGGCACTTAACTGATTAGTGCCACTGAAACGTCTGGTTAGCGCCTATGCCAAAACTAGCTATTTTTTGAATGCTACCGGGGCAGAGTTGTCTGGATAAGTGCCGATATTCAGCATAAATAGCGCCGCATAAAAGTCAGTCCTATTTTTATGTGGTGCTCCATAGCTGATTAAGGGCTAGGTTCACTAAAGATAGTGACTCAATCGCTGTTGGCCGATTTTCCAACAGTAACTGATTCACTATCAAGTTTGCATGCAAATGATTTGCACGGAGGTGCAAATCATTTGCATGCAAACCCACCGACTCAATTGCTCAGTGAACGACAATGCAGAGCCCTAACAGTAATAACAGGGGATGCAGTCTCCTGTCACTGCTGTTATGGCTTATGCTTTTTTTTTTTTTAATGGAACAGATGTCCTGCGTGCCATCTGTCCCATTAAAAAAGCCCCCCTCCCCGCACTTGAGCTACCATCCCCCCTGAACCCCAAAAACATGGCAGGAGGAATGCTCACTCCCTCCTACCTGGAAAGACCTCCAGCCCCAAAGAAAAAGGCAGAAAGGATGACCACTCCCTCGTGCCACCAGACGCCCCCCCCCAGGCCTCCATGCCTTGAAGTTGGGAGCAGGAGGTTCTCAAAACACCTCCTGCTCCTCCTACAACGACACTGGGCCTTAGGCCCCTCCCCGGTGCATCATGCGATGCACGGGAAGGGGCCTAAGGCCCTGATTGGCTCAGATGCCTCTGGCTCCTCCCATGGGCGTGGCCTGAGGCATCTGAGCCAATCAGGAACTTCATTAGCAAGTAGCCTAAGGAAGTCCCTGTGGCCAAAACAAATGGCCAATCAGGGACTGCCCGTGAGAGGAGCCTGAGGTATCTGAGCCAATCAGGGCCTTAGGCCCCTTCCTGTGTATTCCATGATGCACTGGGGAGGGGCATAAGGCTCAGTGTCATTGCAGGAGATGTTTTCAGTACCTTCTGGTCCCAACTTCAAGGCATGGGGGCCTGGGGGGGGGGGGGGGCGTCCGGTGGCACGAGGGAGTGGTCATCCCTTCTGCCTTTTTCTTTGGGCGGGAGGTCTTTCCAGGTAGGAGGGAGTGGGTATCCCTCCTGCCTTTTTCTTTGGGGGAGAGGTCTTTCCAGGCAGGATGGAGTGAGCATCCCTCCTGCCATGTTTTTGGGGAGGGATGGGGAGGAGGGTGGGGAGGCCCCGTGGCAGGAGGAAGTAGGCATCCCTCCTGCCTTTTTTCCCTGGAGTGGTAGTTGGGTGGAATGAGTGCCTTTGTGGCAGGAGGGATTGAGTATACCTCCTGCCGTTTGTTCTAGAGTCACCGCGTTTGTCGGGGGCGCATGATTGTAGGGGGTCGTTGGGGAGACCGTTGGCAGCAGTGGGGGTTTAAAAAAATTTTTTTTAATGGGCAGATATTTTGCTTGTGTAATACACACAAAATATCTGCACCATTAACAAAAAAATTTTTTTTAAATACCAGGCAGACCTGTCGGTAACAGAGTTATCAACGGGTCTAAAGCAATCGGGTTTTAGAATCGGTAAAACCCGATGCTAAATAGCCAAGCAATGTAAGTGAATCAATCACTTGGCTATTTTGCATGGGGTTTTACTAATTTGCATGGCTGGATTGGAAAATGGGTGATTGAGGGAAAAACACGCGGTGGGCCGTTTAGTGAATCAGGTCAGTTAGCAGCGATCGTTGCTAAACCTGTGAAAACAGGTTTAGCGACGATCGCTGACTTAAGGGAATCTAGCCCTAAATGCTAAATATTGCAATTAGCTGGCTATGCATTAGCTGGTTCCACAAATCCAGACGTTCAATGCTGAAGTGGCCAGGCCCAGTATTGAATTTCCAAATAATATTTTTTTGTAATATCATAAATAGGGCTATACATTTAAGATGTTAATAATGCAATTAACGCATTAAAGCCCCCTTTTAAGAAGCCACATTAGGCTTTTTTATTAATGGCCACGGCTGTATTAGCTCCGATGCTCATAGAATTCCTATGAGTGTTGGAGTTAATACCGCTGGCAGCTGATGATAAAAAAGCTTAACGCGGCTTTATAAAAGGAGGGGGGGGGGTAAATGTTTAACTTGCCATTAACTGCATTAAAATTTTAAAGCATCATTGTCTCTACCTTACTCACACCCATCCAGCATTGTTCTCTCTTCCATATTCTAAATTGTTCCATCTTGTTTTCCTGCTCTCTCTTCTTCTCACTGGCTCACTCATTTTATGTAGTTTCAAGCTCCATGCTGAATTGAGAACAGGAAGCAAAAGGCAGATGCAGGGGCATTCGCCTCTCTGTGTTATGCCGCTAGTTCTGCTGGACCCAAAACCAGGAAGTTATATCAGAGCTGGGCCCAACAGAGCCAGCAACAGCAGACAGAAAGAAGCGTCCCTCACCTGCCTTTCGTTTTCTACTTCCACTACAGCCTCAGTGAAAATAATCAGCAGATCAACGCAGGAACTTGAAACCACATAAAATAGATAAGCCAGAGGGAATGGGAGAGGACAGGGAGACAAGACAGTGCAATGTAGTAAACGGGGGAGGTGAAAAAGATGGGATAATGCAGGATATGGGGTGGGGAGAGACAGAGCAGTGCAGATTCTAGGAAAAGGAAAAGATGGGCCAATGCAGGATATGGAGGGTGTAGAGAGATAGAGCAGTACAGCCCATGGAGGTGGGGCAAGACAAAGCAATGCATAATATGATGGGGAAGAGATGAGGCAATGCAGAATATGGAGAGATGGAGCAATGCTGTATATATGGGGAGACAAGGCAATACCATAAGGTTGGGGTGGGGAGAGAGATGAGGCAATGAGGGATGATGGTTTTGCTTTTGTGGTAGTGGGAGGGAAGGAAAGAAGGTGTGCAGAGGAGTAGAGAGAGCCATTTTAAATGGTTAGGTGGCGGGACAGAAAGATGGGGCAATGCTGGTAATGATGTGTGAGAAAGGAGATGTGTGAGAATGAAGAGATGGGCGATGGGTTAGGTGGCGGGACAGAAATATGGGGCAATGCTGGTGATAGTGTATGAGAAAGGAAATGTGTGAGAATGAAGAGATGGGTGATACTTGATGGTGAAGGGTGGAGAGAGACAAGCAATGCTGGATGGTTGGAGAAGAGAGAGAAAGGGATGATGCTGGGTGGCACGGTAAGAGAGGAACAGATGCTGAAAATGTGTGATGGAAGAAATAAATAAGAAACTAAACTAAACTAAACCTTAGGTTTGTATACCGCACCATCTCCACAAGCGTAGAGCTCGGCACGGTTTACAGCAGAGGTGCCCAATACATCGATCGCGATCGACCAGTAGCTCTGGAAAGCAACGTGAGTCGATCGCGGAGCCCATCCCGGGCTCCATGATAGACTCTTGTTGCCGTCCTGATCTACGGGCCGATCAGCCTTCCTCTCCAGTGTTCTCTCTAGGGCCTTTTAGCTGGGCGGTCCGCCCAGCTGTCATCTGCCGCTGCTGAACATTTAAAAAAAAACCCCAAAAAACCGGCTTGGAGATTTCAGCCCGTAGCGAATTTATGCTCCGGGCTTTAACGTGTGCGTACTGGCTTCTCTTCTCTTCCCTCCGAAACCGGAAGTTATGTCCCGGGGGGGGGGGGGGGGGGAGAAGGGAAGCCGGCACGCACATGTTGAGAGCCCTGAAGCAAGCGTTCGCTACGGGCTAATGCGGGAGACAGGTTAGTGAAGCATTTGTTCTTCTTCCTGCCGGGTCCTGCCTACTTTCTGTTTCCGCGAAGGCAGGACCCGGCAGCATTTCCCCCAATAGGTTGATCACGATCTTGGGCTGATCAGCCTTCCTCTTCCTGTTGGCAGAATTGACGTCGGGGAGAGGAATGCTGGTTGGCTGAAGCAGGGAGAGCTTGGGGCCTGTTATTGGTGGCGTTTGGGTCCTGGTCCCCAATGGCAATGGCAGTGGCAGTGGCTTGGGGGAGGGCAGGGAGAAAGAAAGAAAAAGGGCAGGCAGGGAGACAGAAGGAAAGAAGAGAAACAGAAAAAAAAGAAAGGGAGGCAGAGAGAAAGAAAGGGCAGGGAAGAGGAAGGAAAAGTTGGGGGAAGGAATGAGGTCTGGAGGAGAGGAAGCATACAGGCTAAAAGAAGGGAAGAAAGATTGTATGCACAGTCAGAAGAAGAAAGTGCAACCAGAGACTCATGAAATCACCAGACAAGGTAAGAAAAATTATTTTATTTTAAATTTAGTGATCAAAATGTGTCTGAATTTATATCTGCTGTCTATATTTTACACTAAGGTCCCCTTTTACTAAACCGCAATAGAGGTTTTTAGTGCAGGGAGCCTATGAGTGTCGAGAGCAGCGCTGGGCATTCAGCGCAGCTCCCTGCGCTAAAAACTGCTATCGTGGTTTAGTAAAAAGGGAGGGGGGTATATTTGTCTATTTTTGTATGGTTGTTACTGAGGTGATAGTGCATAGAGTCATCTGCTTTGACTTCTTTGAAAAACCCTGGAATAGGAATGATAATTAACATTTTCTATGCGTACAGTGTGCTTTGTGTTTTTTTTAAAATTTTATTGTTGGTAGATCATTTTGACTTGGTCATTTAAAAAGTAGCTCGCAAGCCCAAAAAGTGTGGGCACCCCTGGTTTATAGGGTTAGGTTGAAAAGGAGCTACAATGAAGGGTTATAGGAAAGGAGCTAGGAAGATAAAGAGGGACAGGGTACCAAAGAGCGGGAGGTGTTAGATTTTTGAAAAGAGCCTAGTTTTCAGGTGTTTGCGGAAGGATTGGAGGGAGCTTGAAATTCTGAGTGGGGATGTGAGGTTGTTCCAGAGTTCTGTGGTTCTAAAGGGGAGGGATGTTCCTAGTTTTCCTACGCGGGATATACCTTTTGCAGAGGGGAATGATAGTTTCAGTTTTTGGGAGGATCTAGTGGAATTAGGGTTAGAGGAGTTCCAGAAGAGTGGGATAACGGGAGGGAGGATGCCATGTAGGATCTTGAAAGCTAAACAGGCACATTTAAAGAGGACTCTGCAGTGAACTGGGAGCCAGTGAAGTTTGGACAGGAGTGGGGAGACGTGGTCGAACTTGTCTTTAGCGAAAATAAGTTTGGCCGCAGCGTTCTGGATTAGCTGAAGTCTATGGAGTTTTTTTTTAGTTAGGCTTAAATAGATGGAGTTGCAATAATCTAGTCTAGAGAGGATGGTGGATTAAACAAGGACGACAAAGTGAGAATGATGAAAGTACGATCTCACTTTCCTCAGCATATGAAGACTAAAGAAGCATTTTTTTTACCAAGAAGTTGAGGTGGTCATTGAAGGAGAGAGAGGAGTCTATGATGATGCCAAGGACTTTGCTTGAAAACTCAAGCTGAAGAGTGGAGCTGGAAGATAATGGGATGGAGGTGGGTAAATGACCTAATATTGGGCTGAGCCAAAATAGTTTTGTTTTGGACTCGTTCAATTTCATTGGTACAGAATGTGCCCAGGATTGAAGGTTCATTATACATGCGGATATGTTCTCAGCGAGGTTAGTGAGGTTCGAGTCGGTCTCAAGGAGGATGAGGATATCATCAGCATAGGTGTAGAGAGTTTCCAGGGGGGATAGATGAAGGAGTTTCAAAGAGGACATGTAAATATTGAAAAGGATAGGAGAGAGGGGTGAGCCTTGCGGGACTCCACATATCGGCTTCCAGGAAGGGGATGAAGTACCATTTATGTTAACGGTGTAGGAGCGTAAGCGTAGGAATTTCGAGAACCAGTCTAGGACTGTGGAAATTAAGCCTATTTCAGAGAGTTGGAAGATTAGGATATCAAGATGGACGATGTCAAAAGCTGCGGAGAGGTCGAATTGTAGAAGTACAGCAAATTTGTTGCGAGAATGAAGTTGTTGTACCTTAGAGATTAGTGAGGCTAATAGGGATTCGGTGCTGAAGTTGGGTCTGAAGCCGAATTGGTGGGGTAGGAGAATAGAGAATCTTTCTAGGTAGGATGAGAGTTGAGTGGATATGATGGATTCTAACATCTTGGTTAGGAGAGGGATGTTTGCTATTGGACGGTAATTGGAGGGAATAGAGGGGTCAAGGTCGGTCTTTTTCAGTAGAGGGGTTAGTGCAATATGTTCCATTTAGCATCGTTTATAAGTTTGGTGAGGGAAGTGATGGCCTGTGTAGAGATATTCTCGAATAGGTAGGAGGGGAAAGGATCCAAGGTACATTTGCAAGTTTTTAGTTTGAGGCAGAATTTGGAGACTTGCAATTCGGAGACAAGCTCAAAAACGGTCCAGGATCTGTCGGCTGGAATGGGATTGGAGACAGGTAGGGAAGGGTTGAGGTCAGTAGAGATTAGGGAGTTGTAGGAGACTGTAGGCGGGAAGGAGCATCTTAGGGTGGTAACCTTTTCATTGAAGAATTTTGCAAGGGCATCTGCTGATAGAGACGAGGGGAGCAAGAATGGGTCCTTTTTTGAAGTTAAGGAGTGCCAAATGTTAAACAACGCACTGATCTGGTTGTTGGATCTGGAGATTTTATCTCCGAAGAAATTCTTCCTGGCTTTTTTTAGTAATGAATTGTAAAGTTTAATATTGACCCTCCAGGTCTGTCTATCTGAGGGGGATTTAGATTTTTTTCATTTGTGCTCCAAAGTGCGACATTTCTGTTTCAGCTCTCTATGGAGCGGTAGATACCAAGGGGCCTTTCGGGGGTAGGAGATGGTTTTTGTGGATATTGGAGCGAGGGAGTGATAGATGGATTCGGAGAGGGAGATCCAATTGCACCAGCAGGATTCAGAGTCTGTAGGCTTAGGATTGGAGGAGAGTTGGTTGAGAAATTTGGACCAGAAAAGATTACTCAAAATTTTCTTGCAGAAGGTTATTGAATGGGAGGAATGGGATGGGGATTCAAGGTGTGACACGAAAATGGGGAGGCAAGTAGCCCCTAAGAAGTGGTCAGACCAAGGGACTTGTTCCCAACGGATGTCATCGGTTGAAGTTTTGAAGGCAGTAAGGTCGAGGAAAGTGGTGAAGTCTAGTGTATGTCCTTTTTCGTGGGTTGGAGAAGAGGTAGGTGAGGAAAAACCTAGAGAGGTAAGGAAGTTGTTAAGAAAGAAGGGAGATGGTGGACAGGAATAGAGGGTGGTAGAAGGTATGAGAGGGGAAATGCACATAGATGGCAGAGAATGGAGGGAAAGGGAAGAGCTGGAAACTAGATAGATTTGAGAGGGAAAGAGAAAAATAGAAGAAAGTTGGATGTGAAAGATGGATATTGAGCAGGAATGAAGAAGAAAGAATGAGAAAATAGTAAATATAGAGGAGGCTCTGGAAACAGTTCAGAGCAAAGAGAGAGGGAAGTAGAGACAGGAAACAAAATGATTATAAAAATAAAACAAAGGTAAGAAAAATGATTTTATTTTCAGTTTAATAATTGAAACATGTCAGTTCTCAGGAATTTATTTCTGCTGTCTATATTTTGCATTGTACAAGAGAAAATGTGAGGGGGCACTTTACATGATTAATCATGCGATTACATGTGCAGCCCTAATTATTAACATAGAGCAACATTACCATCCACATGTCCAAATATAACTTGAAGATAATTAAAAAAAATAATACTGTTCACATTATTAACTTTTGCAAACTTCTACATCTGACCAATAGCTTAGGCTTTGTTTATTATAGCCTTCTCCCCCACCCAATACAATGGAACCCACTTAATCACATACCGCTTAATTGCAAAATCCAACTAATCGCATAACACCACAAAAGTCAAATCCAAAATATATCTTCCTATGAAATCGACTGCCTGTTTATATGCATTCTGGTTAATTTAATAAGTCTATTAGCATACCAAAATGGCCTGGTTTATTGCATAGAATATGGCTTTAATATAAATTATTCTCCTGATTCTGCATTAATCCATATATAGAAGGGTTGTTGGTGTAATATCAATTAGAGAATGACACGGGGGAAAAATTTGTCCTCGTCAATGCCCCGACCCTGTGACCACCGTCCCCCGCAGCATCCATAGCAGGTGTGACTTGCTCCAATGCAGATTAGGAGTGGGATGGGGGGTCAATGCAGGTAACGAAGGAAGACTACAAAGTTCTCATTTTCCTGTATGAGGCAGTGCTCTGGTGTTCCCTTCTTTTCACTACTTCCTGGAGCCTAGGGAATCCGCTATCCTGTGCCTGTTTCAGTGCCCTCACCCCCACCTTATGCTTCCTATATAGTGGGGTGCCAGTGATCTTTTTGTATGAGGTGGCGGACTCCATGCACCTTCCTAAACTGCTCAAAACTCTTTCCTGACTGCAGCTGCACTGAACTTCTCTCTCTACTGTAAATTTCTTCAGAGGAGAAGTGAAGCCCTGTAAGAGCCGTGCTTCAAAGAAGCAGAAGGAAAGTGTGGGGATGCAGCCTGCCTTACCTTAGGACTTTCACTACCAGCTCCAAAGTTCTCAAGTTCCTTCCAGCTCCGCAGTTTCTTTGTGGGTGACTCCACTCCAGCAACCCGTCCTCCGTGGCTCTGAAATCCGTCCGAATCGCTACTGCTGCACAACATTAAATAGGATTTTCAAGAGATTATGTGGCAGTAGTGATTGGTCCCCTCACTGCTTGAGCGGGAGGAGAAGACCCAATTGTAAGGCGGTACACTGAAAGGGGTGGAGTCAAAGGCAGAACGGCGTGAGTCGGCGATGAAGAGTCTTGAAGTTGAAGACAACAGAGAACAGACATGGCTGCTGGAACTTGAAGACCAGCCGACAGCGACACCACGGCAAGTTACGGTAATGAAGGAGGGGTGCGTTTACCTGTGAGGACAAAGCTTTTCACCGTTCTTGCTGGCGGTGAAAAGTTTTGTTCCTGTGCCTGCGGCGATTTGGGCTGTAGCGTTTCCGTGCCCCGCGGGCAAATTGCGGCCCACCGCGGCTTCCCGTGGGGTTTGCTCACTGTGTCATTCTTTAAAATCAATTACCCATGTCTGGGGCTATCAGTCAGGTGAATAATCAACAGATGGTGCTCTAGGGGTAAGGCCATGAACTAAATTTGTGGAACATCTCTCCGATTCCATACTGAATTGTAGCTTAAAGTTCTTGAAAAAACACTGAATATGAAGAGAAAGTAAAAAACGGACAGACTTAACATTAAGTGATAAAGTTAAAGTAGTAAACATGCTAAAGGAAATGCAGTCTCAGTCAGAGATTGCTCGGAAATTAGGTATCTCAGTCACATGTTTCTAGGCTGGCTAGAAGAAATAATAAATAAGGAGGCTAGAAGGCTGGCTAGAAGAAATAATAAAACATGTTTCTAAGGCTGGCTAGAAGAAATAATAAAACAATGACAACATAATGACAATCCCGAATGAAAACAGAAATGCATTAGAAAAGCTGCTGATGTTGAGACTGCATTGACAGTGTGGTTCACTAATTCATGTGGTTGTGATGTGCCACTCAGTGGACCAGTTCTGCAGCAGAAGGCCCAGGAATTGGCAAAAAAAGCTAAACAAACCGAATTTCAAGTCAACAACTGGTTGGTTCTGTCATTGGAAGGCTCACAGTGACACTGTCTACAAGCGTATGCATGGTGAGATAAGCTGTCTGCTAATCTCTGGATTTCTGCCCTGTCCGTTACGTAATTACAAACCCGATGACATCTACAACTGTGACAAAAACTGAGATTTATTACCATACAATGCCAGATGGGACCCTGTTAAACAATATGGAGACAATCTCGGGCAGCAAAAAAGGCGAAGGATCAAATTTCAGTGCTGGTCTGTGCAAACATGACAAGCACCGATAAGTATAAACTGCTCGTTATTGGAAAAAGCAAATCACCAATTTTTGGGGGTGGATCAGCAAATATCATCACATACAATGCAAACACTAATGCGTGGACAATGTCAAATTTTTTTTGTGAGCGGCTAATTGCTTTTAACAGTAACATGAAGAGGCAGAGCAGTAGGTTGTTGTTATTGTTGACAACTGTTCTGCACCATCCCAGTGAGGCTGACAAAAATCTCCAACATGTGAAACTGGTTTTCCTGTCGCCAAACACATCGTACATTCAACCATGTGACATGGGTACTATACGAAATTTGAAGGCCCACTACTGTTGCAGTGTCCTGGAAAAAAAAATCATAGCCAAAACTAACAGCAGTGAGGCAAGTCTGTCAGCAAACAGCCTTGAAAAGGCAATAATGTTGCTTGATGCAGTTCATATGCTGCTTCAGGCTTGGAAGGATGTGAAGCAGCAGACAGTTGTTAACTGCTTCCGCAAGGCTGGTTTTGTGGCACATCAGGAACAGGACTCAGATAACACAGATGCCTATGATCTCAATGTTTACTGCTGCTGTCGCTTAGCTTAACTGCTGAGGAATTTGAACAGTTCGTCGAAATGGACACAACAGCAGAGTGTCATGGCATACCAGCTGATGATGAGATCTGTTCATCACAGTAGCCAGCTGGGCCTGGAGGATCAAATGATGAACCTTGCAGCAATGTGGGGGGAGAGAAGAGTGACAGTGACACTGATGACACACCCCCTGCACTGACATTAGCTCAGGCATTTAACGCACTAAAGACTGCACCAGTGGATGGCAAGCATTAGCTGCCCAGATTTCTCATCGATCTATGCAGTAGAGAACTTTGTGCAGTCAAAGCTGTTAAGCATGCGAAAGCAGGCAAAAATCCAGGACTATTTTGCTTCAAAGTAGAATAGAAATCAGAGTACTGATTAATACTGTATGGTGTTTTATTTGTGTTGAATAGTAATAGGAACAGGTTTTCCATTGAAGTGCAATGAATTGTTTTTGTAGCTATGCTACCATTATGACTGGTCGTTTAGTGACCTTTTTTTTTTTTTTTTTAAATAACAGCTTTTATTGAGATACACCTCAAACATAACAGAAACATATAGAATACAGCAGCAAGAAAATAAAGTGCAAGCAACCACACTCCAAACAACACCCAAAGTGTAGTCAAGAACAAATACAAATGTAATCCCCCCAATCAAACAATAACAAACTGCAAAACCCACCCAAGTTCCCCCCCCACCCACCCCCCAGGGACAAAACACAATTCCCACAACACTCAATTAGGTCGAGAAGCATCCAAAACCAGAAAAGAAAAAACCCAAAAATGGAATAGGGATATAAATAGAGGTTCCCCCTAGTCGCCGCCATCCCAGTCCAGTCCCATGGTCAACTCAGTGCCCCAATCCACCCCTGCCACTGATCCCCACAGAAGCCCGAAATCTGCGCCAAATATGAGCATAGCCATGGAGTTTACCATGGCGTAGGGCTGTTAAGTGGTAAAGAAGTTGCCAAGTAAGCAAGCGATGCTCCACCATGGCCCACGTGGGAGGGAGCACCTGGTTCCAAAGGGAAGCACCGGTCCTAACAACAGCTCAAAGGGAGTCTTACCCCCCTCAGATCCCTCAAAAGACCCGAGGCCCTGATATAATGAACCACTTGCAAGTAGGGAAACAAATCTCTGACCCCAAAGCCAAACCTGCCCCGGAGCTCTATAAAGGGTCGAATACGGACCAAAACCGGATCCCACAATTGACCCACACACACTAAGCCCCTAGTTTCCCAATCAGCAAATACTCCACCACCTCGTCCCGGTGGAAAATCTGGATTATATCTTAACGGGGTATACCAGGAATGGCGCCTACCCAGCAATAAACTACCCCGGGTCTGATTCCAAACCCTTAAAGAAGTTCCCACTGAGGACAGGCCACCCTCCAGCCGCACCCTGCCAGGTAACCAAGGCCGATGTAACAAAGGCACCCCACCACTTAAACTTTGCTCTATCTCCACCCACAGTTTCGGCTTCTGCGTCTGCCACTCTAAAAGGGCGCGCAGCTGAGCAGCCTGATAGTATTTTACCACGTTGGGAACCCCCAACCCGCCGTCACCCCTACCCATACATAAGACCGTCCTACTCACCCGAGGTCTCCTTCCAGCCCAAATAAAGTGAGAGATATGCCGTTGAACTCCCTCCAACATGTTCCTACCTACCAAGAGCGGCAGTACTTGAAATAAAAACAAAAGACGAGGCAAAATCATCATTTTCACAACTGCCACCCTACCCAACCAAGAGAAATACTGATCTTTCCAACTAAGCAAATCCTGACGAATACGTCAAAAGAGCGGGGAGAAATTAAGATCATAGAGATCCACTCCCGGAGGTCCGAAATAAACCCCGAGGTAGCGGAGAGAATGCTGAACCCACCGGAACGAAAACTGGTCTCGGAGGTAAGTCACTCGATCATCAGACAAGTTAATGTTAAGGAGCTCAGATTTTCCAACATTGACACGAAATCCCGACACCTTACCATAAGCATCCAACTCCCGTAAGATAGCCTGCAGGGAACCCTCAGGGTCCTCCACCGTAAACAAGAGATCATCCGCAAACAAAGCTAACTTATAATCCCCACCCGGCACCGTAACCCCCTTGATCTCCCGGTTCAGCCGCACCCGGTTCAGCCGCCAGGGGTTCTATCGTCAAAGCGGAGAAGAGGTGAAAGAGGACACCCCTGACGCGTTCCCCTTGCGAGCGAAAAAGTCTCCGAGTAGCCCCCATTTACCTTTATACATCCAATAGGGCAAGTATAAAGGATCTGGATCCAACCCCGCATGCGCGGACCCAAACCTACAGATTCTAAAACCCTGAACAAGAAAGGCCAGGAGACTCTATCGAACGCCTTCTCAGCGTCGACCGACAGAAACACCGTTTCCCTCACTCCCCCCCTTGCCCTTTCAAACAAGTTGTAAACCCGACGAGTATTGTCACCCACCTGTCTACCCGTTACAAAACCCGACTGATCCAGATGGATCAGCCGAGGAATCCAACTCATCAATCTGTCAGCCAAGATCCGCGTAAAAAGCTTAGTGTCAACCCCCAGCAACGAGATCGGCCTATAAGAAGCACACTGCAGGGGATCCTTCCCCTCCTTGGCCAACACCGTCACACCCGCTAATCTCATAAAGTAGGGGAGGGCACTATTCTCTTGCAGGGAGTTAAGAAAACGCAACAAAGGAGGCAGCAAAAGATCCTGAAAGCGTTTATAATATCGAACAGTAAAACCATCCAACCCTGGCGACTTGCCAAGGGGCATAGAACGCAGCGCTCCACGAGCCTCAACCAACGTGAGAGGACGGTCCAACCGTGCCACATCATCAGGCGCAATCCGGGGCAACTCCGCCAAAGCCAAATAATCGTCTAGGTCAGGTAAGGACCCAGAAGTTTCCGGTGCATAGAGATGGGAGTAATACTCCACAAAACGTGCCCGAATAGCATCCTCGTTCCGCAACAACTCACCAGAGGCTGCACGTAGCGAGAGAATCTGATTGCGCTTCTGCCGCACTTTCAGACGATGGGCAACCAATCGACTAGCTTTATTAGAAAATTCAAAATAGCGCTGTTTGAGAAGTTGTAAATTATGGTGTAAACGCTCCAGGTCTAAAGCCTGAAGATCCCGGCGTGCTTGAAACAAGCGTTCCCGTAATGCAACATCCCAAGGGCTACGCTTGTGCAAGCCCTCCAACCGACCAATCAAAATCAGCAAAGCCGCTGCCTCTTCCCGTCGTTTACGTTGCCGGGCTGAGGCCAGGGCTATCACTCTGCCCCTAAGGGTGGCCTTTAACCCCTCCCAAACCACTTCCAACGAAGCACCACATTCTACATTCACATCTAAATATTCCTGTATCCACCCTTCAATCTGCACTCCCACCTCCGGATCATCCAGGAGACTATCATTAAAACGCCAGAATTTGCGTCCCGAGCCACCACCCTCTCCCAGGAACCGCAACCAAACTGGGGCATGATCCGACCATGTTAGGGACTCAATCCCCGCTGATTCCACCCTCCGAAGCAGTTCCCGCTCCACAAAAACATAATCAATTCTAGAATAAGAGGAATGGATACCCGAAAAATAAGTATAATCTTTAACCGATGGATGGAGCCACCGCCAACAATCCACCACATTCAGAGTAGCCAAGGCCTCCCTCAACAGTTTACGATCCCGCCTCCCATATTGATCCGCCCTCCCTGAGTTATCCAAATGAGGGGTTACTGTGAGATTAAAATCCCCACCTAAAACCAGGGCACCCCCCTTAAACCTGAGAATTCTAGGCACTAACTCTCGAAAGAAGACCCCCTGACCCTCATTGGGAGCATAAACATTAACCAGTGAGTACAAGAACCCCTCAATCAAAGCCTCCAACATTATATATCTACCCTGAGGATCCCGCACCACCCTCTGCACTTCACAACGAATCCCCTTACGAACAAGAATACCCACCCCACCCTTCTTAGAGGTGCCTACCCTGGAAGTCCAGAAGGCCTGAGGAAACCTAGAATCCCTAACTAGAGATTCATGGGACTGGAGTAGATGTGTCTCCTGGACGAAACATACATCAGCCCGCAAGCGAAGCAGCTCCCTATAGAAAGCTCGTCTCTTATTGGGGGAATTTAGACCCCTGATATTATAAGAGACCAACCGGAATCCCTCCATGATCCAAAGATAAGAATGGCAATGCAACCCCAACCCCTGCCAACTTGTCCCCACATCTCCCGCAACCCCCCCCAACCCACTCCCCCACCCCCCCCTCCCCCAAAGTGAGAGTCCACAGATCTCCCACCAGCATACAAGGAAGTGATCCATCTCCATGGCCCCATACACAAACCCCACAACACAACACTAACTGTCAAATACAGTTCCCACAACAATCCCCAGAATTCAATCCGCCAACCCCCAAACCCCCCCCGCACCACACTTCTCACTCCCCCCTCCCCCACAGTACAACATTCACCCACAGAACACCAATACATCTCTCCAACTTCCCCCTTCCCACCCTCCCCCAGAACCAGTCCATGGGCAGCCCCCTCACAGTTCCTTTCCAAAACTCAAACCCAGGTACCCAGCTCCAAGGAGGGGTCCATACACACACCCCCTGCAGGTAGGGAAGTATTGAAAAAACTGGAACAATACAAGCACAGTCAGTCAGCTCTCAGGGGGGGGGGCACTGGATGTAGAAGCAGTAGCCGGAAGAGGGAGTCCCCCTCCACGACCGCCCCTCCCGCTCCGGGATCCTCTCTCCACTCGCTGCCATCGGGAGGGGGCGGGAGGCGCCACCCCATTCAGCACCGCTCCCCCTGCAGGAACAGCCTCCTCCGGGACCTCAATACCCGCTTGCTGCAATAGACCACGAGCCTCCCGCACTGTAGTGACTTTTGTATGAACTCCATTTGATGGTAATCACCACCCCAAAAGGGTAAGTCCAGCAGTAGCGCAAATTACTACGCTGCAATGCTTTGGTCACATCTCTGAACGCCCGTCGTTTCTGGAGCGTGCCCGCAGCCAGGTCTTGATAAAACTCCAACCGATGGCCTTCCCACGTAACTGTGCCCATCTCCCGGGCTCTGCGGAAGATCTGTTCTTTAAGGGTAAAGCTCAGGAGGCAAAGTACAATATCTTTAGGTTGATCGGATGTCCGAGGTCCCAGGGCTCGATGTGCCCACTTAATTCCCGGCTCCAGGGTATCATCTTGTAAGAGCCACCTGATCAGCTTAATAATAGTAGCACGCACATCTTTAAACTCAGGTAAGTCCGGTAGGCCCCGCACCCTCAAATTATTACGCCGGGTGCGGTTCTCCAGGTCCTCAACTTTGTCCAGGAGGATTTGATAATCAGCAGAGGCAGTTTCCAAGGATCTTTGCACCTCGGTCACATTCTCCTCGCAGCTATCCAGCCTCATCTCCACAACCTCCACCCTGGTGCCCACCTCCACCAAATCCGTTCGCAGCTCTTGCACCGCTTCCCGGACCTGCACAGCCACAGCCGAAATTTCAGATTTCACCTCGGTAATCCAACGCTGCATGTCCGCTTTAGTAAGCGGTTCCGGCGGGGCATCAACCTGCCCTGGCTCAACCAGCATATCAGCGACCGCAGCGATAGCACCACTCAATCGCGCCGCTTCCCCGCTGCTGGTCTCCGGGCCCGCACCACCACGTGCTACCCGGCCCAGCGCCTGCTCCATCGTGCGCTGGCCAGGTTTGTCACCGGGTAATTTTTGCGCGTTGCCATGGGGTTCCCCGATCCTTCACACACCTCACCACCGCTCGGGGAGTGGAAAAATGCGCCGTTTACACAACTTTAATCAGTTAGATCGCCGGGCCCGAACGGAGCTTTCAGTTTAAGCTCCCATCCGCGGCGATGACGTCACTTCCTCTCCGTTTTGTGACCTTTTGATTGTGACTTTCCAATTCACTACTGTATTCTGACTGGTCGCGTTGTGAACTTTTGATTTTAACTTTTTAATAAATCTTACTTCATCCAGGCCATCATGTTCCACATTGGTATTGTTGTGGGCTTTCTGTACACTACAGTATGCAGTACTGTACAGTATAGGTCTATGCACATACGTTTCAACATATGTTCCAGTTATTCGAGTAGCCTGGTTAATCGCATAAGCAGAGCTTGCATGGCAGCTATGTAATTAAGTGGGTTCCACTGTACCAATTATTTCAGCCCTAGAATTTCCAAAACACTGAGGACCAGATTTGAAAAGTGGCACCATAACTGGCAGGCACCTGAAAAAATGGCGCTGGTCGCCTGTCACTCAGATTATGGCACTGTTTTCAGAATTGCGGCCTGTGTCAAAGGTAGGCACTGGAAATGTAGGCCAGGGTTCCGGTGCCTACCTTTGATATAAAATCATGCTTAGTGGCACCAAACATCATTCTCGCCCATAACCACACCTCTTTTGACATTTGGCACCACTAGAAATTTGCATAGATGCGATTCCAGCACCGTGTTTTGAAGGCGCCTACTTTTTTCCTTTTAATTTGTTTTTAATTGCACAGTCAGTTACCATGACGTTAATGCCAATTAAAACAATTAAGTTAGGCACTGGTAGAGCGCCTATAGAATCTGGGCCTGAGTGGCTAAATATTGACCCTATGTTTTAAAGCAATTTTATACCTTCAAAAGTGGGGAAAAAAAAAAAAAAAAAGGAACAAACGCTGCAGATATGAGACAGGAAAAAAGGAGCAGAGATGGCCATCATCAGTATAAAACCGTAGAGAAATTTAATTAATCAACAGCTGACCTTAAGCTTACAGCTTAATACTGACCTTGGCCATCTCTGTAAATTCTCTCTTATACTTCCAAATGTACAGAACAAAACCTAAATATTTCCTAAAATTTTCTTTAGAATATAAACAGTATATTCTTGGAAGAAGGGGGCTGAAATACTCCAATCCATGCTAAAAAAAAATATTAAAAAAAGTGCACAACAGCTTTCATTGATGACATTTAGGCTTTGCCATCTGTGAGCTGTCTTGGGTATGCTAATCCCTTTCCCCAGGCAGAGGGAGTCTGTCACTGAAGAGACTCCTTCAGTGTGCTATAAGAGATGGCCATAACATTCATGATTACAGGAGAAAGCTCGCCACTGCATTGAAATATTAAAGCCTGAAAGCTCTCACCTTGACAGCTGTTTCCGAACCTTCTTCCTTAAAATCGTCGTATTTCATTACCTCGGCCATAATGAAACCTTTTTCAAAATCCGTATGAATCTTCCCGGCAGCCTGAGGAGACCTTGTCCCTTTCTGTCAAGAGAAGGACCAGGAGAAAATTAATTGAAGACAGATTGCAGATGGCATCTCTCTGTTTCCTGCCACTAAAACTCTGTTTCTTATCTGTTAACATGCTAGGGTTCCAGTCACTTTATGCTTGGTATCGGGCAGTTCAGATAACTGTTCATAGTCCAGATAAAATCCTGTGTTTCCAGGAGAGGCAACATTGGTTCCCTTTTGTTAAATCACCATCAACAGATGTATTGATCTGAGATACAGCCCACATATGTTGGTATTGGTTGTGCTTCTATCTTAGATTCTGATAGTGACCTAAAGATTTTATTTCAAGGTAAGTTCAAGAACTAGATCATCAAACTTTAGATGATAAATGAGGTCACTGAATAGATGTCCCCTTTTTTTTCCTATCCTTTAGTCCAAGGACAACCCTTGCCAGTACCATGTAAAAATACAGAGGCTCTTGGTGCTAGAAATTTCCAAGAACCTCATTAAACAAACACACTGTTTTATTGCACAACAGAGCCTGTTGTAATGTTGACAATTTTATAAGTACTTGGCTGAAACACAAGTCTACAACAACCCAAAACAGGTGGTATAGAGAGGTAATAGGGGGTCTCAAACGCTCATAGCTATAAGCCTGACATTCTTTTCAAGGCTAATAACTACAAAGTGAGCTGTTTCAGGTTGTTGTAGACTTGTGTTTCAGCCAAGTCTTAAAGATTTCAGTGTGTTTCACAAGAGTTTGGAGAATTAATTTTATAAGTACACCATAAAGGAATTTGCATATGTGCTGTGTGTACAATATATCCCCAAACCTTCTAGTGATGCACATACGTTTACCTGCCAAACAAAATATCATGAATAAAGCAGTGTGAAGGTTTTGCAACTAAGAATCCAGAAAGAGAATTCAAACATATGCAGGAGAAGAAAACTGCCCTCCCATTCTAATTGCTCCATATGTTAAATTGGGAGACAATACATTCTATGCACACACAGCAATGGAGAGAAAGCTGGGAAATAATCGTGACCTGAAGCCTGCTTAATAAAGCATGTTAGAGCACTAAGGAGCCTGACACTGGAAAGCAGAGTTTTTACAATAAAAGATGTATTGGATTAATATGCCTATTCACTGATGCTTATCTGACTAAAAATCATAGTATATTAGACCAGAGAGATTTACAATCTGTCTTAAAGACAAATCAGCTTTCAGATTTCCTAATACAGGGTAAACCATTTTTTTTCAATTGAACAGGAAAAGGGACCTATTTAACTATGCAAAATAATACTTCAATACAATAAAACGCTGTGGTGTTTTCATTACAGACTCTATTTAAAACAAATATGACTGAGAAAGAGATGTTGTTTTATTTTAAAGCAGAAAACCAAAATAGAAACAGCACTGTGTGCTTTATAAATAGGCCTCAATTACAGAAGGTGTATTTAATTTCTTCTCTGAACTGCCTAAAATGTAAAAACCTAACATAATCACAACAAAATGCAAACAACTAAATTATACTGGTGGCTGAGAACAGAGAAATGATTTTCTTTGAATGGAATGAAAGCAGGAGAAAAACCCACCATGGACCCAGATGTGTGTGAAGGGGACAGATTAAAAGACTAGATAATACATTTGTTCATTTCAAAAGTTTGTAGTTTATAATTTGCAGTTACAAATTTCCAGATATTATTCATTCTGAAAAGCCAGTCTAGAATGTATTTACATTTAAACGCAATCTGCTATAGTTCAGCATTCATTGTCCTACAGGAATAAATTACCATATATACGTACTTGAATATAAACCAATCTGAATATAAACTGAGGTTACCTTTTTCCCTCAAAAAAGGAGGAAAAAAGGTTGAATCGAATATAAACCAAAATTAGAAATTTGGGTGATCCTAGTGAGAAAGTCTACAAAGACTAGACATCCTTGCCATGATTTTAACACAATTTATTTATCTTTAAATATTTTTATTAGAACAAAACCATAAACATTTACAACAATAGCAATTTAAACAATATGGGGCTCATTTTCAAAAAAACGAGATATCCAAAAGACAGCATAAACCAGTACTTGGACATCTTACTTACCTTCACTGTTATCCCCCACCCCCCTCTTCCTCAGCATGGTCTTTACTGTTCTGGCACTCAACACATCACAAAGCTATAGCTTTCCAATTATGTACAGAATTCATTGGTGGAAAAGGAATTCCAGAAATGCAGGGTAAAATGTAGTTTACCTTAATTTAATGCAGTGTTTATATACCACTAAATCAGTGACCACCAATATCAAAGCCAAGTGGATTTAATAATTTTAGCACTACAAAGCAGATGGGAGTGGCCTCACCAACTTGTGAAAAATGTAGATCAGCGAAGAACACTTATATTCATGCATTTTGGGAACAGGTCACCAGATATAAGGCAACTCTTGTGGGAGTTCCTATCAGAAAGATGGTTGAACAATTAGTATTAGATAAACCGGAGGCATTTCAGATCATTTATTATCAAATAATTTTTTTTGAGCTTAGCACAGGAAAAATACCGACAACACAACCTGATACAGACAAGCTCAGAGTTTCAAAACAACCAAATAACACCACCAACCCCTACCCCCCAACACTCCCTCCCAGATTATTTATAAATAAGTTAAATACCACCGGTCCCATTACAGATCCCTGTGGCACTCCATTGTTTACTCTGTTTACTGAGAAAAATGACCCTCTGTTTTTTATCTGATAACCAATTCCTAAATCCACAACTGAACTTTGCCACCTATCCCATGACTCTTTAATTTTCTCAGACGTCTCTCATAAGGAACTTAATCAAAAACTTTCTGAAAATCTAGATACACTACATGAACTGGATCACCTTTATCCATATGTTTATTCACACCTTCAAAAAAGTCAAGCAAATTGGTGAGGCGAGGCAAGATATCCCTTGGCTGAACCCATGCTGACTCTGTCTCATTAAATCATATTTGTCTAAGTGTTCCACAATTTTATTTTTTATAATCATTTCCACCATTTTGCCCAACACCGAAGTCAGGCTTATCAATCTGTAATTTCCCGGATCTCCCCTGAAACCCTTTTAAAAAATAGACATAATATTGGCCACCCTTCAATCTTCGGGTACTACAGATGATTTTAACGATAGGTTACAGATCATAACAGCAGGTCAGCAATTTCATGTTTGAGTTCTTTCAGTATCCTGGTGTGTATACCATCCGGTCCAGGCTATTTATCACTTTTTAACTTGTCAATTTGTCTTAGTACATCTTCCAGATTCACCGAAATTTCTTTCTGTTCCTCCGCATCATCACCCTTAAAAACCATTTCCGGATGAGGTAGATATCTTACATTTTCTTCTATAAAGACTGAAGCAAAGAATTCATTCCATCTCTCCGCTATGGCCTTATCCTCCCTGAGCGCCCCTTTTGCTCATTGATCATCCAAGGGTCCCACAGATTCCCTCACAGGTTTTCTGCTTCTGATGTTTGTTTGTTTTTTATATTTTCTTTCACCAAGAATCTAAGTTTTTTTTCATGGCAAACAAAGAAAAATAGGAAAGAAGACCTTGCCGCATGTTAGCAAGCCTACCTAGACTAAAGTGCATGCAGAGAAATAGTTCCACAGCTTCTTCCAATTAAGCACAGTTACTTACCGTAACAGGTGTTATCCAGGGACAGCAGGCAGATATTCTTGACTGATGGGTGACGGCACCGACGGAGCCCCGGTACGGACAATTTTAGAGTGATTGCACTCTAAGAACTTTTAGAAAGTTCTAGCTCGGCCGCACCGCGCACGCGCGAGTGCCTTCCCGCCCGACAGAGGCGCGCGGGTCCCTCAGTTAGTATAAGCCAGCTAAGAAGCCAACCCGGGGAGGTGGGTGGGACGCAAGAATATCTGCCTGCTGTCCCTGGATAACACCTGTTACGGTAAGTAACTGTGCTTTATCCCAGGACAAGCAGGCAGCATATTCTTGACTGATGGGTGACCTCTAAGCTAACAAAAAGAGGGATGGAGGGAAGGTTGGCCATTAAGAAAACAAATTTTGTAAAACAGACTGGCCGAAGTGACCATCCCTTCTGGAGAATGCATCCAGACAATAATGAGATGTAAAAGTGTGAACTGAGGACCAAGTAGCAGCTTTGCAGATTTCCTCAATAGGAGTGGAACGGAGGAAAGCTACAGATGCTGCCATCGCTCTGACTCTATGGGCCGTGACAGAACCTTCCAGTGTCAGTCCGGTCTGAGCATAACAGAATGAAATGCACGCTGCCAGCCAATTAGACAACGTACGTTTAGAAACAGGACGTCCCAATTTATTCGGATCAAAGGACAGAAAAAGCTGGGGAACTGATCTGTGGGGTTTCGTACGCTCCAGATAGTAAGCAAGAGCCCTTTTACAATCCAAAGTATGCAGAGCTTGTTCCCCAGAATGAGAATGAGGTTTTGGAAAGAAAACCGGTAGAACAATGGATTGGTTGAGATGAAATTCAGAAACAACCTTGGGGAGAAACTTTGGATGTGTACGCAGAACCACCTTGTCATGGTGAAAAACCGTAAAAGGTGGATCTGCAACCAGTGCATGAAGCTCACTGACTCTCCTGGCAGAGGTAAGAGCAATAAGGAAAAGTACTTTCCAAGTGAGAAATTTGAAAGGAGAAGTAGCTAAAGGTTCAAATGGAGGTTTCATTAAAGCTGAAAGAACCACATTGAGATCCCAGATAACCGGAGGGGCTTTAAGAGGTGGTTTAACATTGAAAAGCCCACGCATGAACCTGGACACCAGGGGATGAGCTGAAAGAAGTTTTCCATGGACTGGCTCATGAAAAGCTGCAATGGCACTGAGGTGGACTCTGATGGAAGAGGACTTCAGGCCAGAGTCAGACAAAGAAAGAAGATAATCTAACAACGTCTCCACTGCCAGGGAAGTGGGATCAAGATGATGAAGAAGACACCAGGAAGAAAATCTCGTCCACTTTTGATGGTAACATTGTAGAGTGGCTGGTTTCCTGGAGGCATCCAGAATGGAACGAACGGGCTGAGACAAAAGAGTATCAGTCGAGTTCAGCCCGAGAGATACCAAGCCGTCAGGTGTAGAGACTGGAGGTTGGGATGCAGAAGGGTTCCCTGCTGTTGCGTAAGCAGAGAAGGAAACAGAGGAAGAAGAAAAGGTTCCCTGGAACTGAGTTGAAGTAGAAGGGAGAACCAATGTTGCCTGGGCCACCTCGGAGCAATCAGAATCATGGTGGCTCGTTCCCTCTTGAGCTTGAACAAGGTTCTCAACATGAGAGGTAGAGGAGGGAAGGCGTATAGGAACAGATTCGACCAGTCGAGGAGAAAAGCATCTGCTGTTAGACGGTGCGGAGAGTAAAGTCTGGAGCAGAATAGGGGCAGCTGATGATTGTGAGGAGCTGCAAAGAGGTCTATCTGAGGAGTGCCCCATTGATCGAAGATAGACTGCAGAGTTACGGGATCGAGTGTCCACTCGTGAGGTTGGAGAATTCTGCTGAGTTTGTCCGCTAAAGAATTCTGAGCCCCCTGAATGTATATAGCTTTCAGGAAGAGATGATGATCTATGGCCCAAGTCCAGATCTTCTGGGCTTCCTGGCATAAAAGGCGAGAGCCTGTCCCACCCTGTTTGTTGATGTAGTACATCGCAACCTGATTGTCTGTGCACAACAGAAGGACCTGCGGAAAGAGAAGATGTTGGAAGGCCTTGAGGGCGTAAAACATCGCTCTGAGTTCCAGGAAATTGATTTGATGTTTCCTTTCCTGGGCTGACCAAAGACCTTGAGTCTGGAACTCGTTCAAGTGAGCTCCCCATGCATACAGAGAGGCGTCGGTGGTGATGACTAGTTGATGAGGAGGTTGATGGAACAGAAGACCTCTGGATAGATTTGAGGATACCAACCACCATTGAAGAGACTGACGAAGAGATGATGTCACAGATATGTGTCGTGAGCAAGGATCCGACACTTGGGACCACTGGGTAGCAAGGGTCCATTGAGGAGTGCGCAGGTGAAGACGGGCGTGAGGTGTGACATGAACTGTGGATGCCATGTGCCCCAAGAGTACCATCATTTGTCTTGCTGAGATGGACGGCAGTGGAAGCACCTGCTGACATAGAGACTGAAGAGTCTGGAGACGATTGGATGGTAGGAAAGCTCTCATTAGGAGTGTATCCAGGATCGCTCCAATGAATTGAAGTCTCTGAGTGGGAATGATATGAGATTTGGGTAGATTGATCTCGAATCCCAGAAGTTGTAGAAACTGGATGGTTTGGTTGGTGGCCAGAAGAACTGCTTGAGCGGATGTGGCTTTGATCAACCAATCGTCCAGGTAAGGAAATACATGAAGGTGGTGAGAGCGTAGAAATGCCGCTACCACAATGAGACATTTGGTGAATACCCTTGGAGATGAGGCAAGACCGAAGGGCAGCACCTTGTACTGGTAATGACAATGATTGATCATGAATCGGAGATATGGTCTTGAGGTTACATTGATCGGTATGTGAGTGTAAGCCTCTTTGAGATCGAGGGAGCATAGCCAGTCGTTTTGATTTAGAAGGGGATAAAGGATGGCTAAAGAAAGCATCTTGAATTTTTCTTTTACTAGATGAATGTTGAGATCGCGAAGATCCAGGATGGGTCTGAGATCTCCTGTTTTTTTGGGGACTAGAAAGTAACGGGAGTAGAATCCCTGCCCCTTTTGATGTAGAGGAACTTCCTCTATAGCGTTCAGAAGGAGGAGGGATTGTACCTCCTGAATAAGGAGGGCCGATTGAGGACTGTTCAAAGCAGACTCTTTTGGCAGGCTTTGAGGTGGAAGAGTCTGAAAGTTGAGAGAGTAGCCGTGGCGGATGATGTTGAGGACCCATTGGTCCGATGTGATTACTTCCCACCGGCTGAGGAACAGAGAAAGTCGACCTCCTATAGGCTGAGGCAGGAGAGCAGGAATAGGGATACTGGCTATACTGTGGAGAATGAAGTCAAAAGGGCTGTGACTTCTGCTGAGGAGGTTGTTTTACAGCTTGTTGCTGCTGCTGTTGTCTGGGAGGCTGACGTTGTTGTTGCCTCTGACGCCTAGGTTGCTGAGCAGTGGTAGGCAATGGACGAGCTGTGAAGCGGCGTTGATAGGCCGATTGCTGCCTATATGGTCTTGGCGGAGGAGGCTTCTTTTTATTCTTAAGCAGGGTATCCCAGCGCGTCTCATGAGCAGAGAGCTTTTGTGTGGTTGAGTCCATGGAATCCCCAAAGAGCTCATCCCCTAGGCATGGGGCGTTGGCTAACCGATCTTGATGGTTAACATCAAGCTCGGATACCCGAAGCCAGGCCAAACGACGCATAGCTACTGACATTGCTGTCGCTCTGGATGTTAGTTCAAAGGTGTCATATATGGATCTAACCATAAACTTACGTAATTGGAGAAGAGACGACAAGCATGTGTGAAAAGCGGGATGCTTTCGTGAAGGAAGATATTTTTCGAAAGAAGCCATGGTGGTAAGGAGATGCTTTAAATAAAAAGAAAAATGAAAAGCATAATTACCAGCCCTATTTGCCAACATAGCATTTTGGTAGAGCCTCTTACCAAATTTATCCATGGCTCTTCCTTCTCTGCCAGGAGGGACAGATGCATATACACTGGCTCCTGAAGTCTTTTTAAGGGTGGATTCGACAAATAAGGATTCATGTGGAAGTTGAGGTTTGTCGAACCCAGGAATGGGAATTACCTTGTATAGAGAATCCAGTTTACGTGGGGCCCCTGGGACAGTTAAAGGAGTCTCTAAATTCTTATAGAAAGTTTCCCTCAAGATGTCATGAAGGGGAAGTTTCAAAAATTCCTTTGGAGGCTGATCAAAATCAAGGGCATCCAAAAAAGCTTTAGACTTTTTGGATTCAGCCTCCAAAGGAATGGACAAGGACTCGCACATCTCTTTCAAAAAACTGGAGAAAGAGGAAGTGGCCTGTTTGGAGGATGGGTCAGGGACAGCCGAATCCTCCTCCTCTGAGGAACATTCGCCTTCAGAAAGAAAGGGTTCCTCTGAGTCTCCCCACAGATCAGGGTCTCTGACATGGGAAGAATGGTCCCGAGACTCAGGTGTAGACGTTTGCATGTGTCGGGTTTTGCGCACCGACTTACCCGACCTCATCGATACCGAGTCAGGAGAAGTTAACGGTCGCACCGGTGCCGAAGTCTGCACCGATTGATGGTGAGCTCTCGGCTCCGGTGCAAGGACTGGCATCGATACCGATGAGGTTAGGTGAAGCGGTACCGAGACAGTGGAAGCGGGTAACACGGGTTCCACAATCGGTATCGATACGGGTTGTTCCACAACCGGTACCGATGGCTCGGTGCGGACTGGCACCGGAAGGTTCGGTGTCATGATAGCAGGAAGGAGTCGTTCTAATTGCTCCTTAAGCTGCACCTGAAGGATGGCCGTAATGCGGTCATCGAGGGATGGCACCGGTACCGCTTTTTTCTTCTGCGGTACCTGCGGTGCCGCTCGACGCCCCGGAGATGAGGAGCCCGATGTCGAGGGACTCACCTCTATAGGGGCGGAGCGCTTCCGCTGGCGTCTTACAGGCGGCAGGATTGGACTCACTGCACTCGAGGCCGGAAGACGTTCCAGCGGGGAAGGCTTCTTAGCCGGCTTACCTGACTGTTGAGATGCCGGTGTGGAATCACGCGGCGTTGAAGACGAGGGTGCCGACTGAATCGGTGCCGAAGCCGGAGTTGAAGGAACGGGGTCGGACATCTCGGCACCGAACAACAATCGCTGTTGAATTTGGCGATTTTTTAATGTCCGTTTTTTTAAAGTAGCACAGCGGGTGCAAGTAGAGGCCTGATGCTCAGGACCCAAACACTGTAAACACCAGTTGTGTGGGTCCGTGAGAGATATAGGCCTAGCACACCGCTGGCACTTTTTAAAACCCGGTTGAGGGGGCATGAAAGTAAAAACGGCTTCCGCCAAATCGAAGGCCGAGGCTTCGATGGTGGCAGAAGGCCCCGCCGGGGAAAACCGAAAATTGAAGAAAAAAAAAAAAAAAGTTTTTTTTTTTTTTTTTTTACAAAATTGAAAGAAAGAAAAAAGGCAATGAAGCCAAAACGTTTACGCGAGCGGGAAGGCAAGTTAGGAAAAAATTTCAACAGCCGTTGAAAACGCGTCTTCTTAGCTCCGCGGAAACTAAGAAACTGAGGGACCGCGCGCCTCTGTCGGGCGGGAAGGCACTCGCGCGTGCGCGGTGCGGCCGAGCTAGAACTTTCTAAAAGTTCTTAGAGTGCAATCACTCTAAAATTGTCCGTACCGGGGCTCCGTCGGTGCCGTCACCCATCAGTCAAGAATATGCTGCCTGCTTGTCCTGGGATAAACAGAGGATCCTGGTATAGTTATGTTTTTAGCATTAGCCAGTGATTTTACACACATCATGCCATGTTATTTAAATTTGGACTAACTTATTTGAATATTCAGTTGCTTGGCAGGTAACACAGCTCATTAACATTTTTCATGCCAAAAGGAAGTTAAGTGTTTGATCACTACCAGCTGCTATTGTAGGTAAGGGATTCAATTGTTTGGAAGACAAGAGAAGATGCTTAGAAGAGTTTTGTTTTGAAAATTGAACTTCCTAACTCCTGCACACCTCAGCTTTGATCCTTATTGTTCTGGCCCTCAACAAACCTGACGCCGATACTCTGTTCTGGGCTGGTGATGCTTAAGGCCACACACCTGCCCAGAACAGAGTATCGGCATCAGATTTGCTGAGGGCCAGAACAATAAGGATCAATGCTGAGGTGTGCAGGAGCTTCAATACACTTAAGCTGCCAGTTCCCACCCTCTCCGGGATTCTCGGAGCTGGAGGGAGCTAGCAGGTCTTGAGCATGTGCAAATGCTCAAGGCCTTGCACTTGCCCAATTGGCTTTAACTTCGTTGTGGGCAAGAATGTTAAGGATAAATGCCGGGGGGGGGAGGGGAAAAAGGATAGCAGTGGTGGTAGTGACGGTGATTTGAGGGGTTGAATGGAGTGCAGGAGAGTAACAATGGTT